>NC_083717.1:106020091-106330860 GCF_028564815.1 Eubalaena glacialis | reverse complement strand
TAGTTGTGGCGATCTCACTGTTGTTTTAATTTGCATATCCCTGAAGACGTATAATGTGATGGCATCTTTTCATATGCTTATTTTCCTTCTGTACATCTTTTTTGATGAGGTGTCTGTTAAGGTCTTTGGCCCATTTTTCAGTTGGGTTATTTGTTTTCTTATTGTTGCGTTTTAAGAGTTCTTTGTATATTTTGGACAACAGTCCTTTATCAGATGTGTCTTTTGCAAATATGTCTGTCTGTGGCTTGTCTTCTCATTCTCTTGACATTGTATTCCACAGAGCAGAAGTTTTTAATCTTAATGAAGTCTAGGTTATCAATTATCTCTTTCATGGATCATGCCTTTGGTGTATCTAAAAAGTTACCCCTATATCTAAGGTCAACTAGGATTTTCGCCTATGTTATCTTTATATTTTTGCATTTACATTTAGGCCTGTGATCCATTTTGATTTAGTTTTGGTGAAAGGTATAAGGTCTGTGTCTAGATTCCTTTTTTTTTTTTTTTTGCATGTGTATGTCCAGTTGTTCCAGTACCATTTGTTGAGAAGACTATCTTTGCTCTATTATATTACCTTTGCTCCTTCATTGAAGATCAGTTGACTGTATTTATGTGGGTCAGTTTCTGGGCTCTGTACTCTGTTCCCTTGATCTATTTCTTTATTCTTATGCCCATACCACTCTGTTTTGATTACTGTAGCTTTATAGTAAATCATGAAGTCTGGTGGTATCAGTCTTCCAGTTTTGTTCTTCTCCTTCAATGTTGTGTTGGCTATTCTGGGTCTTTGGCCTCTTCATAGAAACTTTAGAATCAGTTTGTCAACATCTACAAAAATAACTTCCTGGGATTTTTATTGTGATTGTGTTGAATCTATAGAGCAAGTTGGGAAGAACTGATATCTTGACAATATTGAGTCTTCCTGTCTGTGAACATGGAATATCTCTCCATTTATTTAGCTCTTCTCTGATTTTGTTCATCAGAGTTCTGTATTTTTCCTCATATAGACCTTGCATATATTTTGTTAGATTTATACCTCAGTATTAGATTTTTTAAGTGCTAATGTAAATGGTAGTGTGTTTTTCAATTTAGATTACACTTCTTCATTGCTGGTACATAAGAAAATGATTGGCTTTTGTATATTAACTTTGTATCCTGCAACCTTGCTATAATTGCTTATTAGTTCCAGGATTTTTTTGGTTGATTCTTTCACATTTTCTACACAGACAATTACCTTCTCACCATTAAGTATTTTAGTTGTATTCTGTAGATGTTCTTTATGAAGTTGAGGATATTTCCCTCTATTCCTAGTTTTCTGATAGATTTTATTAGGAATGGGTGTTGGATTTTGTCAAATGTTTTTCCTGCATTTATTGATATGATCATGTGATTTTCTTTAGCCTGTTGATGTGATGGATTACATTAGTTGATTTTTGAATGTTGAACCAATCTTGCATACCTGGGATAAATCCCACTTGGTCATGGTGTATAATACTTTTTATACATTATTGGATTTGGTTTGCTAATATTTTGCTAAATATTTTTGCATATATGTTCATGAGAGAGATCAGTCTGTTGTTTCCTTTTCTTGTAATGTCTTTGTCTAGTTTTGATATCATGGTAATTCTGGCCTCATAAAATCAGTTAGGAAGTATTTCCTCTGCTTCTGTCTTCTGAAAGCGATTATAGAGAATTGGTGTAATTTTTTCCGTATTAAAAGTTTGGAAGAATTCACCAGCAAACTCATCTAGGCACAATGTTTTCAAAATGAAATGTTAAAACAAATTTATCGAAAAGCCAAATCCATATTTTATTTATATTGAAATAAGCTTATTTCGTTGAAATAAGATGAAATAAAAATTCATTTAGATTAAAATAAAATTTATTTTCCTCACTAAAGACAATAGCCATATATACTGTTTTATTCCTAAATGAACCACAAAATATTTATTTTTGCACGTTTTCCAGCTCAAGATGAAGTAAGTGTAGTCAGAGAAAAAGCAGAAGAAAACAGTAAATCAGTTGTATCCATTGCTTCTAATTCTGTCTTGAGCATGATGCAGAAGTGTTTAACATATACCTGATAAAAAGGTTATGATAGAAGAAGGTGTAGGCTCCTCAAAGTAACGTAAATAGCAGCAACCATATGTGGAACAACAGTGGTAGGCTCTTCATCTGAACTTCAATTGTAACTTGTTCCTTTAGGTTCACTTGATAAAGACAAAACTACACTGTTTAACCAGCTCACAGTTTCTCTCTCTCTCTCTCTCTCTCTGGTAATTCCCTTCACTGTACATTACAAATGTTTAACAATATACTTAAACCTTCAACTAGTCAAAGGTCAGTTGTGAGATTCGTTGTAATATTTTATAAAATGTATTCCTTCCTCCCACACCTCCCCAAAATTTATTCCCTCAAAAAACTGATAACTCAATACAGTTGGGTCCACAGTGATAACAAATGCTATGTTTGAAATGACTTTGAACAATTCCAGAGTGCCGGTACCAGAGATCACGCAGAAATGAAATGTGGTGCTTTCAATACTATCTTCTGGAAGACCAGATAAGTTTTCAAAGTGTGAGCGTTAAAACGGTGGTTGTTTAAACAGGTAGATTATCAATGGCTAATGTATTCAGTCAGAGCCCTGTAGGCAAAAATATTCAAAGATTAAGGTGCCTACGTGCACCTTACAGCTTTTACTTCAAATATTAAATATAGGAGAAAACCTATCTTTAAACATTCTTTTAGGTATTTTGATGGTTTATGAATTATCTGTAGGAAGCATAGTTGTATAGTTTGATATATGTGTCTACCATGAAATCCAGGTCATATTTTACATAAAAATTCATTTAAAACAAAACCAAGTTACTTGAGCTTAGGTCTGTCAAAGTGTTCCTCAGGTGTGCTTTGAGATGCTTTCCTCCATTTTCATGGGGCTCATTCTCAACCTCCATCACAGGAAGAATGCAAAGGCCCTTCGGCAATGCATAAACATTAGGAAAAAACTTGAGTCCAGGCAGGTGGAGGGCTTCATAAGGGGTGGATGGAAGCTCTACCTCTGTCCTTCTGTGTTTCTGCTTGATTCTCCAATTGTAGAGCTGGGCTGAGAGTGTGTCAGGGTTGGCTAAGTCACTTGTGTACACATCAGCATGCTATTCCTCTGATGTGTTGAATTTGATCTGTCCTGTGACCGATGGTACCAGAGATAAGCATTTACAGGCTTTGGGGTGTTGTTCTGAGTATATACAGTTGATACTTGAACAACTTGGGGGTTAGGGGCACCAACATTGCCTGCAGTCGATCTGCATGTAACTTACAGTCAGCTCTCCCTAACCACAGTTCCTCCCTATCCATGGATTTGCCCAACTGTGGATCACATAGTACTGTGGTATTTATTATTGCAAAAGTCCCGCATAAGTGGTCCCGTGCAGTTCAAACCTGTGTTGTTCAGGGGTCAGCTGTATCTTTAAGTTCCCGAGTAATGTGCTCCACTGTTGGAACACTTAGGGATTCTTCAGAGTAAGTCTCAGAGGTTAATTGAGATTCCAGGTTACCTTGCTGAACTCTGTGGAATTTCCCAGGGAGTTTCATTTGAATATCAGGTTTGGTTATCAAACTTATGGCTTCCTCAAACCAAAATCCATGGTAAGTTTTAATATTTTCCATCACCTCATTAGTGAATGCAACGCTGCAATCATTCTACTGACTGCAAAGAAAACGTCAAAGATTTGCCCCCTGGAGATTTTCTCCAAAGACTCTCGAAAAAGATAGGACTTTTTAAAGAAGTTAAGATAGGACACTTTAAAGGACAACAGTGACAAAAATGAAATAAAAATCTGTTGATACACTGCAGAGGACAAATGCTCAGCCAGCTAGACGGTTATTCCATCTAAACATAAAGTAAGTGCTTGCAGGAGATCTATTTAAATTTCAAAAGCATCATTCTTGTCTGTCCACTGAGAATGATAAATTTCCTTCAGGTCATTACCCTTTTCATTATTCTGAGAAGAGACAGAAATTACATTGTCAAGTTCTAAAAGAGTCATGGTAATTGATGGATAAAAGAACAACCTTCCTCAGTTGTTCCCAATGCAACAGGTACGCCCCTAACAGGCACTGATTTTGCCAACCACATATGTAAGGCACAGGAAGAACAGAGTGTGTAGACAGCTTAGGGATACTTCCCTATGAGTCTTAAAGCAACAACTTTCATTTTTGAAGAAAATCTACTGGATACAATGTCTGCCTGGCCATGACAGTGCTCCATATTAAGTCCCTACTTCTCAGTTACCCCAGTGTGAAATTACACAACCAGAATTTCTGTATCAACTTGATGAGGAAGGAAGCCTACAAATTCTTCTCTTGAGTATGAAATTCATCAGCAAACCTCACCAGGACGGTCTGGTGTTCTTCCCCAGCTATGTTCACACATTGTCATGATCATGAGTCCCTCACTTCCCTGAGGGTTTCTTCCTGAATGAGGCTCTCATGGATCTCTAGCAGCTGATTCTGCTGTTTGCCAACAGAGTATGTTAACTGGTGTTGTCTCAAAATGCCTTCTCAGCACCTCTTCACCAGAATTTGTCTTGCATTTCTGCAGTGCTTGAGAGTTATCAGAAGTCAAGAGAATTTATGGGAGTTCATCAGCCGCATGTCCATCCAGAGGTAGGTTTTGTTTTACATAAGAATTGAAATTTCAATACAAACTACTATGTATAAAATAAATAGTAAACAAGGACATACTGTACAGCACAGGGAAATATAGCCATTATGTTGTAATAACTTTAAATGGAGTATACTCTATAAAAGTATTGAACCACTATGTTGTACACCTGAAACTAATATAATATTGTAAATCAACTATACTTAAATCTAAAAAAAAAAGTTCTTTTAAGGAAATTTCAAATAAAGGTTTTTAGGTATTGTTTCCATTCTCTTCAAGAGTTAAAGATAAAATGTCTTCATCCAGTTCTTCACCTCCTTCTTCTGCACGGGGGGTCTGAGCATCACTTTGTATCCTTATATTTTTGTTCCTGTTCAGAAGTTTTGTTGATTTTGGTTTTGGTTTTTATGTTTCAGTGTCATGATTTCACCTTCACTCAATTCTTTTGTTTTCTGTCTATTAGGCAGATTGTTCAGATGACTGGTGAGATAAAAAAGTGTACTATAATGACTATTTCTACAGATCATAGAGGTCTCAAAGTGTTTGGCACATCACCAATAATGTTTTATCTTCTAAGTTTTATATTTTTAAATCTGCTTTGCTATGCTTCTTCACCTGCTCTGCATCTGGCCGGGTCCTCCAGGGAACCTAAAGACCAGCTCTGACTCTTCCTTGTGCAGTGGGGGCCGTGAAGGAGTTAAGCATCCTCATCTCTCAAGTCTTGCTTCCCCCTTCCTGTCTCCTCAGGGCATCCCACCCTCAGGCAAGGTTGGGGACGAGAACCAGCCTAACTCTCCCAACCTAGAATTCTATGCCCAAACTACCAATTAAATATGAGAGTAGAAAAAGACTATTTTAGGTATGCAAACATTCACCCCAAAATTTACCTCTCTTGCATTCTGGGGTAGGCACGCTTCTAAACTGCCCCCCCAGTGACTTTGCCTCTGTGTGTGGGCTGGACCTAATGGTTTGCTTCTAATAAATAGAACATGGCAAAAATGATGGATATCACTTCCAAGATTAGGTTACAAAAGACTGACTAGGTCATGCTTGCTTTCTCTCTTGTTCTGATGAAGTTAGTTCATTGTAATTTAAATGTGACTACTAGCATAGTTCATACTACTTAAAGTTTGAAAGCTTTTCTAGTATAGACTAGCATCATAAATTTTGTTTTAGTATTACCTACAAAGTATCTGAAACCACAGCAATGTCAAGCATTGAATGTTCTACACATACAGAAACTCTCTTTCCTGAGATTTTTAGCCTTCCACATGTGCTCTTGCATTTTGTTCATTCAATGTCTGTTCTAATTATTTATTGCTGCACACCAAACCACTTCCAAACCTAGCAACATAAAAACAAAAGTTTTATTATCCTAATGAAATTCAGATAGGGCATGGTGGGGACATTTTATCTCTGCTCCACAATGTCCAGGGCCTCAGTGGGGAAGACTCAAAGGCTGAGGGGTGATTTGAAAGGCTGGAAACTGGAATCACATGGAGGCTTCCTCACTCCATGCTGGCACCTGGGCTGGGATGACATGAAGGCTGGGCTGGCTGGGGCTGTTGAGAAGAGCACCTATGTGGGGCCTCTCTCTGGTGTGGGCTTCTCCCAGGATGGTGGCCAAGTTCCAAGAGGAACCGTCCTGAGCATGAGTGTTCCAGGAGACCCAGGCGGGAGCTCTGTGGCCTTTTATGACCTCACCTCAGCAGTCACAGAGCATCACTTCTTCCACACTCTATTGCAGGGGTCAGCAAACAGTGACCCGATGCCTAATCCATCCTGCCACCTGACTTTGTAAAGAAAGTGTTATTGGAACATAGCCATGTCCATTCGTTTATGTATCTTCTGTGTCTCCTTTCGTGCTCTGATGTAGAGTTGAGTAGTTGCAACAGAGACCATATGGTCTGCAAAGCCTAAAATATTTACTATCTGGTCCTTTACAGAAAAGGTTTGCTGAGCCCTGCCCTATTGGTTAAAGCAGTCACTAGCTATTCTGTGTCAAGGGGAGGAAACAAACCCCACTCTTGGAGGGGGTTGTGTCAAAGAAGGTACAGCTATTTAAAAAAATCACCATGGCACCTGTTTGCCTCTCAGATTTTAATCCTTGTTTGGTTTTTAATTTTGTAAGCTATTTAAAATAGCTCTTCTATTTGTATACTAAAGTTCTGTTAGAGAAAGTTAAAAAGTGAGAGTCAACTATGTTATTTCAACTTTTATTCTTTTTTTCTTTTCTTTGTTTATTTTTTTTTTTAGGCCGTGCCATGCAGCATGTGGAGTAGTTACCCAACTAGGGATTGAACCCGTGCCCCCTGCATTGGGAGCGCAGAGTCTTAACCACTGAACCAGCAGGGAAGTCCCTCTTTTTTCTTTTTAAACTTGCTTGTGTCAGCTCCTGTGGGTAAATATTTGGCTGGTAATTCTTTCAGAGAAAGGTTAGAAAGGTTAATCCATGTCCACAGAGTTAATATCAGAGATAAGGAAGACCTTTAGTCCTCCCCCACCCCCCCCCAAAAAGTGGAAATGGTAAACAATTGTCCAGACAGTTAAGTCTCCCTTGGTCAAGAAGTTTCAGGTTTTGAAAATTATTAACTACATATTTATGAAAAATTTTTTTACTTAAATATGCTGTATTGGTGCCATTTTAATTAATCCCCCAATTTCCTCATCTGTAGAATGAGGGGGTTGGGTAGTTGGTGGCTCTCAATGCAGGCTGCATATTCAGATCATCAGGATCCCTGGTCCCCATCCTAGATAATTAAATCAGAATGTCTGAGTATAAGCTGAGATTGAGCTCAATAAATACTAGAGGAGAAAGAAATTCATAAACTTTAAAAGATATTATCTCAATATATTTTCTTGAAGTATTTCCTACAACCACAGAGTTCTGTCATATCATTCCTGGGTGGCGATGATGTGAAACTATTGTAGCTCACAGCTACTCCAAGAAAGGTCTGCTTTTACATCAATTCGCCACATATTCTGAGCCAAACTGGAATGCCCTGGAATTCTTCAAAGGGAAAAGAAATGCTCAGATGAGCAGACTTCTCCCATTGGAATTCTCCTTAACAGCTGACACAAGACTAAACAAAACCTCTTCCCCAAAGGCTTATCTTCTGGGTCTACCCTGAAGGTAAGAGGTCCCTTAGCCACCCTACAGTTTGTAGACAAACTAGAAATCCCCAATCTCCCCACAGGTTCATGACTGGATGCAGGACAAGTACACCAAAGGGATTCCTTATGATAGTGGCTTCTGGAACACACTACTGGAAAGTTAGGCTACCTTGAAAATAGTTATTGATATTCAGACAGTGTTCCTAGGGATAAATTAGACTAGACCAAAGAATACTGCATTTAGGGTACTTGTGTTCTAGGAATTGAGTGGAAAATTCCCCTGGGGTTCTCATTCTTTTACCTTTGCCTTCCCTAAAGAACCAAAGCACTCGTTAAAACCAGTAAGGAAATGCCTACATACATGGTCAGGATCCAGTACTCTAGAAGGGGCAGTTGAATAACCATATTACATGCCTGATATGCTATATTAGAACCTTACATTCCTCAGTGTCTGGTGCTCTGGCTTTTGCCAGAAGCTTAACAAAAGACATGTAGACATCCATCACACTCCTTGCAGTGGTAGCAAAGTCACCAGTCATCAAGGCATGGATTTCAGAGAGCAATAGCCTGCAATGCACGGACAAATTAGAAGTGCCGCTGTATGCAAACTAGAACGATAATCAGGATTGGATGTGGGCAGCCACAGATGAAAGAACACCAGCTATTCTGCTCACGAAACAACCCCAGAAGTAGAAGGAGCAAGTTATTTTACTGTGGGAACCTGAATTCGGAGAATTAAGTAGTCAACCATTCGGAAAACCTCAAGTTAACTGAACGGCAGGGATGAGTTTCTATCATTGTGGAAAGTTCCTACAAAAAAAGTTATTGAAAAACCTTCTATACCCAGCAGAGCTCTGGGGACTCTGAGATGTGTTTATAAAAATATCTGAGATTACCTAATGAAAAAGATATATGCTACTTACCATACCCACAAGAATTGTTTCCCGCTGCCCTCAGAGTTTCTGTGGCTGCTATGCCCGAAGTAACCTTCATTAACCAGGCAATCTGCAAACAAGATGGCAAAGTAAACAATAAAAATGTATTCTCCTTCCTACTTCCATTAATCCCCAGAACTAAATACTGGTATGATATGGGTCAGTTTTCTGGTCTGGACACTAGTTTTGCTTTGGCTTCAGTGAATGCCCCTGGAATTTACTTTATATGGAGTATATTGGGTTGGCCAAAAATTTCTTTTGGGTTTTTCCATAAGAGGTTACGGAAAAACCCAAACAAACTTTTTGGCCAAACCAATACTTCCCAGGTTCTTCCTAAGGTTCCCCAGTGTAAGGATGGCTGCTTGAACCAGCACAGGGGAAACTGCTTCATTGCTATTAACACAGAGTTGACTCAGTTTCCCATTTGCAGATTACCGCCCTGAGGTCATTTATGAACTTAACTGATCTCATCATATTGGCTTTTTTCCAACCAAGGTAGCTGAATTTGTTTTTTTTTTTCTAGATTAGTATTTTTATGCCCCTATTGTAGTGAAAGCCAAGCCTCTTTGCTCTATAACTATGACAGGAAATTATTAGTCTACAGCAAGCCTTCTAGAGAGTGAAGGAAAGATGGGGGTGTTAACTCATTCTCTAAACTGAGTTCCTTGGAAGAATCAGAAGTCATCCTAGATGCCATCCAGTAGTGGGTGGCAGAGCATCCCCATCAACCAGGAATTTCAGGATAAGAAAGCAGTCTCTGTTACACTGACCTTGCAAACTGACTCTTCATCTTTGCTTGCTGCCTCTGAAATGGCTGCCCCCGGAGGCTTTGCCGTATTGCAACTGATCTATCTGGCAGTGGAAGAGTCCAAATCCAGGATAAAAAGTAGACAAATGGTAGAGGAAGAAAATGAGTAGCTTCTACATTCCACTGCACATTGATATCTCATTATAATAAAAATGCTCTTTCTTAACACAGCCTCTCTGACATTTTACCATACTCATCTTTGGGCAGAGTTTACTCTCTTTCTCATTATTTCTAGAAGAATCTTTCTTGTCAGACACTATGGACAGACACTTGGCCCTGAATTCTACTGCTTTTCCCCCAAATTTCCTTGTGTAGGGTATAGCAGTTTTCTCTAGCTGAGTTGTTTATAGGCCCATAAAATCTTAACAGTTTTCATAAAATGTGCCATAAAAATAATATCTAACACAACAGGGAGGCACAGAACCTCTTGGCAGCTGCTACCAATGGAGCATGAGCCCTATCCTGTAGCCGCTGAGATGCTGTGGATTAAATTTCTCTGAATAAGTTTGTGGCCTGTCAGTAGTTGTTCCAGCATAAGAATAAATGTCTCTCTGGAATAGAGGAATGGGCAGGGAATGAATAACGGTACATTTCTATACGTAGCCTACGCACAGAAGTATACAGTCATATCCATACTGGCTTGTGTTAACAATAAAATGTGGAAGAGAACAATATAATCCCCTCCAATGTAGTATGGAAACCAACGCAGGGTTGGTGCCTAGAAATGAAGACAGATCTATGGGAAATGATAATTTGAATTTTAATTCTTTTCCATGTTTCAGCCTGGGCTGAAGGTGCTAATGAGCACTAAAAGTTCTGTAAATAACTAGAGAGCAAAGAGAAAGAAAAAAGGAAGAGCCACAGACTTAATAGCCAGCCCTTTAGAATTGATAATACATTCCTTTCCTAGTTAATCCACCCCATTCCCAGAGAGTTAGCGATATCACTGGCCCCAACAAGATCATATAATAGTTTTCAAATCCATAGTGTAAAGAAGGCCAGCTTCCCTAGCCTGTCAAGAAAGGACAGAGTCACTATTCTAATCTCTGACAGTTTCCCATCCCTTAATCTGCGTTTTTCTTAAGTTTTTTTTCATATAATTGGGATGATGGAAAGACTTTTGGCAGGAGAAACAGAACTTCTCACATCTACTTTCTCTTTCTTAGTAAAGAGCTTGTTCTTTGTGGATTTGCCAACCTGGGCCCCGGTAGGGGTCATGTGAGAAAACTTGAGTGAGCCCAATAGGAGCTCCCCACTTCCTCCTATTAAACCTCTGGAATATTACAGACAATTTTAGAAATGGGTATATTTCATTAGGGCCAAAGTGCAGTCCCTGGTGGAAGATGTGTTATACAATGTAAAGCATGAATACTGAATTTATTAAAATGATCAGGAACCAGGAGAATAGAAATGGTGTCAATTCCCTATGCCCTTGCTAAGTAGATGAACACAGGATTAGTAATGGAAGGCATAACAAAAGGATGTTTCTTAAGAATGCGCATTGTTCTTCGCTGAAATTCAAAGAAGAGGAATAAGGGGGGAAGAGTCAAGAGTTAGATGTTTAGAAGGAATATTTTAAAGCAACAGTTTGGACTTTTGCTCTCACATGATAGGTTTTGGCTTAGATTTGCAAAGTTAGCGTTCCAGAAGTTGTTTTATTTCTACTTAGGTATTAATTAAGCTACCACTAGGTGCCATTCTCACAGACAGTGGTTAAGAGGGTCAAAGACTGATGGGCTTTTGATTTTTTAAAAGAAATAGTACTCTCATAAAGGACCTAGACATAAATAATTCCTAGAATTCTCCTTAAGTGTAAAGCATTATACACAATTGGAAGCAGTTTCAAAAAATACCTAGGTATAATTAATTTTATCCAATACTAATTTCGATGTTATCGATTATTGCTTATTCTAGTATTATCTTGCTTACTTCATTTTATCTAAGCCTTAAGAAGAACAGAATTTTCAAATTCACCCTGAACTGTTCTTGAATTTGGTCTTCCAAGGGCCCTAGTCACAGTTCTGGGACCTTCAGCAGCTTTGTCAACTACCAAAACCTCTTACTTCTTCCGCTGAGGCTTTAACTTAAGCTTTAGGCTGGTGTCTGCTAGTCTTGAGCAAGCTTAGGTGACTTTGCCCAGTGCCCCACGTCCCTGAGTACTCAGAGCTGTTTCCTTCCTCAGCTGAAGAAGAGCTAGAGGGAGAACACAGCTTCTTGACTACCTCTGTGATGGTTAACTCTGTGTGTCAACCTGGCCCAGTTGTTTGGTCAAACACCAGTCTAGATGTTGCTGTGAAGGTATTTTTAGATATGATTAACATTAAATCAGTAGACTTTGAATAAAGCAGTTTACCTTCCATGATGTAAGTAAGCCTCATCTAATCAGTTGAAGGTCTTAAAATCAAAGACTGAGGTTTCCCAAAGGAGAAGGAATTCTCCTCAAGACTGCAATAGAGAAACTCTGCCTGCCTGCCCTAAAGACTGCAGACTCTTTAGCCTCTAAAATTCCATGAGCCAATCCTTAAAATAAGTCTCTCTTCTCTCTCTGTCTCTCTCTCTCTCTATCCTATTGGTTTTGTATCTCTGGAGAACCCTGACTAATACAACCTTTCTAATAAGAAAGTTATTTCTAGTGAAATAAGTCAGACAGAGAAAGACAAATACCATATAGTATTACATATTTGGGATCTAAAAAAAATGAACTCGTAGAAACAGAACAGATTGGTGGTTGCCAGAGGTGGGGGATGGAGGGGATGGGTGAAGGGGGTCAAAAGATACAAACTTCCAGTTATAAGAAATAAGTTCTGGGGATGCAATGTACAGCATGATGTACAACTATAGTTAACAATACTATATTGTATATTTGAAAGTTGCTAAGAGAGTAGATCTTAAAATTCTAATCACGAGAAAAAAACCTATGACTATATGAGATGATGGATGTTAACTAGACTATTGTAATCGTTTTGCAATGTTTACATAAATCAAGTCATTAGGTTGTACACCTTAAATTAATACCATGTTATACATCAGTTACACCTCAGTAAAACTTGGGGAAAAAAGAAAGTTATTCCTCTATCTTTGCTTTTAACATTTTTTTCTTTGAAACCAGAATTGAGCTTCTAATCTGCATCAGTCACTTGCACTTATTTACAGGCATTTCTTCATGGGTTCATGGGTTTCTTTAGTAATAGCTCTAACAGGTTTCTATTGTGCACCTTCTTTTTTTTAAAGAACCTTATCATTCATGTATCTTTTCTAGAAAAGAACATTTCAAAATTACATTTAACAAAAAGTAAAGTTAAAACATAAATACTAAGTGATTTCTTCATACTCCTTTGTCACAATTTTTTCAGATGGAGCTCTTAAAAATATTTTAAGCCTTTGAGGAGATCTATCAGATAATGTCCCATTTCTTTTTTATCAGAATCACTTATGTATGTTGGATTGTGGGTAGGGAAGAAGAAATGTATTTAAATGAATTTAAGACACTAAAGACTGCAAGGTTGATAGTAAAAATGATGACAGAATACAAATGCCAATTTGCAAAGGAGAAGGCAGAGCTGTTAGTAGTGATAAACTAAGAATCCTATCAGAATTTCTCCTAATAAACTGGTAGCATACAGAACACTTGGCTACCTTAAGTTCCTTTCTCCTCATCTCCCCTGTTGCCTGAAGCCTCAGTGATGTCCCACCAGAAGAGCAACTTTCCAAGCCTGCATGAGTGCCTTCTTCACTGGGGCTTGTGTATCTTTACCTGCTTGTGTGGCAAGTAGGTGCTTCTTTGGGTCTTGGCGATAGAAACACATAGAAATATGATTTAGCCCTTAAAGAATAAAGGAACCCATCCAGTTCCCAAGGGGGAGGATAAAGCTCAGAACAATCAGCAATATTTTTTTGAGTACTCATCAAATGCAAAGCACCTCACTCAGGCTCTTGGGAGTGGTACAAAAAAAAGTAGAAAACAGATCGCTTATCTTCAAAGAAATTACAGATGGGCTGATTTTCAAAAAAGCAGAAGACATACTTTACTGTTTAAAAACTCCCAGAGGGATTTAAATTCTACATTCTACCTGTGGGAGCATTTTCCCCCACTACTTGGGAATCCTCTCTGTATTGATATGCCCCCAAAGGAGGTGAGGCCAGCTCTGTTTCTCCAATACAGGTGCCCAGCAGCAACTATGGCACCTACGTGCTCTGCAAAGAACTTTTCCAGCAGTTGGTGTCTCCAGGGCCGCAGAGCTCCCCTTTAGCACTTGGTGGGAAAGTTGACCACTTGAGAGTAGAGAATAAAAGAAACGTGTGTGAAAATATTTGGCGTATGTAAGTGGTGTGTATAAAGGGAATGTGATGTCCAACCTTGTGTTTTTCCTTCCTTCCTGGAACCAGTTTGAACAATTGTTACCCAGTTAGTAGAAGTTGCAGGTCTGAACAGAAGCTTCCTGGTCTCTCCAAAGGGTGATCATAGTTGATGGTTGGAAGCTTGGCATTTCTAGAGAGAAAGAGGTGTCAGTAGCCCTTTTGCAACTTTTAGGCAGTGGTAAGATTTCTAGCCCTTTGTCTTTAAGCATTACGTTGAGCAGACTTCAACGTTTTCTTTCAGCATTTTATTCAAGAGAAAGAGAGGCGTGAAGGACAATGAGTCCAAAGTTTTTAGCCTGAGCCACTGGAAGGATGGAATTACTTTAACTAAATAAGCAGAGGCAGATTCAGGGAGAAGCAGGTTTGGGGGGAAAGATCAGGAGTTCAGTTTGGGACATGAAAATTGAGACGCCTATTAGACATACAAGTAGAAATGTGGAGCAGGCAGGTGAATATATGCGTGTGGACAGGTCAGGGCTGGAAATGTGCATTTGGATGTCATCTACATGCATGAGACTGAATGAGATTCCCCAGGAGAAATTGTAGTCTAAGGCAAAGAGCCAAAACTGAGCCCTGGAGCAGTCCTGCGTTTCAAGTCAGAGAGACAGGAGGAACCAGGGAGACCGAGTAGCAGCCATTGAGGAGAGAGGAGAGCCAGGAGAGAGGGGTGTCCTGAAAACCAGAGGCAGAAAATGTTACAAGGAAGAAAAATAAAGTGATCAATTGTCGAGGACACTGCTGATGGGTCAAGTAAGGATAAAGAAGATGTGCCTTAGATTTTACAACGTGGGAGACATTAATAGCCCTAACAAGGGCAACTTATGTGAAGAGGCCGGGGTAGAGGCCTGAGTGAGTGGGCTCAGAAGAGAAGGGGAGAGGAATTGCAGACAAAGGGGGTAGATGATTATTTTGAGGAGTTTTTCTGTGGCAGGAACAGAAATAGAGCAGTAAGCTAGATGGGGGAATGAGGTCAGGAGTGGTTGTTTGTTTGTTTTTTATGTGGAAGAAATAGTACTGTATTTGTATACTAGTGGAAATGTCTAGTAGAGAGAAAAAAAATATGGATGCATTATAGAGGGGAGAATTGCTAAAGCAATTCTCAGAACGCTGAACACATTCTAGCCTTGTGCCAGGAGTTTGTTCCCACTCTGTGCACAGTGAGCGCCAGCAATTCTGGTTAAGGAAATAGTTTCTGTAGGGACAGAGTGGGAAGACTTGTGGCGCTCACTTGAAAGCCACAATCGCTGCATCCTGGAGCCCAAGGACAGGATGGGATGAAAATGCTGACCTCGATGTCTCAGCTTTGACCAGACGATACATTTTTTTCTGGGCATCCCCACAAATACCACCCAAGCATCCTTTCTGTGCAATGTAGGTTATAATAAAACCTTCCTAAAACAGATGGGACCATGTGTCATCAGTTGAAGGGACAAACTCAAAGTTTCCCCTTTTACCTTAGAGATAATTGTTCCCATAGAAAATTTAGGCTGTCTACAGAATTATACAGGAAATTTTACTTAGTTTTTTAAAAGGTTTCAGGTATTATCTTCAATGTCTATGCAAATAGTACATTTCAATTTAGGAATTGATTTGTGGTAAGCCCATGGTTTCTTAAATCAATTCATTTTTTCCCCCATTTCACCGATTCTCTATTAGGCAATGCTTTCTTAGCCTACTTTGAATACGCTAGAGTATTAGAAAATAATAAAACTACTGTTTATGTAAAAATATTTTGTTAGCCTGATTTTTAAATAACTGAGAAGAATTTCTCCCCATAGGTATGGTTTAGAGAAGTTTTAAATAATTGATACCTTCCTAAGCTTTCCTTAAAAAAAAGAAAACCAGTTCAATCAGGACTTTTCAGTACTTTCCACCAGTTACCCCTCCTAGCAGAGGAGAACAAATCATACTCTGGAGAGTACGGGGGTATGGCCAAAGTAGCCAATAAAATCATTAAGTTTCTTTGAAGTCTCTTTTTGAAATATTAAAATCAAATATTTCATTTTATACTATAATAACACCATATTTTAAAATATATTAAAATGTTTTAAATTATCATTCAGGGAAGAAGAAATGTTCCGCTTGTATCATTGGTTCAATGAAGAGGCTGCTTTTCTTGGATTCTGTCCATGTCAGAAAACTGGGCTGCACCGAAGGCAGCTGACACCAATATCAGATTCATCATCTCGACAATTTCTCTTCTCTATTTTGGAGTCCCAGTGTCTCTAGAACCCACACCCACAAAAAAACGGCAAACAGTTTTTCACTGCTTTATGGGCTATTAAAGGGTAAATGCTGAAAAAATATTTGTAGGATGCTGCTGGAGAGAGAGTGATGGTGCAATATTTTCAGGTTCCTGTGATAAACAATTCTGAGAGTTGCGACATCCTGCTCACAGGCCAAGTAACCAGTGTCATATGATCTCTCTGACCCAGTTAGCCTTTTTTACTATTTCCACAGAATTCTTGTCAAAACACTTTTATGTTGAAGAAAGATGAGTAGTGATGTTTTCTATTTCACTAAAGCCAAAACTTTCACTATGCTTAAATGAACCGAGGATCTCAATGATACAGTCCTTATGATTTCCATCTAACTCTCAATCTTTATTATTATAGCAATTTTATTGATGTTCACAAAAAAAAAACATTAACAGTTTTGCTTTGCAGTTGTTATCTGAAATTATTTAGACTTCAAACAAATAAGCCAAAAGCTATTAAATAAGAAAATTGAGTGAGACTTTCTTTATCACCACGATGAACAAGTTAGTCAAAGTATCCAGGTTTTTGTCTTTGGTCATCACCTCTCTTTTCTTGCCTAATGAAAAGCAAGTCGACCTTGAGTTTGAAACCTTACTCCAGTGTACTTCCCCCATCCCATATTATTTTGAACCAAATCCTAAATATCATATGATTTTATCCAGAAATATTTCAATATACCGAAACATTTGATTGAGGGCAATTATATCAGGAAATGGAGCTGATTTGCAGGAGCCAATGGTTTTGTGTATAATCCAAGTAGTAACAGTGATTTACGAGGTGAGAAACTTATAAGGTAGATAAATATCTATTGTACAATAGATATCTCAGCCTTCTTGGACTCACTGAGAAGTCACATGTTCAAGTTTGTCTACTCTTGTCAAAGGATAAACCATGTGGGCCACAGATACCCACAAAATTTGTTCTTGCCTCGTGTAGCGTCTTGCATTCACTTAAGGAGACTCCAGAGCTAATATCAATGGGTTCCCCGATTACACCAAAAAATGCCAGTTTTCAATTACTCTCTACACATAAAAAATTTTCTACTCTACAGTGTGCATTCAAGAAAAACACAAGTTTGACTGACATGGAAAAGCAGAATTTTGCTAATTTTACTTGTACATGTGTCACAAAACCCTTTTAAGGGGCAAACATTTTAAACAGTTTTTCTCCAAATCCTGGAATAAAACTGACACTCTGAAAATGTACCACAGTTATCCTAGAGCTTTGAGAACTGCAGTTAGAATCCTGCAAGAATAAATATGCCCCTGCTTGAGAAGAGAACGAATCTGAAACCTTTGTGGTATGTGTGAAAGCTGGCTAGAGAAGGAAAGATGAAAAATGCTCTAGGGCATGATGTGTGTTAAGACTTCAAGTTGATCCCTCTCTGTGTTAGCAGATACAGTATCGGTAATATCTGCTGACACATCAAGAGCCAAGGAAAACCACTCGAAATCATTTGCCTTCTTGTTTAATTGATTATTGATGTTGCTCCCAATGTCCTCAACTCTTGGAGCAACGCTTCACACCAAATGGCTAATAGTTTTAAGCAAGTGTGTTTTTTCTGGACAGATTCCTTCAGCTGCTGCAATCCAACATGATCTAGTGAACTTACCAGCAGTAAATGGCTTTCCTCGCTTGGCTAACAAATGAGCCAGTAGGAAACTGGCTTTTGTTGCAGCCTTATTTTCATTTTTTATTTTTGTGAAGAAATTTTTCTGTGATGAGATATTCCATTTAAGATTTTCCAATTTTTCTGACTGTTCCTCTCCTGTGAGGTGGGAATATTGTGATCAGGCTTAGTTTGGTAATGTCAGCACAGCCTTAATGTCATTGTATAATAAACACAATGCTTTGCCATCTA
Organism: Eubalaena glacialis; assembly: GCF_028564815.1. Taxonomy (NCBI): domain Eukaryota; kingdom Metazoa; phylum Chordata; class Mammalia; order Artiodactyla; family Balaenidae; genus Eubalaena; species Eubalaena glacialis. The sequence continues at coordinate 106,312,868 of NC_083717.1, read as the reverse complement.
ATTTGATCAAAATAACCCACATTCCACTGTGCCTTAGAGGCATGACATTTGAAGTCCACTTTTCTTGTTTTGACATGCTGGGTATGCACTGGCAGTGAAAAAAATAAAATGTCACGGATACAGTGATACATAAGGCACTTGAAACACTGTCAAGTTCTAACTGTGTCAGTGGGATCTGTCAAGTTCTAAGTGTGTCAGTGTGATTCATAGGCCGCGAGCGGCATTGCTAAGCAGTGATAGCAGCACATAAGGCCTCTGTCCCAACTTACTCAACTCTGCCATTGTAGCACCGAAGCAACCATAGACAATACAGAAGTGAATACACGTGTCTGTGTCCCATAAGCATTATTTATGGACACTGAAATGAGAATTTCATGTAATCTTTCACATGTTGTGAAATCTTCTTCTTTTGACTTTTTTCAACTATTGAAGAATACAAAGGCCATTTTTAGCTCCAAGGATGTTGAAAACATTTGCTGAATCCTGCTCTAGAGGATGAGCCAAGGGAAGAGGTTTTTAAGAGAAAGTCTGGAAAATGGCACTGGAACTCTCACTTCTGTGCTGAACTCAGAGGAGGCAGTTTCTGACAATGTCGTGGGGCAAACTTCAGGTATAAGTGGATGGTAAGAAAATGATTATGGGAAATACAAGCAATCCTTTCATGAAATTTCCCTCTGCATGGGGGGAAGGAAATGAGAGGTAGCTGGGGGATGATGTGATTTAAGAGAAAATTGTTGTTGTTGTTGTTAAAATAGGAGAGATTTGGACATGAGCACTTAACCTTTATTTTCTCTTCCTTTTTTAATAAGAAAAATAATACCTATCTTGAAGTTTTTTAGAAAGGTCAAATGAGATAAAGCATGTTTTGTACTCAAGATGATGCCTAGCTTATGGTAGATTCTCAATAACTCATATATTAATATTCATATATGTTCATTATCTTTTTGGTAAAAAAACCCAACAGAGTCTATGCTTCCCAGATTACTTTGCTATTAGGTTCCTAAACTATCTTATTTAAAATCAAGACTGTACTCTTATTGAGGTGTTTTGAAAATGGTTAAATAAATTGGAAGTTGACCAGTTAGTCAAGATTTTGTAACTTCAATAATTTTGATTTTGTAACTTCCTCAGCTTTCCTTCTTCTAGACTGAGTTCAATCAATTTAGTCTATCTTCACATGAGAGCCACTTTGCCCTTCAGATCCTTTTCATCGTCTTTTTCAAGCCGTAATACAGTCATACGAACTATTATACAAATGAATCACACAAATCATACACTGATTTGGTATATTAGTAGGTTTATTTTTATTCTTACTAGTTTTTTTTGGGGTGGGAATGTAAATTTTTTTAAATTTAATTTTATTTATTTTTTTATACAGCAGGTCCTTATTAGTCATCAATTTTATACACATCAGTGTATACATGTCAGTCCCAATCACCCAATTCATCACATCACCACCCCCACCCCCACCCCCCACTGCTTTCCCCCCTTGGTGTCCATACGTTTGTTCTCTACATCTGTGTCTCAATTTCTGCCCTGCAAACCGGTTCATCTGTACCATTTTTCTAGGTTCCACATATATGTGTTAATATACGATATTTGTTTTTCTCTTTCTGACTTACTTCACTCTGTATGACAGTCTCTAGATCCATCCACATCTCTACAAATGACCCAATTTCGTTCCTTTTTATGGCTGAGTAATATTCCATTGCATATAGTTACCACATCTTCTTTATCCATTTGTCTGTCGATGGGCATTTAGGTTGCTTCCATGACCTGGCTATTGTAAGTAGTGCAGCAATGAACATTAGGGTTCATGTGTCTTTTTGAATTATGGTTTTCTCTGGGTATATGCCCAGTAGTGGGATTACTGGGTCATATGGTAGTTCTATTTTTAGTTTTTTAAGGAACCTCCATACTGTTCTGCATAGTGGCTGTATCAATTTACATTCCCACCAACAGTGCAAGAGGGTTCCCTTTTCTCCACACCCTCTCCAGCATTTGTTGTTTGTAGATTTTCTGATGATGCCCATTCTAACTGGTATGAGGTGATACCTCATTGTAGTTTTGATTTGCATTTCTCTAATAATTAGTGATGTTGAGCAGCTTTGCATGTGCTTCTTGGCCATCTGTATGTCTTCTTTGGAGAAATGTCTATTTAGGTCTTCTGGCCATTTTTGGATTGGGTGGTTTGTCTCTTTAATATTGAGCTGCATGAGCTGTTTATATATTTTGGAGATTAATCCTTTGTCCGTTGATTCGTTTGCGAATATTTTCTCCCATTCTGAGGGTTGTCTTTTCGTCTTGTTTATGGTTTCCTTTGCTGCGCAAAAGCTTTGAAGTTTCATTAGGTCCCATTTGTTTATTTTTGTTTTTATTTCCGTTACTCTAGGAGATGGATCAAAAAAGATCTTGCTGTGATTTATGTCAAAGAGTGTTCTTCCTATGTTTTCCTCTAAGAGTTTTATAGTGTCCAGTCTTACATTTAGGTCTCTAATCCATTTTGAGTTTATTTTTGTGTATGGTGTTAAGGAGTGTTCTAATTTCATTCTTTTACATGGAGCTGTCCAGTTTTCCCAGCACCACTTTTTGAAGAGGCTGTCTTTTCTCCATTGTATATCCTTGCCTCCTTTGTCATAGATTAATTGACCATAGGCGCATGGGTTTATCTCTGGGCTTTCTATCTTGTTCCAGTGATCTATGTTTCTGTTTTTGTGCCAGTACCATATTGTCTTGATTACTGTAGCTTTGTAGTATAGTCTGAAGTCAGGGAGTCTGATTCCTCCAGCTCCATTTTTTTCCCTCAAGACTGCTTTGGCTATTCGGGGTCTTTTGTGTCTTCATACAAATTTTAAGATTTTTTGTTCTAGTTCCATAAAAAATGCCATTGGTAATTTGATAGGGATTGCATTGAATCTGTAGATTGCTTTGGGTAGTATAGTCATTTTCACAATATTGATTCTTCCAATCCAAGAACATGGTATATCTCTCCATCTGTTGGTATCATCTTTAATTTCTTTCATCAGTGTCTTATAGTTTTCTGCATACAGGTCTTTTGTCTCCCTAGGTAGCTTTATTCCTAGGTATTTTATTCTTTTTGTTGCAATGGTAAATGGGAGTGTTTCCTTAATTTCTCTTTCAGATTTTTCATCATTAGTGTATAGGAATGCAAGAGATTTCTGTGCATTAATTTTGTATCCTGCAACTTTACCAAATTCATTGATTAGCTCTAGTAGTTTTCTGGTGGCATCTTTAGGATTCTCTATGTATAGTATCATGTCATCTGCAAACAGTGACAGTTTTACTTCTTCTTTTCCAATTTGTATTCCTTTTATTTCTTTTTCTTCTCTGATTGCCATGGCTAGGACTTCCAAAACTATGTTGAATAATAGTGGTGAGAGTGGACGTCCTTGTCTCGTTCCTGATCTTAGAGGAAATGCTTTCAGTTTTTCACCGTTGAGAATGATGTTTGCTGTGGGTTTGTCATATATGGCCTTTATTATGTTGAGGTAGGTTCCCTCTATGCCCACTTTCTGGAGAGTTTTTATCATAAATGGGTGTTGAATTTTGTCAGAAGCTTTTTCTGCATGTATTGAGATGATCATATGGTTTTTATTCTTCAATTTGTTAGTATGGTGTATCACATTGATTGATTTACGTATACTGAAGAATCCTTGCATCCCTGGGATAAATCCCACTTGATCGTGGTGTATGATCCTTTTAATGTGTTGTTGGATTCTGTTTGCTCGTATTTTGTTGAGGATTGTTGCATCTATATTCACCAGTGATATTGGTCTGTAATTTTCTTTTTTTGTAGTATCTTTGTCTGGTTTTGGTATCAGGGTGATGGTGGCCTCATAGAATGAGTTTGGGAGTGTTCTTTCCTCCGCAATTTTTTGGAAGAGTTTGAGAAGGATGGGTGTTAGCTCTTCTCTAAATGTTTGATAGAATTCACCTGTGAAGCCATCTGGTCCTGGAATTCTGTTTGCTGGAAGATTTTTAATCACAGTTTCAATTTCATTACTTGTGATTGGTCTGTTCATATTTTCTGTTTCTTCCTGGTTCAGTCTTGGAAGGTTATACCTTTCTAAGAATTTGTCCATTTCTTCCAGGTTGTCCATTTTATTGGCATAGAGTTGCTTGTAGTAGTCTCTTAGGATGCTTTGTATTTCTGCGGTGTCTGTTGTAACTTCTCCTCTTTCATTTCTAATTTTATTGATTTGAGTCCTCTCCCTCTTTTTCTTGATGAGTCTGGGTAATGGTTTATCAATTTTGTTTATCTTCTCAAAGAACCCTTACTAGTTTTTTTTTAATGTAACTTTTTTTTTTCTTTCTGTAAGTAGTACATGGAGTTACCATATGACCAAGCAATTCCAATTCCACTCTGGTATTGCTGGGTCCACACGAAAACTTGCACAGAATGTTCACAGCAGCACTATTCATAATTGCCCCAAAATGGATATAACATAACTATTCACCAACTGATGAATGGACAGATAAAATGTGGAATAGCCATATAATGGAATTTTGTTCATCCATAAAAAAAGAATAAAGTGCTGATATGAGCTACAAAGTGGATAAAACTTGAAAACATTTTGCTAAGTGACAAAATCCCATCACAAAAGACCACATTTTGTATGATTCCATTTATTAAATTTGCAGAATAGATAAATCTATAGAGACAGAAAGTAGATTAGTAATAGCCTAGGGCTTAGAAGAGAAATGGAGAATGACTGCTAATGGGTATGGGGCTTCTTAGTGGGAGGGTACTTTATAGTCTGTTGTCTGATAATCTGATATCGAGTTTCTGTGGATATATTTCTGTTGAATGTTTTGCTGAAAGGGTCTTTACTCTTCGTGCATCTGTCTATCTTTGGTTGTGTATGGGACTTTGTATATGAAATCTTATTTTTAGAAACAATCTGAAGCCTAGACAGATGTTACATTCCCTCAAAGAAGAATTCTGATTACTTTTTTCAGGCACCTGGGAGTGCCAGCAATCAAGTATCACTTTAATCCAGTTCCAAGCTAGAGATTTTCTGGGCTACTCAAATGATGTGAAGCTGAGCTGCAGACGGTGCAAGGACTGGTTCACTTCCATTTCACCTTAATTCCTGGTGTGCAACCAGGTTGTGCGATTTGGGGGAAATTCCCTCAATTTCTTCCTTTATCATGCTATTTAGAATTAACTGTCTAAAGACTAACACATGATTAGGGACTGAATTGGATTAAAAATAAACATTTATCTTCACTTTCCTGTGAAACTGCCCTAAAATGATAGTAATGGAATAACAAGGTAAAAACCCACAAGGACTAAGAGAAAAGAGAGAACAATGGATGAGAGCTGCCTATAAATTTTTGGAAGACAGGACAGCTGATGGAGGAGTGATACCTAATCCAGACAGCAGGGTACAGGAAGCAGAGACCAAAGTGAGCCAGTTCACCACAGAATCCCACAGAAAATGTGCTGTTCCCATTATCAGTCGACAGGGGGAGGCAACCACAACTTGCATTGATGTGTTATGGTCTGTAATACACAATTACTGTATCACATCAAGGATATTTGAACTCGCCCATGTATTGTCACAGTCTGGTCAGGTGGGCCCTAGATCTAATACAACTGGACAATGTTCGAATATGCTATATTGGTGATATTATGGTTATCTCAAAATCTGAGGATCAAGCTAAAAGAGACCTTACTGAGGTCATAAATCGTGTAACTAATTGGGGATAATTGATTAACTCCAAAAAAATCCAGGGCTGTACACAGACTATGAAATTTGGGGGGACTGCATACTGTAGACAATGAGCAATAAATTATTGCTTCCCACCTCTCAGGCTATAGGGACTCAACACCTAGTGGGCCTATTTGGCTTTTGGAAAAATTGTATCCCTCACTTAGGGGTACCGTTAGTTTCAGTTCATAAGATTACCCAGAAAAGGGCTATATTTGACTGAGGAGCTGAATAGCAACAAGGCTTCTTAGAACCGCAGAGGGCTGTAGCCCAAATTATCCCATTTGGACCTTATGATCCTAATGATGAAATAAAATTAGAAGTGTTGGCTGCCTGCACTCATGCCAACTGGAGTCTCTGGCCAAAGGCAATATCTATTGCTCAATGGTGACCTGGACTTTTGAACTAGAAAAGTACCAAATGCTACTCTCTAGTGTATTCCTTTTGAAGACAGTTACAGGCTTGTTATTGAGCATTTATGGAACAGCTCCAATAACAGAAGGATATAAGATTATATTAAGACCTGAAATACCAGCATGTCATGGGTGATGTTAGAAAAGCATTCCAACAAGAAGGACAATGCCCAAACAAGTTCCATCCTAAAATGGATTTGGTACACAATGGGAGCATGTTCCTGGGAGTTTCCATGGGAGGAACTCACTGTAGTCACAAGCAAGTAGCCTCTTTTCCCCTAGGACTGACTATAGAGCCTCCTGAAGAGGATTGGCCAGCTGTTATTTGGCCCCTACTGAGCCTCAAACTCTTAATAAAAATTGCCCTATTTGCCAACAGGAAAGGCAGAATTTTCAGTTCCTCTGGGGAAATATTCCCAGGGGAAAAGGTCCATCATATAGCTGGCAAATAGATTACATTGTCCCTTTACCTATTGTTTGGCAACTTAAATATTGGCCTTAAGGATTTGGTTTCACATACCAATGGCTAAAGTCAGTGTTGCAAATTCTGTCAAAGGACTGCAACAACCACACACACACACACACACACACGCGCGCACACACACACACACACACATATCGCCTTCCTGTTTGGCTCTCCTAGTTACATTTCATCAGATCAGATCAAGACATTTCACTGCCTATATATACAGTGAAACGGTAGGCAAAGAAACATATTCAGTAGGCTTAGCATATTACTTGTCACTCTCAAAGTAATGGGTTAATAGAAAATGGGGATAAACAAAACATATGCTTTTTAAACTGAGGGAAAACAAGTGATTGAAGGGCCGTTCCACAAAATTATAGGACTATGTCTTATAACTTGACCTGAGGAAGATTAAAGGTAGAATTACATTAGATAATTGGGTAAAACTAATATTGTAGAAGCTAATAAAATGTATGATAATACTGATATTGACAATCAAATGTGAATGTTGGGAGACTGAACTAAACCCCTTTAGGAGATTATCCCTGTGGAGAAGAACCGGCATGAAGAAAATTTTGACCTGAGCAATGGTAGGTCGACTACAGTCCCTGAATCCCTCAGCAGATACATACCATAAATACAATGGCTGTAGAAGAAGTAGACAAACAAATTGTAAAGTTAGTTCAGAAGCACAACAAAGTTTATGCTGGAATTTTCAGCTATTTGTTTAAATCCATACCAGCTGCCCACGGATTACAAATGCATGGAATTTTCATGTACATTTTGATTGTCTACTTGATTATATATCATCAAGCAAGTAATGGCTCTCAAACTAACAGTGACCATTTTGTCCTAAAATGGTCTTGACCATGGATGAGGGGGATAGACCGTGCTGTGAGGGTTAATTCCTGCAGACCTGAAATTGGCCCGAACTGTTTTACTAAAATAAGAAATGTACCCACCTGACACTGACCTCTGGTCCAGGCATAACGTCTACCGATTATTAGTGCTGTTTTGTAACCATGGGTGGGAGGAGTTTCAGGGCAAGCTGTTGACATTGTTTATTGATAACAGTGAAATTGACTTGTACCTGGTCTGAGACACCCAGAGGGTTCTGTCATTGGAACTGGTTACATAGCAAGTATATGCCCACGTGACCAACAGGGGATGAGAAACCCTGGTTGAGACTCTGTCTTGGGCTCCTTGGTTCTGAGATGGTCCATGCTCATACTGGTGGTTCCAGATCTGAGAAAGTGTGTCTAGACAGCCCTTACAGAGGGCTAACAAATGCAGCTCGGGCTTGGCTGCCCTGGACTCTTTGCTGTGAGATGGCCTTTGGCTGTGATGCATATCCTTACTTTAATACTATTGCTATATTGTGTCCTTTTCCTGCAATAAACTATAGATTTATAAGCACTGTCATTTTAAGTCCTATGAGACTTTAGTAGTCAAACCTCGTTTAACTGTTACTGTTAGTGCACTGTGATGGGAATCTAAGTGTTTTTCGTATTCTTCTAATTTCTCCAAAAAAAATGATCCTCTACATCCAAAAAGTTGACCAAAAAAAATCTGAGGTAGTGTATTTTTACATTCTTCTGAACTATTGGGTGGTATTCCTATGTAGTTGCAAGTTAACACACTAGAGTGGTCAGATCCATGAACTTTATTTTTATTTATTTATTTATATTTTAATTAATTAATTTATTTATTTATTTGTGGCTGCATTGGGTCTTCGTTGCTGCACACGGGCTTTCTCCAGTTGCAGCGAGCGGGGGACACTCTTCGTTGCGGTGAGCAGGTTTCTCATTGTAGTGGCTTCTCTTGTTGCGGAGCATGGGCTCTAGGCACACAGGCTTCAGCAGTTGTGGCAAACAGGCTCAGTAATTGTGGCTCACGGGCTCTAGAGCGCTGGATCAATAGTTGTGGCACACGGGCTTAGCTGCTCCATGGCATGTGGGATCTTCCCGGACCAGGGCTCAAACCCATGTCTCCTGCATTGGCAGGCGGATTCTTAACCACTGCGCTAACAGGGAAGTCCTGAACTTTATTTTTAAAAGGCTATTCCTGAAAGGAATACCTGGCTTTTTACTAGGAACTAGACCTGCCCTGGCAATATTAGATATTTTTATTTAAATTTAGTTCATTTTTTATGACAGTAGGTTCGTCCTAATATGCACAGCTGTTTCCTTAGACATCGAGTTACAAAAGGCTTGGTGTTCCCTAGGAAGAATGGCAATCTGCAGTTGTTGGCAAGTGATCTGGAAACCATGACTCTAAAGCGGCAAATGGTGGGCCTTCTGCCTGCCACAGATACCAGAGAAACCACCAGGTTGCAGGACTGGTGGATGACGAAAAGAAACCTGATAGCAATTGTGTGGTGGACACCAGGCTGCTTCTGTTTTCCTCTACAACTTTGACAAGAGGGGACACCCACAAGCAGTGCCAGGGATCTAAAAATAGAGACTTTATTAAATCATTCAGTTGAGCTATCTTTGTTGAAGTAATTGTCTTATTTAATAACCATGCAAAAGGCCAATGGAAGAGACACGATGAGATGAGGAAGAGGGAAGAGTCCAGGATGGCTTGGCCAACTGAGTCAGTTGTGATAGTGTTGAGCCTGCGATGCCTTTGCACATCCAGATAATGTCCACAGACAGTTGGGAACAGGACCTGGGGCTCAGGGCCAGGCCTAGACTAGAAGGTCCAGGCTTAGGGCCTCCCCTCCCACATAGCCTCTGGGAATTACTGGTGGATATGCAGAGGGGAAGACCTGTGCACAGGTGAGATAACCCGGGAGGATCCAGGAGAGAAGAATAGGCCCCAGGGAAGCACCCTGTGGACATCCACCCTTAACAGAGGAAGACAATCCAGTGGAGGAGGTTGAAAATCAATAAGAGATGGGAGAAAGCGGTATCTCAGAAACCCAAAAGAGGAGAGACATTCAAAGGAATGGTCGTAAGGCCTGAATTGTGTCCACTGGAAATGACACTTGGGTCAGGGTTCTCAGCAGTACACTGAAGTAATAAGGTAGAAATCAGATAGCAAGAGATTGAAGAGTAAATAAAAGGTGAAAAAGTGGACATATCAGTAGATGTATTCTTTCTGGAAACTGAGCTCTAAAGGACAGTGACATTGCCAGAGGGATAGTTTTTGTTTTGAAGATTATTTTGAACATGACTATTTGCTGAGGGAAAACACACACACACAGAGGCTGGAGTTATAAGGAAGATGATAACTGATGAAGCCACTTCCTGAAAGAGGAGAGAAAGATTAGAATCTAAGGACAGTTGTGTGGATTAGACCTGGTCAAAAGGTTCACCTCTTTCTCTGCAGCAGTGAGAGAAGTGTCTTTGTAGAGGGTTGAGAAGTACAGTTGAGTGATGAGAGGAAGACCCGACTTTTCTCTTTAGAAGCTTAGCTAGTACAGGCAAGGAGAGAGAATTTAACCAGGGAATGCAAATGCAGGTAAATCTATAGAGAATTGGAGCAGAAAAGCTGACGGAACTGACACCTGATGGCCTCTATTTTCTCTGTGAAAAATGAAACAATATGATCAGATAAGAGAACAAAGTGAAGGTTTGGAATAGCCACTGATGAGAATGTGGAGGGGTGTGTAATAGAATTGCAGAGTAGTATTTAGACCCGGGAATATATCCCCTAAGTGTGTACCAATCCACATGATTGTAAGGTTTCTTAAGCAGGATTCCGTCGAGTGAAGAATGGGCAGGTATTTCTGTGGTGTGTGAAAAAAGACACTAGGCTACAAAGGCATGGTCGAAACCCATGACCACTTCAAAGAACACCTCCCCCCCATCCCCACCCCACAGATTTTTCATGGGTCAAAATACTGAGTATCTAGAGAATGGAGACTTTTTTCCTCTTCTGGGGCCTAGGATTAGTCCCTTATATTCAGAAGACATTCAGATATTGTTGACTGATTGGATTAATTAATAAATAAAATCTGACTCTGCTAAACATTTCTGAATACAAGCATTAGGTTTAAATTTTTATCTACTGGAGGTGAATATATTGATTAATTCAAAGCATTAGAACACTGTTCCGAGAGCTATATTCCCATAATTTACTTATGCTTAAAATGATTAGACTGATGCCAAACTCTAATAAAACCCATTCTGTAACACAAAAGTTTATTAGAATAAAAATATATGTACCGTATCCAACATTAAAATTATTTCACATCGCATGTAGGTTTTATCTCCATTAGTTTTTTTTTTTTAATGCTTTTAAAGTCTGTGCTTTAAATAATTTGCACATCTGTAAACAAATCTTAGATTACCAAAGATGCAATGTATCCATTAGATACTGAACATCAAAATTTAGGAATTGGAACTGATAGTTATATCCTATTGCACTAAATATTCCTCTAAAATTCTGGACAGAGAAGAAAAAAGAGATTAAAATAAATCACTTGAAATGAGGTAAGTTGTATGAAAAGGTTTTTAATAGCAAATATCACCAATGTTGAGATGAGAATACTAAAAATATTCATGGAAAATTCACTTAAATGTTTGCATAGTCTAGGTTATTTTTTAAAACAAAAAATTAAAAATTACCAAAATTCCTTATTAGAAAAAGAGACAATTACTGGTTCTATAACATCTGTGTACATACTGAGTCTTTTATTTAGAAAAAAGAAGTGATACAAACATTCACAAGTTTAGCAAAAAGGAAAAAAAAGTGACTATTAGGACTAACATTTCAAGCTGCCTTTTGGAAAGAAAATTAAAAACAGAGGTAGATGGTTAAATATATTAGTAGCCAAGTTACTCAAATGACTAATTTTTTGTTTTGGTAGACATTCACCAAATTTTTATGCTTGAAGCCAAACAGTAAAAAATTTAGGAGAAGAGAGTAAGATCTAGCACAGGTTATTTTCCTTTTATCAAAGAAAAGTAATAAAAATAAACCAGGCTTAAGACCCCTGTTATGGATATGATTGTATAAAGCACTACAGTTCATGCACTTTTTAAAGCAGGAGAATGAACCTTATCCCTAAGCTTCCTAGGTTTATTTGAGGCCAAGCCCCAAGCCCCAGCAGGCCTGGTCAATCAAAGTAGGACTGTAGGGTGCCTCGGCGCCGGACATCGCAGGTCCAGCAGTGGAAGCCTCCTCCCAGGGAATTGGCATTACGAATGTTAACCTTAATGGTACTGATACCTGCATGGAAAGAGAGAGACGTGGCCAGTTAGATGGACTCACATGAAGATTCTTCTATAGAAATGAGCCGAAAAATGGGTAGGAATCCTGTGGTTCTAACCCTTAAGTCCACCCCAGGATAGTCTTTCAATTTTATTCATCAATTATATTTCATCTAATCTATTCCACTGCTAATATAAAACCTTCACCAGAAAGTCAGCAGAGACTCTGAAGTCTATTTTGTTCTATTGACTATTCACAAGTCAACAGGTTTCATGAGCGGATATATCTGACAAACGTTCAGAAACAATCCAAATAGTAAAATTTCAAGGCCTTTTAGAATTATGCTTTAACTGCTTTGTCAGACTGTTTCTAATTTACCACGTCAATTTATTAAGAAAAACCTGAAAAGTTGACTTTACCTACCCACGTATAAGCAGAGTTTATCTAACACAATTAGCTTGACCAGCCCACCTTAAGGAAATAATGGAACAGAGCTCATCTGGGTTGTATGGTCATACAGGTATCAAAGCTACTCAGGCAATTAGTTTAATCCAGCACCATTTGTATTAATATGGTTATGATGTACATGGCCCAGTCAACCAATGGTATTTTGGAAGAATCTGTTGTGTTTGGCATAATGGGGTTTTAAAAAGAAAATCTATTCTCCTCTCTCGAGGAATCCATTATTTTGAGAGGAAAGCTAAGGTACAGAGTTGCTAAAGGGTCCATTGGTATAGTTAGAAAGGCAGCATGAGTCATCTGGAAAGCCTTTCATGAGAAAGTAAGACTGAGCAGGGCTTTGAAGAGTAAAAATAGGGTTTGGACATGCGTTCAGGAGTGGGCTTGGGATAAGAAGTGGGCTTTTAACCATGAGCATGGGTTTCCTGATAGAAAGACATATCTAGCTTAGTCAGATGGCGAGAGCCATATTAACCCTGAATTGGAGAGAATTTAATTTGCTTTAACAAGTTCCCTATGTTCAAAAAGACTTTATTAAAAACAAAATTATAAATCAAATATTTGGTACTTAATAATATTTTAAGTTGAGAAACAATAAAATCTTAATGGACAAGGAAACTGAACCCAAGCAATTGGCTTATTTAACAAAAGCCACGAAAAGAAAAGTGGGATAGCATTAGGGGTGAAATCATTAGATTGGGCTCAATCTAAAACTAATGGGCTAATCTTTTTAAACTGATACTTCATTAAAGAGGGATGTTTCAAAGGGGCAAACAATATCTTCTGAGTAGTACACCTGAAATATAAGACATAAATCAAAACATGACTTGATTTCAACAAGTGTACCGCCTGGCTTTATTTGACACTTAGGATATGTCAAGTAGAATGATAGTGATAAACACACACTTCTGCACCCTAATAATAGCCGTATGAAAATTCTTTCAACGCTTTTCTCAGTATAGAATAACTGGTCTAAATTTTGAATACCACGATAAGCAAATTCCCACCCAAGTAATAACCAGTTCTGCTTTTTAGTTGGAAGCTGAAATGATTTACTGACATCCTCTATTGTATTTCATTACTTTGTTCACAGTGCTTATCACACATATAAGTCACTTCTATATCTGTATCCTTATACGTCCTTTAAAATATGTAATGACAATTAAATTACTTTTAAAGGACCCCAACAATTTCTTATTTGGCAAAGGGCCAAATCATCTATATGCTCATCTGCAAAGGGGTAGTTCTCCACACTTGGGCACCAGGAAGTTAGATAAGTCACAGAAGATTGATAAACTTATTGCTAAGGGGGTGTCTAAGGAGCCTGGGATGCATCTCCAACCTTTTGAGGTTGTGATTGTTGAAAACAAATAAATTGTCCATCTATGAAATAATAACTTGGTGCTTCTAAAAGGAACAGAAATTTAATTAGATAAATCATACATCAGACCTAGCATGTCATTTCTTCTCATTTAATATTTTTGAATATGAACATGTTTCATTTATTGTACATACCCAGCTTTTCAAACATCTTTTGAATCGGGACTTCGTTGGCATCCACCATAACACGCTTTTCATCTAGCATTAAGACATTCATGGAAAGCCATTTGGACGACATCCAGAGTGGGTGATCTAAAAATAGCAATAACCATTAAATCATGTCTGCTGTTATTCTTGGTTAAAGCAAGGATTCAGAAGTGAAGAATATTCAAGTGACAGCTCAATTCTTTCAATAGTTCAGTTTCCCTGTGAAAATTTATTTTAATCTTAAGACTATCTGTAAATGTTATGAATCAATCCATACTCATTACACATTTGAATTTCATCTTGTTGTCTTTAAAAAGCCATTTCTTGCTTTCCGTGATATTGTTTTATACTGATTTTTCCTGTATTTTCATTTTCATTTTCTATGGAAGGAGAGGTTGTGAACACAAGTCCAGCCTTGTTCTAGTACCCGTAGTGCCAAGCACCAGTTTACTGCTTACCAGGGAAATATTCTAAATTGCTAATATGCAGGCTGCTGTCTATAGGTGAAAGATTCTTGGCCACTGAAGTAATTATTTTAAGCTATGAGTATACAAAAGTAAACATACCATCTGGGATGACTGGTATTGGAGGAGTAACTATGGTCCATCCTGCTTTCTTGAAAAGATCAATCTGCAAGACCAAAATAAAAAAAACCCCCCAAACCCAAAGAGGCTTAAATCTATAGATACTATTCTTATCATTCTTGGTCTCTGATAGCCCTTATGATTAATAATTCTTTTTGAGAAGCTGTCTTCTCAACTGCCAAAATTAAAATTTCAGAACATTTGGATGATTTTGTCTGAATCTTAGTTAAAATGTACACAAAATCCTCAGATTGCCAGATTAAAGTTAAAAAGTAACAGAAATGTTAAAGCTTTTAAAACTATTCTTGTGCTTTTCACAGGTTTCAGAGATTTTAAAAGACCAAAGATATTTTCCTTGAGAAATTCTCATTAAAGAAAATGAAAATATTTCCTATTACTTAGTTATAAGAAAACAAAATACGACTATGTCAAACCCATAGTCCATCCACTTCATAGTCTGTCACTTTGCGTCTGTGACCATGGTATAAAGACAGATGTTAGGAATATACTCCCAAAGAACCATAACTGTCCCTAGTGACCTATTATAACCCAACCATCCCTAGTTCACATACCCACTTAGTATATCAATAAACTATATTAAATAAATATTTAATAATATATATAATTGATTTATATAAATTATATATAAATAAATTAAAACTAAGTGAATAAGGAATCTTGGTCATTGGGTCTAAATATATAGAATAGAAATGAACAGTGATATGGTAAAATAGTGAATTTTGCAACGGCGCACTGCAGCCCAGCAAATAACACAAAATCACTCACTGCCCAACTGGAAGTAGGGGGCAGCGGGCAGAAGTAGGAGGCTGCAGGGGGGATAGACCTGCTGCAGTGCAGTGGTTCTGCCCCTCCCCTGCAGGGTGGGCCTGGCTGAAGGGGGCCCCACTGGAGAGGGAAGAAGACACCCAGTACCTAGTGGTGTTACCCCAGACATGCAGAGATCATCTTGTTTGCAATTCATCTGCTGAGGAACCTCGGCTGCAAGTTATGAGATAATACCACTCTGTTCAATAAAAACACACACATACGCACAAACTTGAGGCTCTGACAGCAGCAAGCAGCCAAAGTCAGTCTGATGACGCTACACTAATTATCACGGCTATAGTGTATATTTCTGAGTGTTGGACATCCTGTAGTAAATATAAGCAATCCAATGTTTGATCATAATAATGTGAGCATTGCTGAATCTGTCATTTAGAACCATTAGGAATCACGGAAGTGCTTAAAATAATAGTGGCAATTCCTTCAGTTGCCGAACTCTATTGATTTTCCAGAGTCCTAAGAACTCCCCTACCTGGTGACATGGTCGGTCAGGATTGGAAAGCACAAGACCGGGCCCAATGATATTGAAGGTGGCATCAATGTGCATCGGATTGGGGTCTTTAAAGGAGATGATATGTACTCTGTAGTCTGGAGCGAGATGCTTTCGCATCCATTCAATGCCCATGTAGTTTGTCACCTGAAAATAAAAAAGGAGACATAAACCTATAAAGATTTGGTTCTATGTTCAGATAACTAAAAATAGGATGAAAATATTTTAATTTCAGAAATTTAAAATATAATAATAAAGTGAGAAATTTCCCAGGTAGCCTTTATCAACCTGGCTTCTCTGTGCAAAGATGTCTCTTCCAGCTCGAATGAAGTCAGCAGCATCAAAGCATGGCTCGAACTCAGTCGTCACAAATTTTCCCTGAGCAGCCAATTTGTGTCTGTCTTCTACAGAATGGATGGGGTAATCCTAATTGGAACAAGAATGAACACACACAAAGCCTTGGTTCATGAGGAGATGACTGATAGGGCCTTCATTACTAAGAAAATTAGTTCAACATCATCATTTCCTGAAATACTACTGCCCTGTTCTAGACTGAAACATGCATGGGAAGATGTAGGCCCATGCTAAGCAAACCAAAATAAACCAAACCACCAACAAAAAAATTAAAAACTAGGCATGACAAGTTCCTCACACTTGGAAGCAAGTGGTACAGAGGCAGTAATGAAACTGAAAATATTCCATGACCCATACAATGATTTATGTGTCTATCTACAGTATTGAAAATCTGCAAGATGAAGTCATTCTGTTCATTTGAAAAAGGAAGTTGGCCCTGAGCCTAACTCATACCGTAAAATGCGATGCCATGCATCCCCTACCAAATTTGATTGGGTGTGCGGTTGGGTAATAGATTCATTACTTACTTCTGTCTTTAAACCCATAAAGGGTTTAAAGAAATTTTCATTTTTTGATTCTTTCTATAAGTGACCAAATAGTAAGTGATCTAATAAGAGACATATACTTCCTTTTACTGTGAATATGGCCTACAGACCAAATTCTTTTTCTAGAAGGGGCTGGAGTTCAGCCTAGTGACCGTTCTGTCTCCACCAATGAATAGCTGTGCGCCTTTAGACAAGTTTTCCTCCCTGTAATGGAATGAAACTACTCCCTCATGGGGTAGTTGTGAAAAATAAACAGGACTGAGGATGTAAATAAAGTACTTAGTTCAAGATCTGGCACATGGTAAACACCAATAAGTGTTAGCTATTATTATTACTGTTATTATCACTTATCATTTACTCTTATTTTCATCATAAAACAATCAGTTTTCAAAAAGTAGGTGATCTCAGCTTCTGAAATACATAATAAATACAAGGTATCAGAGAATCTCTCAGTCTCTGTGGATTATTTAGAAAAGTTACTAATAAGCTCTCCCATAATTGGGGACTTACCTGGTCATAAAGCTCATCAGCCATTGTGGGCTTAGGAGCTGTTGTCCACTTGGCCCCGCGGCGGAAGTAGTCTTTGATAATTGCTCTGTATGCGCGGTACTCAAAGAAGCGAGCGCGCCAGGCCATGGGAGCCTCGATAATCTCATTTCCCACAACTATCAGGATGTCTCGAGGCATTGCACCATATAAACCTGTCAGGCCAGAAGGTTCCAGAGCAACTTCAGTGATGCTAACTTCCAAGACAGAAGAGTCTATATAATGTGATTTCATTCTTTGGTAAAAAAATAAAAATTACAGAAAACCTATATGTGTATATGTATATAATTATACGCAAATGAAAAAATATTAAATGATACATGCTAGACTGTTAACATGAATTCTGTGTGGGGATGGTGAAGCCAGGCCAAACAGGAAAAAAAAAAAAAAAAAAGAAAGGAAGAAGAAAAGAGAAAAAGAAGCATCTCTTGTTCAAAGAGATCTTGAACCACCAAGTTTTCACCTTTTGTAACTCCTAACAGAGTTTTTCAGGGAATATCAGTACCACAAGGTGAAAATTGGGCCAAGGATCACTTATACAACTGTAAATTAGAACACACCGAACTCCGCAACTAAGGAGCCCACCTGCCACAACTAAGACCCAGCACAACCAAATAAATAAATAAATAAATATTAAAAAAAAAAAAAAAAAAAGAACACACTGAACTCAGGCACAAAAACAATCCTGCAGCAGTGTCAGTTAAAAATAAGATGGGAATGTTTCTGTTCCCCTTTTAATTTCTGTTCTTGAGGAAAATTAAATGGAATCCACTGGTCTTATGTAAGGAAATGCTCATGAAGTTTAGAAAAACTGCTTCTTTCAAGGAAATTCTAGATTTACAATGGAGTTTAGAATGTGTACATCTAAGTCTTACCAAAAAGAACCAAACTGTTCCTAAATAATCTTTAAAGTTTTGAAGGATTATTAAAACAAAGGGATCTCTGAGAAATAATCAGAGCTTTCTCCCTACATATTGAGAGAAATAAAAAAATTAAGACTCTAGCAGTTTAAGTATCCAACATCACTTACCCGTAGACTCAAAATCAGGAGTTTTATACTTCAAGGACCAGTCAATGGTGTCAGGCCTCCTCACTGTCACTCCTTCCATTTTTAAAATATTGCACATTTCTTCAATTTCGGCAACAGCCTTTTTCAAATGATCTTTGGGAAAATGATGGCCCCCATACTTTTGGTAAAAAGTCCAGTACTTTTCATATGTGTTGGCCTAGAACCAGAAGAAAGTAAGTGAAATACTTACAGGAAAAAATTACAGCTCAAGATAGATTCATAGGTTGTGAACAATTACTTGTATAACTTAATGGAATTGAGACTGAGACCACACCTGGTGCAGTGTTCATCCCCAGAACCAAGCACACTGACTCTGGGAAGACACTCAATATTTGTTGAATGAAGATCTCTAAATTCTCTGGATGTTTTGAGACCTTTTGTTCCTTCTGCCTGAGATCTTACCATGTGCCTTACCACACACAGCATGTCTGCCCTCACATGGACTTGGAATGCTCTTGGGCCAGTTTTTACATGCTTCATAGACAAAATAGGACATGGACGCTCCCATTAGACAGTCTCAATGAAATCAAATAAGAGAACAAACAAAATAGCTTAAGAGAATAAAAGCACACCTATACGAAGATAAAACCATGGGCTACCCAGGCATCCCAGAATTCTGTCTAAAAAACAGCACTTCAAGATACTTTGTAGGAAAATAGGACACTGCTCCCTTAAAGGTTAGGGACATACTCTCAACTATGCTTTGTTTCTCTTAAAAAGCCATTACTGATTATTTTCTCATTCAGCAGAATCACCACTTGGCAAACCTGTGCAGCGGTGCAAGTCTACCTTTAGCGCTTCCTACACTTCCCTGCCAAAGTGTCTCTCCCCACCAACCTCCCTTCTCCCCAATCCATCTAAGCTCTCATAGTGCTTCAGGTCCTTTCACCATAAAAAGAAGTGATTTGATAAGCAAATCCCCAAATTTTTAAGTAGCTGAAAAAAAAATCTTAACATTTAGAAAGTGTCCAAGGGTTATACGCATTTTAAAAGACAACTGAATGGAAAGCAGTTGAATGCTTTAAAAAGGCTCAATCAATTTGCTAAAAATTACTGTTGAATTAGGGTAGGTACAACAACTATAAAAGACTGGTTTTCAAAAGTGGAAAAGTCTGGAAGGATTCTTCATTCAGATTGTTTTCCATGTGCAAAGTTCTCAGTCAAATTAAAAAATATGTTGGGAAATGTAGGAGAGGCACATGGATATAATTTATCAAGACACATAAAGCAGAATTCCAATCAGAAGATCCAAATGCTAAGAAAAAGCCTTGGACCTTCATCAAAAGATTGGCAAAGCAACGTACATTTATATGTTTTAAGGTTTTTTTTTTAACATCTTTATTGGAGTATAATTGCTTTACAATGGTGTGTTAGTTTCTGCTTTATAACAAAGTGAATCAGTTATACATATACATATGTTCCCATATCTCTTCCCTCTTGCATCTCCCTCCCTCCCACCCCTCTAGGTGGTCACAAAGCACCGAGCTGATCTCCCTGTGCTATGCGGCTGCTTCCCACTAGCTATCTGTTTTACATTTGGTAGTGTATACGTGTCCATGCCACTCTCTCACTTTGTCCCAACCTACCCTTCCCCCTCCCCGTATCCTCAGGTCCATTCTCTAGTAGGTCTGTGTTAAAGCAGGTGTTTTTAAAATGTTTCCTTATATCATTGATTAACCAACCACTAGTCCTAATCATGTCCGATAAGGTTTCCATTATTATAAATCAGATAACTTCAGACAGTGGTAAGTGCCATAAAGAAGGGGAAACTGGGTAATGAGATAGACTATCTAGATGTCTAGCTCTTTAATGTCAAAGACCATGTCTTTTCCAGATTATATGTCTCTACTTCCACTTTCACCTCAATATTTATTTATTTGATAAATATCAAACATATGGAAGCAGACCTGCCTCTTGTTAGTTCAATACCTAGGTTCACATCAATTAGGCTGGAGCTGAGCCTGCTGGGGAGGGAATAAGAATCTGAAAAACAGGTCTTCAGCAAACAGGGAGATGCCAGTGAAACTCTAAAACAGGGGCTGGCAAACTAAAGTCCACGGGCCAAATCTGGACTGCTGCCTGTTTTTGCAAATAAAGTTTTATGGAACATAGAAATACTCATTTACATATTGCCTGTGGTGGTTTTGCACTACAGTGGCAGAGCTGAGAGTGGAGTAGTTGTGACAGAGACCTATGGTCTGCAAAGCCTGAAACATTTATTATTGGGCCCAGTAAAGAAAAACCTTGCCAAACCCTGTCTAAATGATCAGTTAGTTGCTTTATTTTTGAAGATCTATAGGTAAACAGTAAGCTCAGTTTCTGGCCCATGAAAAATGTTATCAGAATTAAAAATTTGATTGCTTGTTAAGATCAATCCACTCTTTTAAAAAACAAAACAAAACAAGAGCACTCTATTGTTTTGTACTCCTAGGAGGTCCTGCAGTAGCAACGAGGAGAGGATAATAACGATTCTTTATATTCCCCTCAGACATCCTGGTACTACTCATCCATTCACCACTTCCTCCTTCTCATGCCAGGCACATCTCTTACAGCCCACGAGGGGACAAGAAGTCTTTGAAAATTTAACACTGGGTTAAATAGTTTCTGCTGCACAGCCATGTTTTCTTGCTGGACACATTCCAAAGTATCCCATGTGACTATTTGTGCAGAGTGAAGCTTGCTTGATAAATATAAAGTAAACTTTCCTGGGAGAAAAAAGTTATTTGAACAAGTGTGAATTCTCTTGTATAGTTCATACTCTGGCTAAGGTTGGACAAAGTCTGAATGATCAGGCCAGGCTACATTTTCCAAGAGATAGTTGGAAATTATTTACACTTCCTTTATAACCCTGCTAAATAAGTTAGCAATCATTTACCAAGTGTCTGCAAGATAAGAAAACACTATATTAAATGCTTAGCATGTGATGTTTTTAATAATCTGTTGCAGACACGTAGCTGCATTCCTAGAAACTTGATAGTCTTTCAGAGCCTAAAATCCTTTAGGGGTGTTTGCCAAATGAATTTTAAATACTGTCTTTGGAAGGCTAGGAAATCTCAATAGAAACATTATTTATCCAGCTGCAAACTTATATTACATTAACCTTGATCGACTTTGTATTTTTTTAATTAATTTTTATTGGAGTATAGTTGCTTTACAGTGTTTAGTTTCTACTGTAGGGCAAAGTGAATCAGCTATACGTATACATATATCCCCTCTTTTTTGGATTTCCTTCCCATTTAGGTCACCATGGAGCACTGAGTGGAGTTCCCTGTGCTATACAGTAGGTTCTCATTAGTTATCTATTTTATACATAGTAGTGTGTATATGTCAATCCCAATCTCCCAATTCATCCCACTCGACTTTGTATTTTTAAAAGGTCCTTTTATCAAGGGCTTTAGAAAAAAAAGCCAAAAGCAAAACAAAAAGCACATATTTGATGGAAAGTATTCACTATGTTTGCAGAATAAAAAGCCACATAGCTTTCAAAAATTGTGCTTCCTGACAACTATGTTCCTCATTCCCATAAAATTTTTCTAGCACTTACATCTCCAACATATCTTACGCTCTGCCTATAAATGGTTTACTATGTTATTTTATATTTCATTGGTCCCAAACTGATTAATATATCTGTGTCATTCTTCTCCAACTAGAAGGTAAGACCTTCTAGTTGGCCATGCATGTCTTAGATTTAATTTCCTCTCCCTCAACACCTAGTTTCTTATGTGTCATAAAGCAGAAATAACCAGACAAATGAATGAAATCAATACTGCTAAAGCTACTATTATCTACAATCATTATACCCTCAACAGACTTGGCAAATTGCATCCATACAACTATAATGGGTTGTAGTTTTGTCCTTTAAAAATAAGTAACATGTAACCTTTTACCTTCCTATTTAATCTCATTAGGTAGATAGCAACCCTCTTAATATCTTCATTTTAGTGAGGCCCAGAAATTTGTGGAATCAAGATCACAAGGTCAAATAGCTGATTAACTGAGATTAGCTAATAAGCTTTTATCAAATACCTAATTCAATCCTGATCTCCTGACTTCAGCCTGGCACCTTCCAAAAGTCCATGAAATTTCAAAATCTAAAATCATAAATCAAGTGACAAAGAACTCAAAATAATGTCTTAGAATTCTGATTCCGTAAGATCACATGATATAAAAGTCAATTATTCTAAAGACAAATAGAAGGATAAACTACTGCCTGAATTTGAAATTTAATTCCACCCAATTAAAATGGTTAGGGGATGGGACTTCCTTTCAAGAAAAGACTTTAAAAAGATCGTGCCTTTTTAAAACATGTGGATGATACATAAATTAATCTGTTCATCAAATTTCAAATATCAAAACCAAAGGCAGTTTCAGAACAACTAGAAGAAGTTATGACTTTTTCTATTACCTTCTCTTCAAGGTCTAACTCAAGAATTATTTTCTTTGTTTAGGGAGAAGACTTCCTAACTATCCAGCATTTGGTCATTGCTTTTCCCTTAGCTCTCCTGGTATTTGAATTCAACTGCCTTGCGCTAGTTGCCATAAGATACTTAGTATTAGTCTTCATTTCTACGTAATAAACATCATACCTCTCCAGATGGAAAACAAGTTCTTTTGTGCTAATAACTCTGGAGCCCTGATACAAGGTAGGCAACATTTCTGATGATGATGACAGTGATGCAACAGAACTTATTTCCTCAACCCACATTACAAATAAAAATGTTAATATTCAGGAAGAATTTAAGTACATTGAAGATATATTTGTAACCCATTACTAATGGAAGCTTAAGCTGCATCTGAAGTGTGGATGGAACCCTTATGCAGTATACAACCGGAATACCAGCCCACAGAGACTCTGGTCATAAAAATATTACAGATAAAGAGCACTAAGAGTTTAAAAAAAGGAAGATATTGTTACCAAGGAAATCCTGGAAGGCTTTGTGGGAGGTGCCACTGGAACTAGGTGGCAGGAAGAGGGGGAGGTTTAAACTGCAGACAAAAGGGGTGCAGGAAGGTAGGTGGGAGAGTTCTAGGTGGGAGCAAAGGCCTGAGGCTTGTTTGGTAGTAGTCTAATTTGGCTGTTTATATGGTTATCTTATAAAGTCTGCTGAAACCTGGGTGAAATTATTAGAGGAGAGAGGCTAGCAAAATAGAGGATTGATAGGAGCAGATGAGTAACAATATTGAATTTGGGTTTTAAAAATTACTCTGATAGAAGCTAGAGGTGGTTTAGAGAGTACAGCAAATAGGGGAGACCAGTTAGGAGTTAACTGCAATAGTCCAGGCAGTAGATGAGATCCTGACCTAAGGCAGTAGCAGAAGGATGGAGGTAAGGTTCATTTTGATAAAAGACTTGTTCGATCTTGGAGAATGGATGTGGAGGATGTGACTGAAGGAGAAATAAATAAAAGTTCTAGCTTGAATAAATAGGAATGCCAAAAACTGAAAGGAAGGAATGAAGAACGTCCCAGTTTTGCAGAGTGGCTGGCAGCTGAACTCAAATGCGCCATGTCTGAGGTCCAGTGGCAATATCCAGCAAGGAATTTAACGTGTTCATATGGACAGAATTCAGGAGGGAGATCAGGACCATAGTGGAAGGGTGGGAGGAAGCTATGAGAACAGCTACAGTGAAATTCTGTTCAGCCCAACATTACAGACCGTAAAGGAAGAAGATGTGAGGAATAGTGAAAGAACTAATATCCCCCCCACCCCCCGAAACAGTCTCCCCAGACCTGAAGGAGGGAGTAATCATTGGTGTAGATAGTGTCAAATACTGCAGAGATGCCAAGTAAGATACCATCAGCCACTGGATCTGGGTGGTCTTGGGTAAGCTAAAGTGAACGCAGTTACAGAGGAGAGTGGGAGCAGAAGCCAGACTGCAGACCATGAGGAATGAACCCGCTCAGACATGTGAAACCCTGGCTTTACCTTCACCTCCACAGTGAATGGTGGAACACAGGCATTTTCTGCTCTGCCCACTATCACTTCCTCTAAGGGGTCCCATTCGTTGTAAGAGGAGACAGGGCAGTCCTTGGGCAGAGGATCAGTGGCCTTGTCGTCAGCTGCACAGGAATTCCGGGAGGAAGCCGTAGCTGCCTGGGTGCTCTGGAAAGTTCGCTGCACCCATCCTGTTACAGTTCTTCCAAGCTTCCAAGAACAAAGAAAAGATTATTGTGTGGTCCTGCACAGTACTTGGGGGAGGGGGAAGTAGAGGTGGGATGAAAACCCAGGACAACACAGCCAGGCATTTAAAATCTTTTAGGAGAATGTAAACCGAGATGTTAGTGGATAGGTGGGTAGTGGGGTTACAGATTTTACTTTTGTGTTTATTTATACATTATCTTTTAATCTATTATGTTAATTGGTATAACTCTTTAAAACTTCTCAGAAGATTTTGTCCCCAAAGACCATACACCCCCATTTATATCTCGGAATGGTTTTCTGCAATCAAGCCTTAAGCAAGTTTTCTGCAGATGATGGGTCACCCTTCTTCCCAGAAAACTACAGAAAGTGGCTCCGGATCTCCCTGCCAAGTCCAGCTGGGGGAGGGAGCCTCCTGTTCCTTTCAGTACCAAAGGTTACTAGTGTTAGGATCCTCTCCCCCCGCCCCACGCAAATGAAAATATAGAAGCATTTTAAATGACTTTATCTTTCAGAATAATCAGCTTCAAACCATCAATTTGTCCTCACTGACACACACTTCACATTATTTGGCACTGCAATTATGAGAGAGTGACCAAGTGCCATGGGCTTATTTTACAGATGGTCCACAGTACCCTAGCCAAGATAAGGATTAACTAACCCAGGTACAAACTTAAACAACTAGGAAGGAGATCTAAGAACTTCAAAAAAGGCTTTTGAAAATGTAGAGCCCATAAACTCTAGAGCAGGGAGAGTCCCGCATACACCGGGCAAACCTCAACCCCACAAATCTCTATCCGGTTCTGTGAAAAGCCTTAGGAAGGAGGCAGGAGGGGAGCCAGGGTGGAGACTAAAAAGCAGGAGGGAGTGACAGCTGTTCTGAAGCCAATTGCTGGGGGAAACCAAACTGCCTGGCTATTCCTGTCCCAGGAGCTAGGGAGGGTTTGCTGCAGGCGCGTGCTTCCATACCAGGGAAGCGGAGGGCAGGACCGGGCAGAAATCTGGGTACAGACCGAATTCGCTCCAACTCCTCTCGCGACTCAGGACTCCACGTTACACTTGGAATGAGCCTGCTCGCTCCCCCTCCGTCCCCGAGTCCCACTTCGCCCCTTCTCCAGTCCATCCACGGTACACGCATGCCCAACTCTCTGCCCACCCATAGCGATGAGCCGCCAAAAGGCCGCCCGTTTTCACTAATCGGTGTTGCTTGTCGCCCTCACCCCCTCCGGCTGGGGAGGGCGGCGTCCCCCGCCCTGACGGCCAACGCAGCCTGAGGCGCGCAGACCGCAGCTGTGCCCACTGGGTGTGGCCCCAACGCACGCCCCCTTCCCCTGGGACACCGCCAAGCTTCCGGCAGCCGGCAAAGGCTCCTAAAGACGAGCTTCCAAGGGGGCCCAGAAAGGACAGGGTCGTGCAAGGCCGGCGGGGGAAAGCCAGGGAAGGAGAGGGGGAAGAGAGCACGCGGCCGCCCGAGGCGGCGGCGCACGCACCCGAGACCCGATGTAGTGCACCGCTTCGGCGCCGCGGCTCCCGCCGCGCAGACACCGCACCCGCAGCATCGCCTCGCGCCCGCCTGGTCCACAAGCCGACTGTTCCCAGCGCTCGGCCACCTCCTTCCGAGTGCCCCGAGAGCGCGCCCGCAGCAGGGTGTCCCGGTGCGCGGCCTTTTGTAGCCTCGCCCCGCCCCGGCCGCCCCCCCGCGCGCCCCATTGGCTGCTGGGAGCAGGTGGCGGGGCCGCAGAGCGCACGGCGGCGCGCGGGGCCGCCCGGGAGTTAGGAAGGGCAGGGAGCGCGGGGGACGCGGGGTCAAGTCCCACGGGCTGGCCTTCTGTTAGCTTGTCAGTCCGCCCACTGGTTTCTGCTGAGCTCTGCCAGCCCCGCCCGGGTCCGCCGAACCAGGCCCCCTGTCTCAGGGACGGGGAGGAGGACGCGATTTCTGACGAGTCAACGTAATGATATATACAAGTATGGTTTTAAATTTACATTTATAGATTTAAATATGCAAAGCGTGAGTACAGTCTCACGTTTAAATTCATCTCCGTGCACTGACCCAGTCCCCTCATTTTGTAGTGAACAAAACCACCTCAAGTTTAGGTGGCTTCTTAGGGCAACACCGGGATGGAGCCTGGAGGGGACCAAGTCTGGAACTCAGGTCATCCGCTCCCCGGGGTGCTGCGTGGTCCACCCACTAGCCTGTTACGTGTTCTTTGGAATACTTGTCGTTTCAAATAGTCTTCGGCCGTGTGTCCCTGGCTTGAGAAACTCAGTCATGAAAATAGAGATAAATGTGGGCCAGAAATAAGGGAGGACTACCGGGAGTTTTTTCCCTTCTATTTCATGTATTTAAAATTTTGTTTCAATTTGATAAGGATACATTTGTTAGAAAAGTAGCTCCCAAACAGTGCAAAGTTTTAATTGCTGCGTATTTGTGCAAAACTAGAGAACTCGGTTTAACATTTATGTTGTTAGAAGGAGAGGGGACAGAGTTTCATGTCTGTGCCTACAATATATGTAATTATTTATTTTTAATGAGCTGTCTTTTAAACTGTGGTGTCTCGCACTCATTTTCCAGTTCAGGCGCTAGACAAGCAGGATAGCATGGTGGAAACAGCCATGGAGAGGGAATTGGGAGAACTGGTTTCTGGTCTTGACTCTGTTATAGACTACCTTGTGTCTTCTTGAGTTGCAATCTTCTTATCCTCAAAGGGAGAACAATTGCATTTATTGTCCCCAGCACACAAATGGGCCAAAAGGAGAGATCGTACACGTAGAACTTAATGTGGCACTAAGAGCTATACGAATTTGAGGTGATATTTTACCAGCCCTAACAATAAGGAGGCTTCCAAATGTGATAATCAGGTGAAAGGAGTCAATAAATCTAGGTTCTTGTCTTAGCTTTGCTACTAACTTGCTGTGTGACCTGGAATCAAATTCTTTCCCGTTTCTCATGAAGGTGTCACACTTCTAGTAAAGGCTTTGGGAAATCTCTAACATTTCTCAAAATTTACAGAGTGCCTTCTCCCAGCAATTAAATGCAGCCACCTCTAAGTTCTAATTCTCTCAGTGTACTTAGTGTGGCCAGAGATGTGCTGCTCTTCAATAAAGGAATGTAAGGGGACAGTAAGTATACACAGCAAGTGGTATTGACATTACTTGTTCCATTTCTGTCTGAGATCTGAGGACATCCTCATGTCATTCATTAAAGGCACTATTTTGATTCTGTAGATGTAAGAATTGGGATTGTCTGGAAGTAATAAGGCCAGGAGGTTATTAAGTTTTACATTACAAAAAAAACCTCATTATAGTCATAGAACATACCTTTATCTCCTGGAATCCAGAGGAAAGTGTATGGATAGAGCCACCCAGACCAGTCCTACCACTGTAAAAGCAAATCAAAGCACTTTCCTCACCTCCTAATTTTCCTTTCCTATTTATTAATTAATTAATTAATTTATTTTTTATTTTTAAAAATTTATTTATTATTTTTATTTTGTCTTTGTCTGTGTTGGGTCTTCGTTTCTGTGCGAGGGCTTTCTCTAGTTGCAGCAAGCGGGGGCCACTCTTCATCGCGGTGCGCGGGCCTCTCACTATCGCGGCCTCTCTTGTTGCGGAGCACAGGCTCCAGACGCGCAGGCTCAGTAGTTGTGGCTCACGGGCCTAGTTGCTCTGCGGCATGTGGGATCTTCCCAGACCAGGGCTCGAACCCGTGTCCCCTGCATTGGCAGGCAGATTCTCAACCACTGCGCCACCAGGGAAGCCCCTTATTAATTTATTATTCATTTGTTTTTTGCTCTTGAAAAAGTTCTGTAACAATTTTTAGATTGACCTTATCAGTTGGAAGCACACGTCTTCCACACTGGTTTGTTTGTGTACTGCTGAGCCAACTCTGCAAAGTATTTGATGGTGATACCTGTTAACACCTTGGTCTTTGGTTGCTGCTTTTTTCAGAAGAAATGGAATACACTGTGAACTCTACCGTCTTTTCCCTCATTGGCAATAGGTTAGTATGACACCAATAACTTTGACTGAGCCAGTACCTGTAGGATCTTGGTGGTCTCGTAGCTAATGGTTATGCATATTCATGTCTAATAGTAGTATACTCTTGTAGGTTAATCTAGAGGCATAATTTAGGGTAATGTGGCAGATGGGGGGGCAGGTAAGAGGACAAGGAATAGAAAACACATCAGAAGCATGGCAAATTCTGCTTTCCAATATCTCCCTCGTTACTGTTGCTTTGGGGATATGCCCAACTCTACCTGGTTCCAACCAACAAAGTACAGAGTTTTTGAAACGTGTCCTGAGATTAAAACAAAAAGCTAGTATAGTTATAGGGTCCAGAAAATAAATAACAAAAGAGCTTATTGTAAGAAATCATTATTTCACTATCATGACTGACATCAGAATCTGTACATAGGAAGCAATCATAATGTGTTCCTAGAACTTAGAGATACAGATACTCTGTGAAGCTCACACTCACACACACACACACACACACACACATACACACATGGATGAGACTGGCTATCGGCAGAAGTTACCCACTCTAAGAGACATTTGTACCTATAGTTTAAGAGACAGGATATCTCTCAAATGAAATCAAAAAAGTGGGATTACTCAAATTCAAACAAGGTGACAAATATATTCTCATGACTGGAATGTAATTAAAGGAAGATGCAATTTTTAAAAAGTATTATTTGGACTGCATTAATAAAATATCTCTGGAAGGGTACACAAGACACGGATAACTTAAGTTGGCCCTGGGACAGGGGCCTGGGTGACTAGGGGACAGGGCAAGAGGGAGATTTTTCACTGTATACCCTATTGTACTTTTACATTTTGAACATGTGAATGAATTACCTAATGAACAAATAAATATGTAAAGGACTGCATTTATAGAGGTATGATTGCCAAAATGGAGGTTTTACAAAGGAAGCCAGAGTGTACCATCTATCAGAGTCTATTCATCCAGCTCTATCTAAGGATGGAATCAGAATATTCTGGTGTCTGGAAAGGTGATATCTATTGAGGACAAGAATGATTTCATGGGTTTTGATGAAATATCCTTTAAGAATATTCACCTCCTTCAGATTCTGAGTTTACCAAGCAAGCTTCCAATTCCTGGGAATGGGGACATGGGGAGGGGGTTACCCTGCAGGATGAGCACAAGTGAAAGATAAGGCTGGAAAGACAGAACCTTCATCGTCAAGTATTAAATCCTTTGTCTAGCTTATCCTTCACAGTCTGGTGAGTGTGGTTAGTGTAGCTCAGTCCTTGTTGTCAAAGTATGTTCTCCTTCTTAATGTTCTCCCTTTCCTGCCTGCCTAGTCAATTCTGAGTAAACTGATAAAATTCAGTTTCTGGACCTGAAATGCTGGGGGACCAGCTTGGCCCCCCAGCACCCCATTCTCTTACCTCACAGCATCTGTCACACTGCACTGGAATTGCCTGCTGATCTCTCTCTCACTGGGCCGTTGGCTCCAAAAGGGCAGGGAGCCTCTTTTATCTGCCACTGTATCCTGAGCACAGCGCCTGACAAAACATAGGCCCTCCATCAATCGTCCAGTGAAGGGAGGTGCTGCTCTGAAAGCCCAGGCTAGGATCACCGGACCTCCCTCTTTGAGTCATTGCAGTCATTGATTTCAACATCCTTTATGTCTCTAGAAATCCTCTCACATAACTTCAGCTATCCCCACTATTCAGCTGACTTCCAAGTTGTTCTTTCCAAGTAGCAGCGCTTTCTCTCCTGAGTGTCTGATCTGCATTTCCAACTACTTGCAGCTCAGAATGTTAGCCTAGGAGCTCTGATACCAATTTTCAGCTATACCTTGGGCAAGTCACTCGCCTTCACTCAGCCTGAGGTTACTCATTGAAAATAAAGGCACTAGTCACTAGATAATCAATACGGTCGCTTCCAGCTCTGAAAATGCTATACTTCTACACTGGTGTTTTGTCAGCACCTCAAACTCAGTGTGCCTGCAGGGGAACTCACACCAGCCCTTCCTGCTAACTCTTGTCAACGGCTCTGTCATATTTTAGTCATTTTGGCTTGAAACTCTCTGGGCATTTTTGCCTCCTCCTCCTAATCTAGTCCTCCATATCCAATGAGTTGCAAAATTTTATGAAAGCAGCCTCTGAAACACTGTCCTCTTACACATCTTTTTAGGATTTTTATTAGTTGTCAACAGCAGGGTTATTACTGCCCAGCATTTCTCAGTGTGGTGGAGTCTTTCATCAGATGACCACTGCAAACCGTAGCTCCAACTAAGTTAAACCCAGCTTCCTCCAAGTATTTAAAATAATCTTGGCTTAAATCGGCATTCAAACTGACCTGGCTTTAAGAAAATTAAGGAAGAAACATGTAGTGTCTGCTTCAAGGAATCTTCTAATTTCTTTCACTTCAGTCTTTAGTTACCCTCTGGAATTTAAAAGCAGTAAACACTCTTCTACTCTTTCAGGTCCTAAGTAAACTTAAACTAAAAGGCAAAGGTCATAATGATAATATGTGATAATGTCTTGATACATGAGTATATGGCAGGCAATTTTTGTTAATGGAAAAACAACTGCACCTGTTCCAGCCCAGTCTTTTACTTTTAAATAGCAGCTTTATTGAGATATAAATT
Source organism: Eubalaena glacialis (assembly GCF_028564815.1). Lineage (NCBI taxonomy): Eukaryota > Metazoa > Chordata > Mammalia > Artiodactyla > Balaenidae > Eubalaena > Eubalaena glacialis. The sequence goes on along the minus strand of NC_083717.1, from coordinate 106,281,919 downwards.
CACATAGCATAAAGTTCACTCTTTTAAGGAGTACAAGTTGGCGGTTTTTAGTATAGTCACAGAGTTGGCCATCTATCATCACTAATTCCAGTACATTTTCATCATCCCCCAAAGAAATCCTGTACTCATTAGCAGACACTCCCCTTCCACCTCCTCCCAGCCCCTGGCAACCACTAATCTACTTTTTATCTATTGATTTACCTATTCTGGGCATTTCATGTAAATGGAGCCATGCAATATGTGGTCTTTCGTGTCTGGCTTCTTTCAATTAACATAATGTTTTTAAGGTTAATCCATATTGTAGCATGTGTCAGTACTTCATTCCTTTTTTTTTTCTTTTTAACATCTTTATTGGAGTATAATTGCTTTACAATGGTGTGTTAGTTTCTGCTTTATAACAAAGTGAATCAGCTGTACATATACATATATCCCCATATCCCCTCCCTCTTGCGTCTCCCTCCCACCCTCCCTATCCCACCCCTCTAGGTGGTCACAAAGCACTGAGCGTATCTCCCTGTGCTATGCAGCTGCTTCCCACTAGCTATCTATTTTACTATTCCTTTTTAAGGCCAAATAATATTCCATATCTATTCTATCCATAGATAGATTTACCACATTATATTTATCTATTCTTCAGTTGATGGACGTGTATAGTTTTCATTTTGGGCTATTATGAATAATGCTGTTATGAACATTTATGTACAAGTTTTTTTGTGAATGTATTTTTCATTGATCATGGATGTATATCTAGGAGTGGAATCACTGTATCATATGTTAACTCCATGGTTAACACTCTGAGGAACTGGCAAACTGTTTTCCAAAGTGGCTGCATGAGTCTTACATTCCCACCAGCAATGTGTGAGGGTTCCAGTTTCTTCACATCCTCATCAACACTTGTAAGTCTATTGTTTTTGATCATATCCATCCTAGTGGGTGTGACATGGTGTCTCACTGTGGTTTTAATTTGCCTTTCCCCAGTGACTAATGATGTTGATGGTCTTTACATGTGCATATTGGCCATTTGTACATCATCTTTGGGTCACTTCAGTCTTAGGACAGATAAAAATTAAAATACCTTTATTTAGAGAGGAACTGATGCCCATTTATAGGAACCAACAGCATTCTTTCAAGTGAGGCCAAATTAATAGTTGTTTAAAAATGCAAAGGGGGAATACGTCTTTAAATATATAGCATAGGGCTCTGGGGTTAAAAACACACTTTTATCTTTAAAGAGTTACAAAAGTTAACCTCAAAGCTAAGTGATTTCTCTTAAGGAAAGCTAAGGAAATTTCTCTTTTAGAGCAGAAAAATAAATAGTAACTACTGCTCACATCAAGAATTAAACAATGGGGGGCTTCCCTGGTGGCGCAGTGGTTGAGAATCTGCCTGCCAATGCAGGGGACACGGGTTCGAGCCCTGGTCTGGGAAGATCCCACATGCCGCAGAGCAACTAGGCCCGTGAGCCACAACTACTGAGCCTGCGCGTCTGGAGCCTGTGCTCCGCAACAAGAGAGGCCGCTATAATGAGAGGCCCGCGCACCGCGATGAAGAGTGGCCCCCACTTGCCGCAACTAGAGAAAGCCCTCGGACAGAAACAAAGACCCAACACAGCCATAAATAAATAAATAAATAAATAAATTTAAAAAAATAGTAAGGTTATGATGCTGGTATATGGTATTTGTATTATGTACAACAAGCATTTAAAAAAAAAATTAAGCAATGGGCTTGTAAGAGACATTACCACCAATATCCCCATCTTTTGGAGGAGCCTCTGAGACTTGCTTAGGACTTAGTAGATAATGTAACAAATCTACTGTTTCGAAAAAGATAAAGTTATCATTTTAATATAAATGAACCCACAGAGAAAAACTCAGTTCACATGAAAGATAAAGTATAAGGGGAGGGGGGCTATCATACAGCCCTGCCCCTGACAGTGCTCAATTAATATTTGTTGACTGAATTAATCTGAAAATAACTTCCAGTCTACTTAATAATAGCTACTATTTACTGAGTGCTTAAATGTGCCAGATTAAGAGCTTTATGTATGTTACCTTATTCACTCATCTATGAGGAAGTATTCTTTTTTTTTAAAATAAGGACAAATTTTATTTATTCATTTATTTTTAAATTTGTTTGATTGATTGATTGATTTTTGGCTGCGTTGGGTCTTTGCTGCTGTGCACGGGCTTTCTCTAGTTGCAGCGAGCAGGGCTACACTTCGTTGCGGTGCATGGGCTTCTCATTGCGGTGGCTTCTCTTGTTGCGGAGCACGGGCTCTAGGCGCACGGGCTTCAGTAGTTGCAGCACGTGGGCTCAGTAGTTGTGGCTCACAGGCTCTAGAGTGCAGGCTCAGTATTTGTGGTGCACGGGCTTAGTTGCTCCGGGCTTGTGGGATCTTCCCGGACCAGGGATGTGTCCCCTGCATTGGCAGGCGGATTCTTAACCACTGCGCCACCAGGGAAGTCCTGAGGAGGTATTCTTAAAATAATCTCAAATCTCATGTAGATGAAGAAATTAAGCCTTAGGGAGGTTAAATAAATTGCCCAACATCAAACAGCTGCCAAGTGACTGACAGAGGCAAATTCAAACACAGGCACAGACTTCAAAGCCTGTGCCCTTACCTTTCATACTCTTGATTTTCTCCAAATTCTCAGGGAAATACGTATTGCAACACAAGGTATATGTGTAATCCAACTACTTTCAATATCAGATACTCTCCTGTAAGCTTCATGTTGTGTCACATGCTTCCATTTATCCTTCAGGATATCTGAGTGTTTCTTCTGGGAGTTATTTATCAGATAACTGCCCTTCTTAGGATAACACTGTACCTATAAAGATTGCGTGGTAGAGTCTTTGACAAATTGAACTTCTACAGGTCAGCTACAGCTGAATGCCAAAGACAGGGAAAGACCAGAACATAGTATGAGCCCTCCAATGCTCGCTTCAGCAGCTTGTATACTAAAATTGGAACAATACAGAGATTAGCATGGCCCCTGCACAAGGATGACATGCAAATTCATGAAGTGTTCCATATTTTTATGTAAAAGAACGAAATTAGAACATTCTCTAACACCATACACAAAAATAAACTCAAAATGGATTAAAGACCTAAATGTAAGACCGGATACTATAAAACTCTTAGAGGAAAACATAGACAGAACACTCTGACATAAATTGCAGCAAGATCTTTTCTGATCCACCTCCTAGAGTAATGAAAATAAAAACAAGAATAAACAAATGGGACTTAATGAAACTTAAAAGCTTTGCACAGCAAAGGAAAGCATAAAGTATGAGCACTCTAAACAAGCACAGGAATGGCTTAGGTGTTTTACTGAGAACTCTACAAAGGCAAGAGAAGGTATTTTAGCGTAGGTGTAGCTGTTGCCCCTGCACTTCAGTCAAAGAGGGGAGAACATCAGGAAGGGGATGGATGTGCCACAAGGGTCTATCCTATGGGGATGGTTCTGGAAATAGACTACATATTCATCCCCACTTGAGTCCACCCTTAAGACTTTTCGCAGGGGCTAAAATAGCTCCACTCGCCCTGCTGAAAAAGGTGCCTCACATTTCCCCCTGAGTTGGCACTTCCCTTTCCTAACCCAACAGCCGCTAGCACTGGTGGTGCTGGCCAAGGGTGGGCCACATCTAGTCAGCACCCAAGAGTGAGGAAGGCATTTGGCCAATTCCAGAAATGGTGGAGAAGTTACTGAATCACCATCATTCAGTTATATAATGTCAGTGCCACAAAGATTTCTTTGCCCATGAACAATTCCTGATTTTGCAGGAAATATCCTTGGATGCCTTAGTGGTGGGAGAGCAGCTTTCACTGGACCCTCTCCCTCGTCTCATTCATTCAGCCTAAATTCCTCTCCCAGTATTTTTTCAACCTTCTTTAACTCTGACTCCCTATTTTCACGTCTGGCCTAGATCCTCAAAAAAAAAAAAAAAAAGCTATGAAATAAGGGATTGAGTGGCCAACAACTAGCAGATGGGTAAGGAAATTAAAACACATTCAGCACTGGGCTCTTAAGTGAAAAAATAAAAAATTTTAATGAATATTTCTTAAATGAATGAATAAATTTAGGATTTAGAGTAAATAAATTTCATCATAGGATAAAACATGCAGCCACTAAGAAGAATGTTTACAGAGAATTTTAATAACCTAGGGCAATTCTTCTGTCATGATATTAAGAGAAAAAGAACAGAATATGAAATTATACATATAGCATGCTGTCAACCGTGATGAATACCTATGCATGTAAAATCCTGGAAAGAAATTCACTAAAATTTTAATAGTTACTATCCTTGGATAGAGCTATAATGGGTGTTCTTTATATTCTTCTTTCTGCTTTTCAGCAACTTGTGCAGTTTTCTCTATGAGCCATTCTTACATTTATAATCAGGAAAAAAAACCCATAAATGTCAATTTTTTCTTTAGAAGAAAAGGATTCTGTGTATACTGCAAAGAACTCTCTTTGTGTCCCAGATGTTTTCCCTCACAGCCCCAGGAAAACTGTAAACCCTGCTCTGGGAGAACACCTCCCATGGCCACCTGGCTCCTCTGTGTCCACACAAGTGTTGACCTGGCAGGACGCGGGGATTAGCATGGGAAGGCACGTCTGTCTGTTGTGCACTTTGCCCAGCTCTCTCAGATCTGTGCTTGCTGTTTCACTCCCATCTGTCTCACTTGTTGCTGGTGAGGAATCTCCCCAAATTATCACTCCCAGCAGAAAGCATTTCTCTAACTAGGCCTTGGGAAATGGAGACGTAACATTTGCCAGTTTTCTGTACCCCTCTCTCGGGTTGGCTTGGGCAACATCCCAGGAGAAAGCACTTATCCCCACCCCCCCAAGATCATTTAAGTGGCAAAGCTCCCCCTACAGTCATGTCATGTTCTCACTAAAGAAAGCCCTGCCTAAATAGAATTATTCAGAATTTGCAAGTTTAGGGTCCAAGTAGGAGCCAATTTTGAATTTTTGCTTAGGAATCCTAAATTTCCATTTCTTCCAGGCTGTTCAGAATTTAAAAGCAAAGCTATGTACTAAGACTGAGGATTGTAAGGCCTGAGCCACAAATGTTCAGCCGTAAGATGGAAATGAAATGATCTGAGAGACATGAATGTTTAATGAGGCCTGATTTAGAAATGACAGAATATGTTGCCCACACATGGCCTTTTCTAGAAAGTTATCTTGTTCATGTGAATGTTGATGCATATCAACATTCCCCAGAGAGTGCATCCGCCATGTGAGACGGTGTACTTTTCCGGCCCAGCTCTGAAGCAGCAGAATTACTGACTCAACAACCAATGTATGGCTGGGAAAATCCAGTAATCCCAAATTCTCATACACAGCCAATTAAAATAAACGTCTACTACTATAGGACAGATTCTTCACTGACTCTGGTTAGATCAACTTGTAATGTTTCATTGTTGTCCTTGTTTCTCAGGTCCAAAGCCGTCTCTAGCCTCCACAGGCAGAGCGAAGCAATTCCTCCCTGAGTACCAGTGCACCTTGCTAATACCTCTTTTACAGCACTTGTTACATGCCTGTAACAGCTTGTTTCCAGATCTGTCTCTATCACCAGACTGAGACCTCTGGAGAGCAAGGGCTATAGGTCCCGTACCAGAGCACAGTGATTGCCGCTTAATAAATGTCTGTGGAATTAATTGCCTAATCAAAATGTTCATTGTTTTCCCCTCTCAGAATCGATACCGCACTTTAAACAATGTTTAACATATTTGAGAGAGGCATATTTATAGAATTTTAGAACCGGGAGGGACCTTACTTTGTCGATGGGATAACCACGGCTCAGAAAAGCCCAATGACCCATACGAATCCATCAAACGTTGCTGAGATCAGTGCAATTCTCTGTGCGAGAGTTAAATGAGCTTTAGGAAAATGGACTTTTATTTTGCGTTCTGGGAATTCAAATCTGTAAAACTTTAACTTCCAGGCTTAGCAAAATGGTGCTAACAGGCCTCAAGAAGTATTTTAAAGGTGGATAGTATAGGTCGGCGTTTGGCCCAAGTCTGCCCTCTAAACTTGCAGAAGATACGTTTCAAGAGAAATCTTACTTTAATGTGTTAAAACTATTCTCATGAGTTTGTGGGACATTTTATTTTTATTTTCCATTACAGGTTTTAGATTTATAGAAAAGTTACAAAGGTAGTACAGAGTTCCTATACACCTGTCACCCAGTGTCAGTTCCCCCTTATGCTGTCATCTTACATTACCACGGTACATTTGTCAAAACTAAGGAACTAACACTGTGTATTCCTATTAACGAAACTCCAGACTTTATTCAGATTTCACCAGTTTTCCTACCAATGTCCTTTTTCCATTCCAGGATCCCGTCCAGGATACCACATCATGTTTAGTTGTCGTGTCTTCTCTGGTCTTCTCTGGTCTGTGACAGTTTCTTAGTCTTTGCTCTATGACAGTTTGATTGTTTTTAGTTTTTATTGGAGTATGGTTGATTTACAATGCTGTGTTCATTTCAGGTATACAGCAAAGTGAATCAGTTATACATATACATATATCCATTCTTTTTTAGATTCTTTTCCCATATAGGCCATTACAGGGTACTGAGCAGAGTTCCCTATGCTATATAATAGGTCCTTATTAGTTATCTATTTTATATATAGTAGTGTGTATATGTCAATCCCAATCTCCCAATTTATCCCTCCCCCCCTTACCCCCTGGGAAGTATAAGTTTATTTTCTACATCTGTGACTCCATTTCTGTTTTGTAAATAAGTTCATTTGTACCCTTTTTTTAGATTCCATATATAAGCGATAGCATATATTTGTCTTTCTCTGACTTACTTCACTCAATCTCTAGGTCCATCCATGTTGCTGCAAATGACATTATTTTGTTCTTTTTTATGGCTACCATGATAGTTTTGAAGAGTACTGGTTGGGTATTTTGTAGATTGTCCCTCAAATTGGTTTGGTCTTATGTTTTCCTCATGATTAGACTGGGGTTATGTGTTTTTGGAAAGCATACCACAAATGCCAAGTGCCCTTCTCATCACATTACATCAGGAGGTAAATGATATCCCCGTGCTATCACTGGTGAGGTTAACCCTGATCACTTGGTGAAGGTGGTATGTGCCAGGTTTCTTCACTGTAAAGTTAGTATTTTTCCTTTCCATTCTCTATTCTTTAGAAGTGAGTCACTAGGACCGGCCTGGAAGGGAAGAGAGGTTTATCTTCATATAGTATTTGGAATTCTTTCATTAGGGAGATTTATCTCTTATCCTCCCTTTATTTATGGAGATTTTAGTTTAGTAGATAATAGCAATTCCTTGAATTTGTGGGAAGTTAATCTAAAATTATAACTGTATAAGACAGTAAGTTTGGGCAGATATAAAGTAAGCATATGGTGTTAGAATATGAATTTAAGAGATAAACACCTCTTTGGGGGACACCACCATGGCTGAGAAAGTTCACATCAATAAACTTTCCAGATTACTGAAATGTATTCCTTCAATCACCAAGAGCTTTTTTTTTTTAATATATAAATTTCTCCCATTCTTCTGGCTGCCTTTCTACGGTATATCATATGCTTTTATCTTCTTGAAGAGAATATCCTGAACAAAAATTTAGCCTTTTTACAAAAATTGATCATGATACTGAAATTCACAGCAATGATGATGGTTAAACTTGATGACCTCTAAAGTTTTTTCCAATCCAAGTTTAACAACTATCAGACAAGATTAATGAAGTTACGTCCCCAAATAACCAAAGACTTCTTATGTTAAACCTAAGGTTTTTACTTTGGGCTGGGGTACAGTGGTCTCAGCCTTACTTCTAGACCAGAGAGAAGCAACAGGTGTTCACACAAGAGCAGGCAGGACAGCTCATACAAATCACATGGGGAGGTTGTTAAAAGCCAGATTCTGATTCAGGCCTGAGATTCTGCATCTCTAACAACCTCCCAGGTGATGCCAGTGCTGGTGGTCCATAGATCATTCTTTGAGTGATAAGGACCCAGGGAACCCTACATACCCAACTTTGTAGTCTGGCTGTTGGCAAGGCTTTTAGGAGGCCAGGAAGTTCCTGGGACAGGGCAGAACTTTTCTCTCATGCTGCAAAGAGCTTTGAATAGACATGGATCACTCACAAAGTACAGTCAGAGCTTAGAAAAAGAAGGAGCTAGGTGACAAAGATAAATAGCTCATTCTTCTAAAATAAGCCAAAGGAGGGAAAGAGAATTCTCTTCCTTAAGAGAACTACTTTAGAGGTAAACAGTTCTTGGACTTTTTGGTTCCTTTGATGTTGAAAAGAAGCACCCAGACTACATCAAAAGGGCAGTAAACTAGTTTTACATAAAGATCAGTTTTATGGAGAGAGGTCCACTTCTAGAACTTGAGGCTTCTTATCCTAAAATTACACTTGAGGATTTTAAAATGGATGACACTAATGTACATTTTATATGATTGCTTCTATTTTCTCACAAACACAAGGTGGGTTTGTCTGTCCTTCAGGATCTAAGCCAAACCCTTAGCTGCTTTCAAATTAAGCTAATATGACATATGGAATCTACTTATTTAAATCTAAAGTCATTCCTCACTATCCAAGGGGGATTGGCTTCAGGACCCCTGTGGATTCCAAAATCCATGGATGCTCAAGTCCCTTATATAACATGTTTGCATATAAACTACACACACCCTCCTGTATATTTTAAAACATCTCTAGATTACTTATAATACCTACTACAATGTACACACTATGTAAATAGTTGTAAATACAATGTTAAAACCGTGTGAATAGTTGCCAGAGTGCAGGGAATTCAACTTTCGCTTTCTGAAACTTGCTGAAAATTTTTTTCCAAATATTTTTGACCCGCAGTTGGTTGAATCCACAGATGCAGAAGCTGGGGATACAGAGGGCAGACTGTACAATGAAATTATGATTCCTGAGTGTAATGTAGTGTCTTTATTAGGGCAACTAATGAAGGGTTTCTTGACTGTGAAAAGGCTTTCACATCATCGTATGCATTACAGCAGCCTGTCTGAGATAGTTCTAGTCAGAAATGCAGTACTGAGGAAAGAACACTGTGCAGGCTAATCTGGAGACCTGAATTCTAGCCCCCATTCAACCAGTAACCATTTGGATAACATTAACTACTTGGGCAAGTCACTTAACCTCTCCAGGCTTAACTGTACAAACTAGATGATTTCAGGGTTTCTTTCAAGTCCTAGTCTTTCACCACTCCATTCCCATAGCTCAGAAAGATATTTTGCATACATTTCAAAAGCTTATCCCTGTTTACAATGTCATTAATAAAGCTGATTCTGCCAACTTGTGCCTAACCCTTGAGCAAGTTGCAGCTTTAATGTTATATCAAGTAATCATCAGAGGAAAAATAGCTGAGATTTGACCTCATTTCTTGAGTAGATATGTTTGTGGTTGTCAGCTAGCTAAGCTAGTGGTTTAGTTAATATTATACAGAGTTATTGCTAAACTCTTTTTTTCCCCAGATAATGACTAAAAATCAAAGTTTATAGCATGAATTATTACCAGTTGATAAGATTCTGAATTTATCATACTGGGTAACAAATATTATATGAGTTGATTAAAGTAATTAGTTAATTAATTTATATATTTTTAATTTTTTGGCTGCACTGTGAGGCATGTGGGATCTTACTTCCCCGACCAGGGTTCCAACCCGCACCCGCTGCAGTGGAAGCACGGAGTCTTAACCACTGGACCACCAGGGAAGTCCCCAGGGTTGATTTTAGATGAAAAAATGACTCTGGTATCATTGACTGAATTATAAAAGGTAAAGAAGAAAAATGTTGACTGCTGCCTGAAAAAATTTAGCTTGGTAAATATATATCTAAGACAGTGGCAGGCACTATGGCAGGGTGAGATGCAGTCAGCATAGTAGTGGGAACATGGGCTCTAGAGCTGTACTTCCAGGTGTGAAGTCTGACTCTACCACTTGTTGGCTGTATGACCTTGTGAAGTTGTTTAAACCCTCTGGATCTCAGCTTTCTTGAATGTATCAGGAATAATACTAGTACATAACTCACAGAGTTGTTATGATGATTAAATAATATATGTAAAGCACCACTCACTACACATTCAGTATTGTTATTATTATTCATAGGAACTGGGGGACTTCCCTGGTGGCGCAGTGGTTAAGAATCCACCTGCCAATGCAAGGAACATGGGTTCGAGTCCTGGTCCGGGAAGATCCCACATGCCACGGAGCAACTAAGGCCATGTGCCACAGCTACTGAAGCCCGCACGCCTAGAGTCCGCGCTCCGCAACAAGAAAAGCCACTGCAATGAGAAGCACGTGCACCTCAACGAAGAGTAGCCCCCTCTCGCCACAACTAGAGAAAGCCTGCGAGCAGCAACGAAGACACAGCGCAGCCAAAAATAAATAAATAAAATAAATTTATTTTTAAAAATAGGAACTGAAATGGGGAGAAGGGGAACTAGTCAAGACAGGAAGGCAAGCGTGGCCACATTAAGAAAAAGATGCTGAGAGCAAGTTCAGAAATGGGGAAGATAATACTTTCCACATCTGCTTCCTACATCAGGTATTCTCTGGACGTGACTACAACACTCTTGTATATAACTCTTCACTATTTGCATGTGTGTTTGTGTGTGTGTGTAATATTTCAAAGTGATTTCCTATATATCATTTCATTTGATTATCAGCAATCTAGGGAGGTAAAATCTCTTATGCAATCTAGCAAATACTGCTGACTCTCACGGTATGTGGGTAAGGCAAGCACAGGATGGACCCTCAGAGCACCAAAGTACAGTGCAGGAGAGCACAGTAGAGCATAGCAGGCCATCCCTTCCTGTCTGGATTACCAGAAGTGTTGCTGGGCTCTTTATATGTCACTGGAGATGTAATGTGGGGCTATTTTCTTTCCCAAGATGACCTTATTGTACATTTCCTGAAAGCATTATATTTGATGATCCTCACAGCTTCACATTCATCAAATATATTGGGTTGGCCAAAAAGTTTGTGCGGGTTTTTCTGTAAGCTGTTACAGAACGAACTTTTTGGCCAACCCAATACTTCACGTTCCTTGGTAGTAAGCATATTTTGCATGCCTCACCCAGCCTTAGCTATGTATCAGAAAGTAGCCATTTAAAGCACTTTCTCTGTTTAGCCCTGAGAGATACTTGTATTGCTGTTTTGTTTTGTTTGTTTTTGCTATGATAGCAAGGCAATATCCTATAGAACAGTGCCACAAAAATATTTCAAATAGAATTAAGGGACCAGTAGAAATGACAATATGGTGATGATCAGAACATAATCTCTAGCTGAGTAATAGGAAACGTGTCAGAGAAGTTATTGGCTTATTGTTATTAATTAAAACAATAATTAACATTGGCCACTTACCATGTGCCTGGCAGTATGCCAAGTGTTTTATGTGAATATAATCAACGTGATATTGCAATATGCCCAGCATATAGCAAACAGGAGGAGTTTAATAGATATTTGTTGAGTAAATAAATCTGTGACATAGGAATTACTTTTATCAATTTTACAAATGATGAAAATTAGGTTTAGAATTTTAAGCTTTGCCTAAGGTCACATAACTAATAAGTAACAAGTGAACCTAGCTGGTAAACCGAAATTTGATTGTAGCATAACATAGTGTAGTGGTTCAGAGTGGGAACCACAGAGCTAGTTTTGAATCCTAGCTCTGCCACTTACTAACTGTGTGACCTTGGGGAAGTTACTTAGCCTTTGTGTGCCTCAGTTTCTTCATCTGCAAATTAGAAATAATCATCCCAACCTCCCAAGGTTATTGGGAGGATTAAATGAGATCACACATGTAAAGCACTTAGAATTGTGACTGGCACCCTCTAAATATAGCTATTACTGTTTAGTAGAGCCTTATGTTACATACCAATAGAGTTTTCTACTTTTCAAAAGAAATTTTTATACATTATCTCATAACGTCCTTATAAGGTGGACAATAATCATTGCAATTAAGATAATAGAACCTCATGGAATATAATCTATAAAAATATTGAATCACTGTGTTGTACACCTGAAACTAATATAATATTCTAAATCAACTATACTTCAATTTAAAAAATAATATTATCTCACTTAATCCTCAACAATAATCCATTTTATAGATTACAAGAATCAGGCTCAGAAAGGTTAAATGGATTGCTAAAGATCATACAGCAAGTAGTTAGGCCCTGTTGAGAAAAGGTAGAATGAAAGATTAAAGATAACACAGTGTCAACTCCTAAAATAAGAAGGGACTAGAGGGAAGACAGGTAGGAAAACAACTAGCTCATTCAAGGCATAATGAAGCCATGTACTAAAAGGGGTGCAGGTGACATGCTGAGGAAAGCCAAAGGAAGAATTGATGAATTCTGTCAGGAGGTGGTATGTTTGCCTTGAATCCATCCCAGTGGCACCAAAGCAGGTCAGACACTGTTTCATGGCAATGAAACATATTGAGTCTGCTTGAAGTCAGAAAAGTTTGAGGGTCTGGGAGTAGGAGAGAAACATGGAAAGAAGTTTCCCAAAGAAAACTTTGAAAAATGCCTAAGCATTCATGACTACTCCCACACATTTTTTGGACGTGGGAGGGAAACAGTGACCTTCATTTCAAAGGACAAATGAAGTATTCATTACCGAGGATAATGTGAACAATGTGGGAAGTGAGTTATACATGGCCTGAGGCATGTAGAAATTATGTGAAAATAAGTAACTCTATAGTCAACAGATTGTTTCATACACCTGGGTGTGAATCTTGGGAAAACCTAGAACCACAGTTGAGAACACTTCAAACTCAAATTTTACAGCCTTAGGGCTTATTTGGTTCTGGACTCCCTCTAGTGGTTCAACCTTTGGTGCTTTAATTGCTACTCTTCAGTTCGTAGAATCATCAAATTTTGGGTCATATTAAAAACAAGCAAAAGGACCACACAACTCCTATTAGAGTGGTTTCCCACAAGAAGAAAACTATGTGATTGAATGGTATGATAATGTGGCTATTAAGGTAGTTGAAATAATAGTGTTGCAAATGGTCTGACCTAAAGGGACGCAGTGCATTTCACTGGCTGACTAGAAAAGCCAGTTATAGTTCTGCTGAGAATGTGTGGATAATAGCTGAAGGTCCAGGAACAGGATTTCTGTTTGCTTTTGTTTGCAACCTAAGGTGAGAATTCAACCTTTTAGGGATAGAGAGAAGTGACTATTTTCTGGGTATATGGGTCCTACAAGGTCAGAGAATTCTAGCTTGACCTTGTATAAAGTCAACCTTTCAGACCAACCCAAAGCAACATGTGGTTTCCTTCATATCATATCCCTAATATTGCAGCCTGTACATCTGTTTTAAACCAAATTCAGAAAATTCTAAGAGTGATTTAACTTTATTTGCTTCCCTATATTGGCTTTGGTTATGCCCCTTGGCTATGTCTCCTACTTCTTGCACATGACCACATGAGGAGGCAGACTGTTGTGTTCACTCCATTAAACTTTCACTTCCTGGCCAGTTCTGCATTATAGATATACATAAATCTGCCAACTCTTTAATATGACGGCCCTTTGCATATTTAGGACAGTTATCATGTCCTGTCTTCTTTCCCTTTTTTGGATCCCCAAAGCTTCTTGGAACCAGAATAAAAGAACCTCTGTGAGGTAGAGGTATCATAATTGAATAACTTAATGGGCATTTTGTTCACATCTTCAGAGGTAAAAACACTGGCTTTTTAAAGAAATTTTTATTGGACTATAGTTGATTTACAATGTTGTGTTAGTTTCAGGTGTACAGCAAAGTGAATCAGTTGTGCATACACACATATCCATTCTTTCTTAGATTCTTTTCCCATATAGGTTATTACAGAATATTGAGTAGAGTTCCCTGTGCTGTACAGTAGGTCCTTATTAGATATCTATTTTATATATAGTAGTGTGTATATGCTAATCACAATCTCCTAATTTATTCCCCCCCCCCCCCCGCCTTCACCTTTGGTAACCATAAGTTTGTTTTCTCCAACTGGGACTCTATTTCTGTTTTGTAAATAAGTTCATTTGTACCCTTTTTTTAGATTCCACGTAAAAGAGATATCATATGATATTTATCTTTCTCTCTCTGATTTAGTATGATAATCTCTAGGTCCATCCGTGTTGCTGCAAAAAAAAAAAAAATAATAACATTGGCTTTTTATTTCAGAAAATACAAAGCTGTTCTTGAAAAGTCTGAGTTTAGAGTCTTTGTTCTCCAAAGAGAATAGAAGGCAATACGATTAAGAGAAAGAAGCAAACAGGATGTAATGGGTGATTTACCCATTTCAGGACCTCCTCTTAGTATGCTATTTTCTAGTTCCTTTTAAGTTGTTCCAGCACAGTAGTTGGAAACATACAGCAGAGATCTGATAAGTGACTGTGGACTCCAGAAGTTAGTCATAGTGTCTGCCCTGAGGTTTGGATAGAGTGAGGCCAGGAATGGGCATTAGTCATAAGATCCCAGATCTGACAGTACTTTCCACTGAGAAGAGACCACTATAGAGTCTGCAGCTGATTATTTGCATCAGTAGGAAGAAAAAGCACTCAAACCCCAGTGACTTAAGCATTCCGTCTGCAATCTCAATTTTGTAATCACATAAATTTGGGTTTCAGTGAAAGTGGGAAAAACAGAGGTAGAAAGATGTGAGTAGGATAAAAAACAAGGCATGTTATCTTGACTTTGAATATCTGTAGCTCTTTTTGATGAGCAGAATTTAAAAGGATAGGAGGAAAGAGTAATTCCCGGTGGGGAGGGGAGAGGAGAGGTGGAAAGAGAATATTAGGTGGAGGTCTTAATAATGTAGACAGGCATTGCCTCTAATACAGGACTTAGTATTGTTGTGCCCCAGATAGACAATAAGGACTTAATCACATGAACAGAAGAGGTTATGATAAAGTTGTTGTCAAAGAACATTCAAAGGAGAAGTCAGGAATATGAACAGAATGTACTGGTGTGCCACAACTAAGTCAGATGGCCTGCTTTTCCTTCTTTCCCTTCTTCAAGGGATTTAAAATGCTACACTGTGATTCTCTTTTGCTCAGCTGGTGCTTTTGCATACGAAGGACATGCATGGACTTTACAAACAGGTTGGAACCCAGGTTATTGAAGGTGCCAAGGCTGTATTTCTCATCCACTCCAAGTCACCTAAGACATTAGCACCAGAGCACTCCAAAATACTGTGCCCCTGAGGACTGTCGAGGTTTTTTCACAAAATAGCAAAGTCTCTAGGCTTATACTCCAAAAGCGCAGATGGTGATGCTCGAGTCCGGGAGCCAGGGAAAGAATGCTATGTGGCGACTCCCCAAACCACCAAGGTACATGCTTAATGACCTAGTGAAGGTAGCTTACGCTGCCTCCCAGACACCCGTGACGAAGACCTTGTCCGTAAAGCTATGGAAAGGACGACTGGAGTTCATCAATCCCAGCACCACAGCAAACTAGCCCCGAGGATCCGAGCGTTGTTTAACTTCGTCTAACTTCGTCTAACTTTCCGATTGGTCCTTTCTGCTTCATGTAAGGGAACGGCAACTGATCCCTGGCGCATGCGCATCACGTGCTTCCGGCAGAGGCGCTCTGTGTACCGGTCTTTCTGGCCCGGGTGGAATTCCTGCCCCACTTTCCTGGGCCCTGCGTCTTCCTTGAGTAATGGCTCCGGACTCAGGTCCCTTTCCCGAAGG
This sequence comes from Eubalaena glacialis, assembly GCF_028564815.1. Taxonomy (NCBI): domain Eukaryota; kingdom Metazoa; phylum Chordata; class Mammalia; order Artiodactyla; family Balaenidae; genus Eubalaena; species Eubalaena glacialis. The sequence goes on along the minus strand of NC_083717.1, from coordinate 106,266,233 downwards.
GCCGCTCTTAAAGCTGCTACCCGTAGACGCTAGGGACCGGGGCACCCAGCGCTGTCGCCTGGGCCCGGCGGCCCTCCTCGCCTTAGGCGCGCACCTGGGTTCGGCGGTGGAGATCTCGCTGCCTGACGGCGGCTCCTGCCTCTGCACTGCCTGGCCGCGGCGGGATGGAGCGGACGGCTTTGTGCAACTGGATCCGCAGTGCGCGAGCCCGGGGACGGCAGTGGGGGTGCCGGGGTCCCGGGGGAGTCTCAACCTGAGCCGACTCCGCTTAGTGCCCTGCCCACCCCTTCGGCATCTCGCCGTGTGGCCGGTGTTGCGGGAGCTGGCGGGCGTGCCCGGTGCCCCAAATCCAGCTGCGGTGCTGGAGGCGGCGCAGGAGCTGCTGAGGAACCGTCCGGTCTCTCTGGGCCACGTGGTGGCCGCTCCTCCGGGCGCTCCCGGCCCGGTGGCCGCCCTGCACATCGTCAGCGGGGCACCCAACCCGAATCCGGCCGGGCTGGTCACCCCTCGCACCCACATCAGTCTGAGCGGGCTCCCTCCGTCGGAAGCGGAGCCGCAGCCCGAGGTGCCCCTGGGGGGCCTTTCCGAGGCGGCCGACTCGCTGCAGGAGCTCCTCCACCTGCCGCTCCGCTACCCCCGCGCCTTGGCCTCGCTGGGGCTAGAAGTGCCACGCGGGGTGCTCCTGGCCGGCCCCCCTGGAGTGGGCAAGACCCAGCTAGTGCGGGCCGTGGCCCGAAAGGCGGGCGCGGAGCTGGTGGCCGTGAGTGCCCCCACGCTGCAGGGCTCCCGGCCCGGGGAGACCGAGGAGAACGTGCGGCGGGTCTTCCAGCACGCCCGGGAGTTGGCCAGCCTCAGGCCCACCCTTCTTTTCCTGGACGAGGTGGACGCCCTGTGTCCCCGGCGGGGCGACCCACACCAAGCCCCCGAGAGCCGCGTGGTGGCCCAGGTGTTGACGCTGCTAGACGGCATCAGTGAGGGCCGGGAGGTGGTGGTTGTGGGATCCACCAACCGGCCGGACGCGCTAGACCCAGCGCTGCGCAGACCTGGGAGATTCGACCGAGAGGTAAATAGGCTCAGCCAGCTAGCCCATTGCCCCTGGAACCCCGGCCTCTTCTGGCCCTGGTTGGCTGCCCCGAGGCGTTTGCCACTTAGGTTTGGAAGTCAGTGAAGCTAGAGTGGGGCTCTGTAAAGCAGAGAACCCATTCTCTGCTCCACAAATGATCTGCGAGCCAGGACCCTTTCCCCCTCCAGAGTCAAATTGTTCTGAGAAGCAAGGGGGCCGTTAGGGATGAGTTGTGCAGGTCCTGAGAATGGGGAGTACTATAATCAGTAGTGTTAGTTTTTAAGGGAACTAGGACTGCTACAAGCATATTAAACTCTTACGGATCTGGAATGAGAATTTAAAGTAGGATAACCTCAAGAAACAAATGTATTGAAATAAGGGGTAAGGCAGGGAAGGACTAAATCAGCGCAGACATTTAACTCTTCTAGATTTATTCATTCCTTGTCCGAACGCCAGCCTCCTATCCCACAATTGCTCCCTGAGTTGCCAGGAAGGTTGAATATTCAAAGCTGTCCTATTTTATAAACTTCAATCCTAAATTCATTCTTGACTTCTACTAAATATTTTGAATAGTGATTATTTAAATGATGTTTGAACTTTGTGGTAGGATTCTAAAGAGACAGGTGATAATTGCCCACTTTAGCATAATCTGTTTAGAACTTGAGTGGATTTCTTCCTCACACCATGTAGTACCTGTCTCCTGAATAAGCTCCATAAGGGCAGGGACATAGACTATCTAGTTTACTGGCTCCTAGAACGTGGTAGGTTCTCAAAAATAACAAAAACTTATTAAATGACATATGTAATTTTAATTGTGCAACTTTCTAGCCAGTGTTACTCCTCTGGAAGATAAGGATTTTCATGTATTCAGAATCTAAGGTATGCTTAAGAGTACACAGTAATAGTTCCAAATTTGTTCGCTAAATTATTATACATGTTTGTGAGGATTAAAAAAATAATATTTTAAGCTGTAAACTTTTTCTTTCCTTGCTTTGCACATAGGTTGTCATTGGAACTCCCACACTTAGACAAAGAAAGGCGATTCTACAAGTGATTACCTCAAAGATGCCCATCTCCAGTCAAGTCGATTTGAGCCTCCTTGCAGAAATGACGGTTGGCTATGTTGGCGCAGACCTGACCGCACTCTGTAGGGAGGCTGCCATGCACGCTCTGCTTCATAGTGAGAAGGTAAAAAGGATTGATTTATGACCTTCTATGTGAACCCTTTTATTAATGTAACAAGTTAATTTGGAGATTGAAAAAAGTGGTAAGTACATTTTCTTCAAACTTTTGATACCATCAACAGCTGTTTCTTAACATATTTTTTAAAAAATAAATTTATTTATTTATTTATTTTTGGCTGCGTTGGGTCTTCGTTGCTGCGCGCGAGCTTTCTCTAGTTGCGGTGAGCGGGGGCTACTCTTCGTGGCGGTGCACGGGGTTCTCACTGTGGTGGCTTCTTTTGTTGCAGAGCATGGGCTCCAGGCATGCAGGCTTCAGTAGTTGTGGCGCATGGGCTCAGTAGATGTGGCTCACGGGCTCAGTAGTTGTGGCGCATGGGTTCAGTAGTTGTGGCTCACGGGCTCAGTAGTTGTGGCATGCGGACTCAGTAGTTGTGGCTGGTGGGCTCTAGAGCTCAGGCTCAGTAGTTGTGGCGCACGGGCTTAGTTGCTCCACAGCATGTGGGATCTTCCCAGACCAGGGCTCGAACCTGTGTCCCCTGCATTAGCAGGCACATTCTTAACCACTGCGCCACCAGGGAAGTCCTCTTACATATATTTTTACATCTGAACTCCATATAAATAGTATATGACTGAAAGTAGGGACAGAGAGCTGAGTTCTTCAGGTTTGCCCAGAGCGTTTTCCCGCACTCCCATAGTAACTCTTTAGTGCTGAAGCCCAGAGCAGTCAGGAAAAAGACAGTGTGGCCCCAGAAGAAGCAAACCTATTTCTTTTTAATTTCTGTTTTATTTTGAATCTATTTCAGACTTAGAGAAAAGTTGCAAAAATAGTACAAAGAATTTTTGTATATCCTTCACACAGATTCGTCAAATGTAACATTTTACCACTTTTGCTTTATCATACTCTCTTCATGTGTATGAATGTCTATGTGTGTGTGTGTATATATATATACTCATACTCTCAAATGCAGCCATGATGCCCCTTTAGCATTGAAAATTTAAGTGTATATTTCCTAAAAACAAGGACTTTAAAACCACAGTACAATTATCAAGATGAGGAAATTAACACTGACATGATACTTCTACCTAATCTATATAGACCTTAACCAAATCTCACCATTTGTCCCACTAATTTCCTTTGTAGCAAAAATTTTAAAAGGAAAAAAGAAAAAAATATTTTTTAATCCAGGATTACACATTGTATTTAGCTGTCATGGTTGCTTCATCTTTAATCTAGAAACATTCTTCAGTCTTTCTTTTACGACTTTAATTTTTTAAAAGTACAGTTCAGTTATTCTGTAGAATAGTCCTCAGTTTGGGTTTGACTGATGTTTTCTCATGATTTGATTCAGGTTTTGCATTTTTGGCAGAAATATCACAGAAATGATACTGTGTTCTTCTCGTTGCATCTATTAGGTAGCAAATGATATATCTTTGTCCTGTTACTGGTGAAATTAACTTTGATTTCTTGGATAAGGTGGTATCTCTGAGATTTCTCCATTGTCAAGATACTATTTTTCCCTTTGTTGTTAATAAGCATCTTGAAGGGAAAATAAGCTTTTCTAACTCAGGAGATGATTAGGTGCCTGGATTTTTATTTAAATTCATCTTTGACATTCAAATCCTTAATTCATGACTGCTTTTCTTAAAAATAGTCAGGATATTATCTTAAATATAGTAGTTATCAACACTATAGATTGGAAAATCTGTTCACTTTTATGTAGTGTCATCCTGAATCCCTAAACCCCTTCAGAAGAAAATTATTTTCAGCATGCTGAGGATTCTGTTGTAACGTTAAAATTGTTCTTTGACCTTATAATTTTTTAAAACCTAATTCTGAGTTTGTTTAAGCTATAAAAGGATGATTTATCATCCTAAATTTTGAAAACCTTTTTACCTAGGTCATTTATATCCTTCCTCATTTTCTTTGCCTTTATTTTTACTCTTACACCAAAGGTGGGGAAGGAGTTATGTGAACTTGTTAAGTCCTCATCTTTTCGGTTTAGAACCAAAACTGCTTGAAGATTTAATGACAAGTCCCATGTGTGAAGATTTGAGGATATATGCCTCTTGAGGGGAGGACAAGAATACCAGGGTGTGGGAAAGGAGGTTTACATTTAGAATTCCCTCTGCTTTGAAGTTCCAGGTTTGACCTTAAGCACGTTGGCTTAGGTGGACCATCCAGCTGCAGCCGTCCTAGGGTGGAGCCCACTGCTACTTCAGGAGGGGCCTGCCCAGGCATAGTTACCACAGGTGATGGCTCAGTTCATAAACAACCAGGGGAAGTGGAAGAAAGAAAGGCAAAAAGGAAGAAGGGACAGAGGCATCTGGGAAGGTACTGGCTCCATCTTTTTCTTCTTTCCCTCCCCAGGCAGCTGAGGGGCTGCTGCCTCTATCTGTGCCAGGGCAGGCAAGGGCACATCACAGTTTGTTCAGCTTTTTGTCAAGTATGCCTATTAAAGGGTTAGAAAGACAGTTTAACACACACACATATACACATAGAGGGGAAAGGATTTTTATCTGCCTGAAAGGATTATGAAAATCAAGTGAATAGTGTACACACAAGTAATCTGCAAGTGTAAATGGCATTTTCAAATGTTAGTTGGTGTTACCTAAAAATTAATTAGTATTCAGTTACCCAATATCTAATACTGCTAGCTAGTTAAAAAAAAAAAAAAAGCACTATTTCAGAAAACTATTTAATAGCATTCTTTGTGAGAAATTAAATAAGATAAAAATTATAAAGAAAGTAAAAATTGTCTGAAATCTCACCTCCCAGAGATTATAATTATTGACATTTTTTAGGAACACTGTTCAGAAAAGCTCCACGTATACATATTCACTTATTTAATCTTTCATAAATGGGATAAAATAGTTTGTTATTGAAAATGGGAATTTTGGGATAACTAAATGTTCAGAATTTGTTGTAAGAGGGCAAATACTTAAATATAATACAGATATTACAAATAGAAATATAAGTTTTTAATAGCCAGAAAGGAAATGAGTTACTGATTTGACCATTTTAGAATGGCAAAACAATACTATTAAAAAAAAAAAAAAGAAAGATGACAAGTTCAAAAGCAAAACAAACAAACAAACAATACTATAAGCAAAGGCAAGACATGAGACAGACTGGGAAAAATACTTTCAGCCCATGACAAAAGACCAATTTCCTTGGTGTAGAAAGAACTCTCACAAAGCAATAAGAAAAGACCAACAATCCAAGAGAAAATGGGTAGTAAGCTATGAACTGGTAGTTGGCAGTAAAAGGATTACAAATGGCTTATACACATGAAAAATCCTCAACTTGCTTTAAAAATTAGTCTTTTGATTCTTTTTCTTTTTTAAAAACTTATTATTTTGAAATAATTAAAACTTCAGGGAGAGTTGTGAGATAGAGAACTCCTGCTAAATCCTTTATCCAAATTCACCAGTTTTTAACATTTTGCCAAATTAGCTTTATCATTCTCTCTTTTCTCTTCTTCTCTCTGTACAGTTGACCTTTGAACAACACAGGTTTGAACTGCACTAGTCCACTTATACATGGATATTTTTCAATAGTAAATACTATAAGTACTGCACGGTCTGGGGTTGGTTGAATCCATACAGGCGTGGGGAACGGCAGATATGGGGGGCTACCTCTATTTAAACGAGGATTAACTCCCATGTTGTTCAAGGGTCAACTGCCTAGGTATACACATTGTTTTTTTCTGAATCATTTGAGAAGGGGTTGCATGCATCTTAACCCATTATCCCTTAATAGTTTAATGTCCATTTCCTATGAACAAGTATGTAAAATCTCATTATATTCAGGAAATTTAACATTGATCAAAATGTTGTCAGATTTACAGTTCCTATTCTAATTTTGCTAACTGTATCAATTTTTGTAGCATTCTTTTCCTCCAGTACAGGATCTAGTCCAGGATAATGTATTGTGTTTAGTTTTTTGTTTCTTTTTATCTTGAACGCTTCCTTAGCACTTTTTTGGTGTGTGTGCGACATTTGACATTGACATTTTTCAAGGATGCAGGTCAGTGATTTTATAGAACTTCTGTCAGTTTGGGCTTGTCTGTTTCTTCACAGTCAGATTCAGGTTATGCATGCCCATTGGGGATACTACATAAGTGATAGTGTGTCCTTCTTATGATGTCACATGTGGAGGCACAATATGTCCACCTGCCCCTCATTGGTGGTGTCCCTAATGGTGACGGATGTGATCAATCAGTCAAGGTTTTGTCCAGTTTATCTACTGTATAGCTGCTATTTTTCCCTTTGCAACTAATAAGAAATCTGTGAGGTAACCCTCTGAGACAATGCAGATAGCCTGTTCCTCATCAAACTTTCCCTCCCCTAGATTAGCATCCATTGATTCTTGCCCTAAACAGCCTTTACTGCGATGGTTGCAAAACTGATTTTCTAATTCCATTATTTCCTCTACCTCACTCTTGATTAAAGAAATTTAATTAACACAATAGTGAGCACCATTTCCTCTGTCACACTGGCAGAAACTTAAGGTTTGGTAATGTCCATTGTTGGAGAGGTGTGGGGAGAGCAGCTTCTTATATTGGTGCAGCTTTGAGGACAGTTTAGTAGTAGCTGTGAAAATTGTAAGTGTGCATACTCTTAAGCACAATAATTCTACTTTGAGGAAATTATTATATAAAATACTTGAGCATGTGCACAAGGACTTTCAGTTGCAGCTTTGTTTTTAATAACAAAAGACTGGAAACAACCTACGTTCAACAGAAGAATGTCGTTAAAATACTCATACAATATGCAGTTGTCAAAAAGAATGAGGTAGAGCTGTATTAGTTGACATGAAAAGATTTCTAAGATAAATGAAAAAGTACAAATTAATATGTATGGTATGGTCGCATTTGTGTATCTCTTTGAAAGCATATACATATGTCATAAAACATACTGGAAGAATACACAGGAGACTGTTGACATTCTCTGGGGATGAATATTGGTGGAGTTGAGGGGGAGGCATTTAATTTTTTTATACCATGTGTTACAAATTTCTTTATAGTCATAACAAAATAGATGTATAAATTCAAAAGAGGATTTAAAATTAAAAAGTAATTGTGTTTGTGTACCACAAAAAAGGCCCACCTGATTTTTGGTTTGATTTTGCTTTTTGGGGTGGATTTCTTCAGAACCAGGACAATCCAATGATTGATGAAACAGACTTCCTTGAAGCTTTTAAAAAGATCCAGCCCTCTTCATTTCGAAGTGTCATTGGACTGATGGACATCAAGCCTGTTGGCTGGGAGCAGATTGGTGGCCTTGAAGACGTAAAACTGAAGTTAAAACAGGTGAGATAGAGAATCTGCTTAAGCCAGTAGAATATGACAGTCTAAGTGTAATGCTTTATGGTGAAAACAAGCTGCACTGAAACTTCTTGCCGTCATCACTAATGCGATCCTAACATCTAGATCTAATGGTCGATTTTCAGTCCTTATTTAACTGGACTCTATAGGCATCAAATATTATTTTTCATACTTTCCTGCCTCACCCTCTTTTTGTTTGCTTTTTGCTCTAAAGAGTTTATAATTTAGACCGGGGTCAGTAAACTCTTCTGTAGAGGGCCAGAGAGTAAATATTTTAGGCTTTGTGGTCTCTGTTGCAACCACTCAACCCTGCCATTGTAGCACGAAAACAGTCGTAGACAGTATGTAATGAGTATCTGTGTTCTGATGGAACTTTATTTATGGACACTTAAGTCACATAATTTTCACGTCACAAAATAGTATTCTTTTGTTTTTTTTTTTGAGCATTTGGAAATGTAAAAATGATTCTTATTAGTTCATGGGCTATACAGATTCTTTGTTCATAGGCCTGAGTTTGCCCTGGGACTAGTAAAAACACAAAATTATAATAAACAGTATGGCCTGGGTGGCTACTTGATACTGGTTCTCACAGTGTCTGTTGAGGGACACAGCTCTCCTCAGCCCTTCTTACCTGCATTGCAGGTTCAGCAATTGATTTTGCCAATACCCCTTTGGGTGGTCCTGCCATAAGGAAGTAGGTTTCTCTAATTGCACACACACAAGACTGATTTATAAGTATCAATTATAATTTATTTGTCTTAACTGGAAGCTATATCTACAGTGAACCCTGGAATCCTTGTGTCCTTGGATAAGCACGTTTATAATATGCCCTAATTTTTTATTTTTTAATTTTATTTATTTATTTATTTTTGGCTGCATTGGGTCTTCGTTGCTGCACGTGGGCTTTCTCTCGTTGCAGCGAGCGGGGGCCACTCTTCATTGCGGTGTGCAGTCTTCTCACTGCAGTGGCCTCTCTTGTTGTGGAGCACGGGCTCCAGGCATGCGGGCCTCAGCAGTTGTGGCACACAGGCTTCAGTAGTTGTGGCTCGCGGGCTCTAGAGCGCAGGCTCAGTAGTTGTGGCGCACGGGTCTAGTTGCTCTGCAGCATGTGGTATCTTCCCAGACCAGGGATCGAACCTGTGTCCCCTGCATTGGCAGGCAGACTCCTATCCACTGCGCCACCAGGGAAGCCCCCCTAATTTTTTACATGCTTTGTCTCATTTAATCTTCACAAAATACATGCAGGAGATGAGTAACACCTTGCTGTTAGAAACACTGTTTCTTTAGCTCTGAATATTAAGCTTTCCTGCCTTTCTGAGCAATCCTGTCCCCTACCTTAAATGTTAGTTGTCCAAGCTCCTGAGTGTTTTCTTTTTGCATTTTCTGAGTGAGCCTTTGATCTCCTCAATGTCCCAGGCCTCAGCTGTCCCCTGAAAACTGCTAATTCAAAAATCTTTATATCCAGCGCAGATAGTTCTTTTGATCATTAGAACTACTTAAATGCCTGCCTACTGGATAACTTCCAGGGATCTCAAACTCAGCATGTCCAAAGTTCAGCTAATCAGTTCCACCTCTACACCTGTATTCCCTCCCTCAGTGAATACAGCCGGTCACCCCATCCCCTCAGTCAGAAACCTGTCTTCTAAATGCATGGAGTCATGTCATGCATCACGTAACTTCCCCTCTGGATTTCCCCTGCGTAAAATACAGTTACATTTTATGTTTCATATACATCCCTCCCACGCCACCTCCGCTGCCTGTGACACATCAAGCCTTATTATTTTTGTAGTCTGAATCCTTGCAAGAGACTGCTAAGTGGTCTCCCTCCCTCTAGTTTCATCTCCTTCTATCCATTCTCTATACGGCTTCCTCATTGTTGACTGAAACTGTCAAGGCCCAATGTGATCTGAACCCTACTTGCACTTCAGCTCTATTGCATCTTGCCTCCCTCATCCTCCCCTCTGTTCCTGCTTACTGTTGGGAGATGAATTGGATGCTTTCATGTGTCTCTGTATATACTGTTCCTTGTCTGTGGAATGCCCTTCTCTGGTCTGCTTGTTAGTTTACAAGCCTGTCTCCCCAACTAAAATAGGAGTTTCTAGGTACAGGGGTCTTGTCTATCCTTTTCTGTAGAGGCAATATATCAGTAGTTAAGAGCTTGTGCTCTTGATCTACACTGTCTGGGGTTAGTCTTAGTTCTGCTGCCTCGCTAGCAATAAGATAATAAGATCTGGGCGGGTTACTTCACTTTTTAAGCCCGAGTTTCTGCATCTGTGAAGTTATGATGATAACAAAACCACCTACCTCAGAGGTAGTGAGGATTTACTTACTATTATGAGTGCCTACTTTGTGAAGGTGTCATTCTAGGTGATGGGGATTTAGAGGTGAACTTCACTTACATTCTAGCAGGAGCAGAATGACAAACTCAACATGGAAAAATAGTAGTTTCAGATAGCAAATGAATAAGTGCTCCAAAAGTAGAAGATGGGTAGTAGCGTAGACTGCCTAGGAGGACGAGGATCTGCTTTAACTATAGTGGTTAGGGAAGACCTCTCCAAGGAAATGACATATGAGTGGAGACATGTATGATGAGGGACAGCACACAAAGATCTTAAGGGAGTGTTCAGGCAGAGAGAGACTAGCAGGTAAAGGCCGTGAGATGGGAACAAACTGGGGTGTTTGGGCGATGGGTTATGTGAGGCCTTGTAAGCAGTGGTAAGTTAGGAGTTTGGATTTGGATTTTATTCTAATTCTGATGAGAAGTCATTGAAAGATTTTAAGCAGGAAGTGATGTGACCTCACTTAGGTCATAAGATCACTGGCTGCTGTGTGGAGATCGGACCACATTTCCAGCTCATAGCAGGTACCTGAGGATTGTTGAATGCATGAATTTACTGAATTTTTTGATGTTCATCATTATACTAAAACAACTCTCTCTTTTTGTGTCCTGTCTCTTTTTGTGTACTTTTAGAGCATTGAATGGCCTCTGAAATTCCCTCGGGAATTTGTTAGGATGGGCCTGACAGAACCAAAGGGAGTTCTCCTGTATGGTCCCCCTGGGTGTGCTAAAACCACCCTGGTGAGGGCCCTGGCCACGAGCTGTCATTGCTCTTTTGTTTCAGTGAGCGGAGCTGATCTCTTTTCACCTTTTGTTGGAGATTCAGAAAAAATCTTGTCTCAGGTTTGTTTTTTTATTTTCCCTCATGCAGTTAAGTTTACTTTTGAATTTTTGTTTCATGCCTTAAGGATAAACCTTATTTTTTTAAATATAACTGGCTTGTTTCCTGTTAGGAAAGTTATACCTGATTGTGTATAGAAAATTTAGAAAATATAGAAAAGTGTAAATAAGAAATCCTCCATGATTCCTCTACCTACCGTTAACATTTTGGTGAATTTCCTTTGTCTTTCTGTTTCCTTGGGCAGGGAATGGGTGGATGTAATATATATCTGTGATTTTTTAACTTAATATTATCACCTTTAATATTCAATAATATTAAATATTCTTTGAAAATATGATTTTAACCCCTATATAATACTGTTATTCCTTACTTATTCATTCCCTAGTTCTTAGACATTTAGAATCTTTCTCTTCTTTTTATATTTTAAAAATTATAAATACAGAGTAATGCAGAAAACATACATTCATATAAATAAGGCATGATGTATAGCTTTTAAATATTTCCATTTTTCGAACAAAAGGTATTTCGACAAGCAAGAGCAAATACTCCAGCAATTGTGTTTTTGGATGAAATTGATTCAATCTTGGGCTCTCGATCAATCAGCAGAACAGGATGTAACGTTCAAGAGCGTGTTCTTTCTGTTCTCCTAAATGAATTAGATGGTGTTGGATTGAAGACTATAGAGAGAAGAGGAAGTAAATCAGATCAACATGGTAAATACAAGGAGCTGGAAAAAAACGAAGAGGTATTTATTAGCCAGAATACACCAAAAATCCAGGCCAGCATTAAGTAGAATGCATCTACACTAGCTTTTCCTATGCTGGATTTATCTCATAGAATTATATAATTTCAGTGTGACTCTTAGGACTTTTACAGAGCTGGTAAAATAGTGATTTACCTGGGAAAGGTGAGGCAAATTTTATAATAAAGCATCTTAGATATATATGAATGTGAATTTTTTCCTAAGATTAGAAACATAACTACATATTGCTAGTGGAGAAGGGAGTTTCTTATTTTTATACCCTGAAAAACTAGTGTTCATCCCTTTCTAAAATTGTTTATGTGAAATGAAACAAAACAGACTATTATTTCCAATGATCAGTAATTGAAAATTTTCAGTTTTCTTGAGGAATGGGTTTCCTTGGTTATAACAAAGTTAAAGTGACCTTGGAAATCCTCTTCCTCTCTTCTGAGCCTTCTCCAGATAGAGTTTGGTATCCTTAAGTAATTCCTGACAGATAATTTTTTTTCTTTTATTTTTTTCTTGTTCTTACTTGTTTCCCATTTTTTAAATTGTTCCATGGAAAGAGAGTCTTACAGCTCCTTAGGAACATATGCCACTAGAATTTGACGGGACCCATCAGGTTTTCTAATCAGATCTCCTCATCATGCAGGATTTCCTTCTATAGCCTCTGACAGGTGTTTACCCAGCCTCTGCTAAAATACTTGCAGATATAGGGAACTCATTGCTTTGAGAGATCACATCACTGGAGAACTGCTCTGATAATTAAGTTCAACAATTTTGAATGCTCAGCATGTGTAAGGCCTTGCTCTGGTTGCTCTTAGATATTTCTTATCTTCAGGATTTATATAAATGCAGCTTATGTTAATTGTCATATTTCTGCCTGTGGAAAGAAAACAAAGAGGTAAAATAAATCTCCCTCTTCAAGAACATGAGAGCCAAGACTTTTCATAGCTATACATGTGTTAGTCAGATGCTTCTGTCTTTTCAAGTTGTCCATTTAAGTTGTAATCATTCACTGGGGCTCAGGTGCATTCAACAGATGGATGTTCTCTGCTGTGGTGTAAAGCTTTTCATCAGTTCTCACACTGAGAGATGCCCCATCAGGATTGATCACTCCCTTCACTGTGTACACAGAGTAGCTATTTGATAATAATTTGTTTCTGGGGTACCTTGATATTGAGAAGGTGGTCTGGAAAGGAAATGTAAGCATTCTAGTCCCAAGAAAAAAACATCCCCCTATTTAGAAACAAACGGACCTTCTGATTTGTAATTTAAAAAAAAATACATTTAATAATTAACAACTTATTGACATTACTTTGTGTTGTATGTTTTCCCTCAGCTAGAGTTTCAGGAAGTTTTTAATAGCAATGTCATGATTGTTGCAGCAACAAATAGACCTGATGTGTTAGATGATGCCTTGTTACGGCCTGGAAGACTAGATAAGATTATTTATATTCCACCTCCAGATGAAAAGGTAATCACTGTGCACGTTTACTCTGTGTGAGCATTTCTAACAACACATCAGTGTCTGGGCTCTAAGAAGACGGCAGAACTGAATCCCTTACTGGTGTAGGTGTACATGGTGTGTGTCCTGTATTGGATTCTGTGTTTTTCCTTACCTGGGCCCGTCATAAATCATCATTTTCATCTGCTTTTGCTGGGTACTCTGGCCCTGTTTTCAGAGAAACATAAGCCTAAAAGCAAGGTAGTAATTTCCTTTTTGTGGAAAACTCAAAATACTGAGTTTATTGAGTCTACTCAGCATTATTTTGCAACAAGAATGGAGGAATCCTAAAGTGTTAAAAGGGTTTTGGAGGTTATCTGGGTCAGCATTCTTATTCTTCAGTGGAGAAATCTGAGGTTACAGAGATTATACAATGTATCCACAGCCAAAGAACCAGTAAATCCGTTGCCCTTCACATCCAGAGCCACTGGCAGTGAGTGGTGAAAGACACAGAAAATGAATTTTTTTCCTTCCTTAGGCTTTTATCAGATTTTGAAGGGATGGGAAAAAAATTATATCTATTTTATTTTTAAATTGTGTCTGATAATTTATGTATTTGCTTTTGAACCATGTCTGATGGGACTGTTTGTACCCAAAAGAGAGATTCATCAAGTCTCTTAAAGATTATATCTGTGGCTGGCTATTTTTTTAATTAATTATAAAAATATTAAAATGTATCATGATGTCACATTTACTTTCTTACTTCTTGAGAAGAAGTGATTCTTTCTTATTCTTTGTTTCTGAAATATATATACTTTCTCTGTAATATGATAGAAAACCCTAACTTGAAATGTTTTAATACAGCATTGTATCAGGCATAAATTTTGTAAGGTTATAAACATATTATTTTTTATTTTGTTCCAGGGCAGGCTTTCTATTCTGAAAGTCTGTACAAAAAACATGCCAATGGGGCCTGATATTTCCTTAGAAAACGTAGCGGCAGATACCTGTTTTTTCTCTGGAGCTGATCTTGGAAATCTCTGCAAAGAAGTAAGTTAATTAGTGAAGAAAACCTATAGTTCAAAACATTTCTTCATTTATTCAGAACTTCATTCACTTGGCAGTATTTACTGAAAGGGAGGCACTATGTGAGGTGAAACAGACCACTGTGGTCCCATCCCTTCTCTTCAGAGCTTACAGGTTGATGGGGCAGTGGGGGAGGTGCAGAGAGGTAATACTGAATTAAAACATGTAGTGAGTCAGGGAAGTTCAGGGTGCTGTGGGAGTACCTAGGAAGGACACCAGTCCAGACCTGGGGGCATCAGAGAAGGCTATCTGAGAGAGGGTGTGTGTACATTGAAACTGAAAGGATGATTAGGGAGTTAGCTAGGCTAAGGGAGAGAAGGGGAGTGTTTGAGGCAGAAGGAATAAAATGTGCAGCAATTGGAGGTGATAAATGACATTATTGAAGAGGTGGAGTGGACAGTGGCCAGATCACACAGGTTCTTGTAAGTCACTTTAAGGCATTTAGACTTTATGTTGGCTGCCAAGGCAGCCACTGTGGGTTTTTCCTTTCTATAAACTTGTGTTAAATATAACATTCAGAAAAATGCACAGATCAGAAGGATATAGTGCACTGAATTAACATAAAGTGAACACACTTGTATAACCACCTCTCCAGAAGCTTCCCGTGGGCCTTCCCACTCTATCCCAAAAGAGAACCACTCTCCTGACTTCCAGCACTGGGGAGATTAGTTTTGCCTGCTTTTGCACTTTATATAGATGGAACCATACGGTATGCTTTTCTGTCTGCTTCTTTAACTCAAGATTATGTCTGTGAAGTTCATCCGTTGTTTTGTGTGTAGCAGTAGTTTGTTCATTTCTATTGCTTGTAATATTCTAGTATGTGAATGTGCTGCATTTATATACGCATTTTATCTTTGAACATTTGTGTTACTACTTTTTGCTATTATGAATTATGCTGCTATGAACAATCTTGTACGTGTCTATTGGTATACGTGTGTGTGTATGTCTGTTTCGTATACAAAGAGAATTGGTGGGTCATCGAGTATGTGTTGATCTGTTCCTTTATGATCAGTGCTGTTTCCTGTTTAAAAACTCCTACTCTGAGGTCAGGAATATAGTCTCTCTTTTTTTTTAATTTTATTATTTTTTTTATTGGCGTATAGTTGATTTAAAAAATTTTTATTTTATACTGGAGTATAGTTGATCTCATCTTTAAAATATATGCACTCACAATGTCTATATTATTCTGCAGTCTGCTTTCCCCCCAGCCCCCCACCCATTTAAGGCTAGAATTTAATGTAGAAGAAAAGATGGTCTACTGAGAGGACTTTTAATCACTTTAACTTTTTAGCTTAATGTTTCTAGCATCATGAATATTGAAATTCTATGAAGTGAGACTGAGATTTTTGTGTTCAGATTTTAAAGTATTACCATATATTGTAAAACAACAATGAAGCATATTTATTATTTCCTGTTGTTTGTCTCTTATAGGCCGCCTTGCTGGCTCTGCAAGAAAATGGGCTGGAAGCGACCACAGTGAAACAAGAGCACTTTCTAGAATCACTTAAGACTGTAAAACCATCCTTAAGTCACAAGGATTTGACTTTATATAAAAACTTATTTCAGAAACAAGGATTTTCTAACTTAGAAGATACTTAAAAATTATTTTACATACCTGCTTAAGGATTAACTGAAATGTGAACCTGCACTATAATTCGCAACTTCACACTTTGTGTGTGTTATTTCCTATAAATAAAAAAACTTGTGCCTAATAAGCTAAGATTTCATACTTACAGAAAAGTTAAAAGAATAATAGAAAGAACTCTTATATACTCTTAACCCAGATTCACCAATTTTTAACATTTTCCTACATTTGTCTCCTTTCTCTCTCTCCCTCTCCCTCCTCCCCACCACAGTATTTTTCTGAACTATTTAAAAGTAGATTTTACACATCATGCCCCTTTATCCCTTTAATATTTCAGTGTACATTTCTTATAAATGAGGTTATTTTCTTATATGACCACAGTGCAGTTATCAAATTCAAGAAATTTAACATTGATACATTTTAATCTATTGATGATGAATTTCATCCATTGTTCCAATAGTAATTGTTTTCCCATTACAAGATCCAGTCTAGGATCATACACTGCACTTAGTTGTCATGTCTCTTTAGCCTCTTTGCCTTTTTTCATCTGAAACAGTTCCTCAGTCTTTCTTGACCTTGACACTTTTGAAGAGTACAGACTAAGTATTTTATAGAACAGTTGGTTCCTAATTTGTGTTTGTCTGATGTGCATCATGATAGGTTCAGGTTATGCATCACCAGTGGAGCATATGTATGTGCTGTCATGTCCTCAGATCACAGCTGGAGGCACGTGACATCTGCACATTATTGGTGATGTTAATTTTGATCACTTGTTTATGATCTTGTCCATCTTCTCCACTGTATAGCTACTAGTTTTCCTTTTGTAATTGTATTTTTTTAAGGAGATAGGTTATATATAAGTTTTTATTTTCCTTTATTAAAAAAGTAATAATGCTAGAAAGTATAAACATGAAGAAAACGTGGGTATTTAACTTTCCAGTCCGTTACACATGTATAGATAACTTTTTAAAACCAAGAGCATGGTACTGTGTAACTCTTGTTTTTCTCGCCTAACAATATCTGGTAAGCATCTTACTGAGCCTTTCTTCACTCACAAGGTGCCGTACAGGGTGCAGGAGTGTAAGTGAAGGAGACAGACATGGCACTGATAGGGCAGCTGGGAGCGGGGACCTCCAACAAATCATGCAGTGAATAAAACACAGGAGACGAGCTTCAAAAGAAGTATAGGTACAGTCAGAACATGGTGCGTGAACTATATGAAGTCATAAATGTTAAGCAGTTGGAAAGTTTTCTGTTTCTGACGGGAGCCAGTACTATTATTAAGCAAAACCTCAATATTGGGGAACAGTTAAGGAAAAGGCCTGCCTTATTTATAGGTATAAAATATAATTCAGTTAAAATTATTCTAACAACCTGACTCTTGCTTTTGAGTAGTAGGGAAAATACCTAGAAACTTTATTAGATTTCTGAATATTTTCATTCATGTTCTGTCCGTTATTGATTTTACAGGAAAAGGCAGCCATTAGGCCTTTGTCATCCCTAGGCCTGAACCCCTTAACTCAGATTCTAGCTGTATGCCCCTTGTTTTTTCCTAGAGAAAGTTTCTAGTGGTCAGCCTAGAAATTTAGTACCCACACTTTGGTTAGAGGCTGAGTTTTTATTTGAAAATGTCTTTTTAAACTGTAACTATAACTTCGCAACAGAACTTTGGAAGCCTCCTGAGGACAAAAACCATGTTTCTTCTCTCATTGAAATAAATCAATAAATGATGAAGTCAGATCAAGGATTTCTTTGACTCAGTTTCAGTGTGATTAGAGGATGGCTCTGGGAAATTTCCAAAAGCTGTGTTCGTAATCGGTGAGAAAACACTTCAGCTTCTAAGTATTATACCTGGAAGTGTGAACAGCTTTACATTAAGCTCAAACTCCTTTCTGAGCCACATTACAGCATTAAACAATGTATCAATAGTACACTCCCAGACCATCTGAAATATAGCAAATCCATATTTGCTAAACCTGGTAACTAGGCAGCCACTGAAGGATGGGCAGAAAGAATTCCAACAAAAAATATTTAATGAAAGGATATTCTATTTTTCTTATAAAGCCTGAGCTGGGCTGATTAAAATCTAAGTTTAAATTCCTAGCGTGGGAACCAAGTAGCTGTGGTTCCATGCTCCTGCAAGCCCGGGTTGCAGCAGCTAGAGAAGGTTCTAGAAGTTTCTGGCAATTGGGGTGGGGAGGGGAAGCTCCCCCAAGGGATTTTGGGCTTTGGAGCAGCCACAGAGGGTAATGCTGGTGAGTATCCTGAGTGGGTTCCTTTGGGGCGCTGCCAAGATTTGAAGGGTGAGAACTGTGTCTGCTTGTTAGTCATTCTGGGAAAGACTAAACACAAGCTCAATAAACCTGGGCATTAACCAAAAGAGGGAAAGTACGGCTTGCAGGGTCTAGTTCTCATTGTGAGCTTTAAAACAGCCAGTCTGAAATTTCCTGAGCAACACTA
Source organism: Eubalaena glacialis (assembly GCF_028564815.1). Classification (NCBI taxonomy): domain Eukaryota; kingdom Metazoa; phylum Chordata; class Mammalia; order Artiodactyla; family Balaenidae; genus Eubalaena; species Eubalaena glacialis. Next base: position 106,248,160 of record NC_083717.1, on the reverse strand, counting down.
GCGAGGTAATCTGCATGATAAAGACCCCTCCGGTTACTTCCCGATTCCCCCCTCCTCCCGCCCCCTCCTGGCCCCCAAAAGAAGACAGTCTGGCTTGAAACAAGCATTTTCTTTTGCTACTACTTCTTGCCCCACCCGCCTGCCTTTATAAAAACCTTCTGTTTGTACTACCCCTTGGAGCACCCTTCTAGTTCATGAACCATTGAATGAAGCCAATTAGATCTTCAAATTGACTCAGTTGAATTCTGTTTTTTAACACTATATACAATTTATAAATTTTTAAAACATTTTATTCTGAACATTTTCACACACATTTAATAATATAACAAACTCCCACATATCTGTCACCTAGACTGAATAATTAGTATTTTGCTAAATTTGCTTCATTTTCTAACTGAAGTATTTTCAGGTAAATCCCAAACATCATGGTATTTCTTAATTATTTCCACATATAATCTCTTTAAAAATGTGTTTTTTTTAAAAAAACATAACCATAATACCATTATCACACCTGAAAAAATCAACAGTACTCCCTTTAATATCATTTCATATCTGGTCTGTATTTAAGTTTCTCTAGTTGCCCCCAAAATGTCTTTACAGTTGGTTTGTCTATTTCTATGTTCAAATAAATATCCTCACCTTTGGTAAGATTTCTCAGAGCCCATTAGTCAGAATTAATCATCGGTCTTTGGCACCAGATCATGACAGAGCGTGTTAGAGTTACTTACAGGCACTAAATTGTAAGAAACATGAAGTAAGGGACTCGTGTTTTATTCTTTTTAATTTACCATGCCCCATTCCGAGAATAATGCCTAGGCTATTACAAAACTGCATTTTGAAAAGAAATGACATTGGCAAAGTAGGGCTCTAAGTTTAAGGTCATTACTAGGCATGGGCTACACTTCCCCCCCTCCCCCCCCGGGGGCGTGCCATGCGGCTTGCAGGATCTTACTTCCCCCACCAGGGATGGAACCTGGGCCCCCAGCAGTGGAATCACGGAGCCCTAACTACTGGACTGCCAGGGAATTCCCAAGGGCTACACATTTTAATTTTAATTTGTGGGCCATGATATATTCCTATAAGATTTCCTTTTTCTCCTGCTTCTATCCTAGAAAAAAATTTATATTTAATTAACAAATTGAGGCTTTTCTTAGAACCTTCTGACAAAAGAAGCTTTAGAGATTGTGCAGAAGGAGCATTAAAAGGCTTCTTTGATTCTATTCAATACAAACCACGGAAAATGTTGAATTTTCTTTGAAGTAATCAACAAACGTCTCCAGCTACAGCTCGAGTTACACAGTAAGAACTCTTGTCAGTAACTGGGTGAGAAGTTATATTTATGATCTGCCTTATATAAAACAAATCTTTGCAAATAATAATTACTATTTATTGAATGCCTACTACAGGCAAGGCAGACTGCTACATGCTTTGCATACATTCTAACATTTTTTCCAACTCCCTGCCGAAGTAGGTTTGTCCCCATTTTACAGATATATAAACTGAGAGTCATGAAGGTTAAGTAGTTTCCTCGAAGTCAGTCAGCTAATAAAGTATGGCAGGGGTGGGCTCTGAACTCAGGTCAGTTTGAATGCAAAGCCTATGACTAGAAATAAAATGGGGCTGAAACAGAGCTGGGTCTGGCCGTTCAGAAAACATTAAGATGTTTTCGTTTTTATGCTAACTCACAGCTTGAACTTCAAACAGTTTTAAAATAATTGTTTTAAAATAACTATTTTTAGATAACTGAGCTTGCACTCTTGACTTAATCGCAGTTGCTAAGAGCAGGGTGCAGAAAGAACAGTGCTGCCTGATTGCCAGACAGACCGGGCTTCTGATTACATCGCCGCCGCTTACTGGCTATGTGCCTAGAGCATCTCTGAGCCTAAATAACATACCTTGCAAAAATGTCGAGAAGATTCCAGTACAGTGCCTGGCACACAGATCCTGATTTAATTATTATTCCCGTGGTTCTGCAGCCGCCTTCATGCTCCGTGCAAGGCTAGGCTGTTAGCTTAGGGGCGAGTTCCTTCAGGGTCGTCTCAGAGATCTTCTCTTGGAAACCTCTCCAGTTGATTCTTTCTGTTTCTTCTCCCTCATCTCCTGATTCTTTTTTTTTTTTTAATGGAAAAAATCAGGACAACAAGGAATTATTCTGAAAGGAAATTTACAACTTAAATTATCTCCATAAGTGCGCCACATCACATTTTTGGAGCTTTTAATGTGACTTGGATTAATTCTAGTTTACCTGCCTGCACCAAGGAGCCTCCCATGGGACCCCGGGATCTGCGGCTCCTTTTCCGGACCTCCTTTTAGAGGGGCTGTTTTTCACCTGTTCTTGGCCATCCAAGCGCCCCTTGTTCTCAGTTCCACCCCCTTGCAGACGCGCCAACGCCCAGCCTGGGCTCGCTCCGAGCGGCGGGTAAGAACCGCGGCAGGCGGCAGGGAGCGCTAGCGTCCGGCTGCGCGGCGTTTGAAGGCCCGGCGTCCCGCAGGGGGCGCCCGGTTGCCGGGCGCCGGGCATGGGAAGCGAGTCAAGCCCCGCACGCCCCCTGCGCGGCCCGCGTGACCAGAACGCACCGGCCGGCCTTCCGGAGAGGGTGGGGTTGGTATATAGTGCGCGGAGGTCGAGGTCGGCATTCGGTTCTGGGCGTTAGCATCGTCCGCTCGCGGCGCCCTGCCAGGTCTCCCAGGTGAGCTGCCCTCGGGCGGAGGCTCTGGTGAGCCGGCTCGAGGCTGGCTTTGGGATACGTTGGCCGGTTTGGAGCCCACCAGGCTGAGTCCTAGTAGCTGAGTTTTGATCAATATCTTGGATTTTTTTTTTTCTTCTAGATTTGGCATTCTACACTGAAGTCATCATGAGCTTTTTCCAACTCCTGATGAAAAGAAAGGAAGTAAGGTTTTATTTATTTGTTTGTTTATTTATGGCTGCGTTGGGTCTTCGTTGCTGCGGGTGGGCTTTCTCTAGTTGCGGTGAGCTGGGGCTACTCTTTGTTGCGGTGCACGGGCTTCTCAGTGCTGTGGCTTCTCTTGCGGAGCATGGGCTCTAGAGCGCAGGCTTTAGTAGCTGTGGCGCAGGGGCGTAGTTGCTCTGCGGCATGTGGGATCTTCCGGACCAGGGCTTGAACCCGTATTCCCGGCATTGGCAGGCGGATTCTTAACCACTGCGCCACCAGGGAAGTCCAAAAGAAAAAAGTAAATTTTTAAAGCACCTGAAAATCTGACTAAAAATATTAACTTTTAAAGATGTTGAAGAAAGTATAAAATGATATAGAGCTATTCTGTTATATTTCAAGTGTTTCATATTGAAACGTCGGAGTATTTTGTTCTCTGTTAGCTTATTCCTTTGGTGCTTTTCACGACCGTGGCAGCGACTGGAGCTTTGTCTTTTGCTCTGTATTCCCTTCGAAAACCCGATGTGATGTAAGTATGCATTCATCATTTATAAAAACGTTTTTAGCCGTGTTAGGTTGACCTTCAGTTTATGAAATGCATGGTATCAGTTTCCTGGTCTTCCCCCCAGGATAAGAATGTCGAATTGTGAACTTGGTTGGAGTCAGGGCCAGAAAGCATCCAGGTATCAGAAGACTATCAAATGATGATTAGTGATAAAATAAGTTTACTAATATAAGTTCCTTGTATCTAAATACCCTTTCATCCACTGGCCCTCCTCCTCTTCTCCTGCAGCAAAATAAAGCTTGTTGGTTTTTTTTTTAAAACTTAAGTTTTGAAATTTAAAGTTCTTAGACTGTCTTTTGGGATATATATCATCAATCTTAATCATTTTAATAACATTTTAAAATGTCAGTTCATTAGAAAGGTCTTTACTAATGTGGTAGAGTTTATAGATTCAGTTGTCTACAATGAACCTAATCTTAGCCCTGGATATAAGGTAGAATACCATGTATCCTGGAATATGAGGAAGAGAAAAACCTGAAACTGATATTGACCGGGTGCAGGGCTCCGTAGAGCCTTAATGCTAGGCTCTGGCAGTTCATCACCTACAGGTTTCAAGCCCAGCCCTTCTGCCTCTTCCAGAAACTGGGGTAAGAGCATATTTGCTTGCTCTTAGCCTGGGACTTCCACCCTAATTGCTCTTCAGCTTATGAGAACATTCTCCAGTCTAGCCCAGTAAAGGGAATATAGACCTCCTACTCTGCAGAGGAATTGATCCTTGATGTTTGAGCCAAACTGTGAAGCTTTTTAAAGGAATGTTCCATCAATTTCAATTAACTCAATGCCTAAGTATGCACTCTGAGTCTGTCCCAAGAGTATTTATAACCCCAATATCAGACTTAGTTTAAATGCACTTACTTTAATGTTTAATCAGCTTTCTTTTATTTTTAGCATTGATCGAAAAAGAAATCCAGAACCTTGGGAGACTGTGGATCCTACTGCACCTAGAAAGGTATTGCTACATTAAAACGTGATTTATACTTAGCCGAAACCTTAACACATTTGTCAGCAAAATAGATGTAATACCTTTTCACCTTTAGGGTGCCATTTAATGTGTAGTTCAAAGAGAGTGCTGTAGGGTTATGGAGATTTAGTTCAAATCCTTGCTCCATTAGTCACAGGTGATTTTAGATAATTTGGCCTCTCTGAGGGTCTCAGAATCTATAAAATGGGCACAATAATAGGGCTCTTCCTCAGAGTTTAGAGGATTAAAGAAGATAAGATAGAGTCCTTTAGCACAGTGCCTGGCCCATAGTCAGCACTCAAATATTAACTTTTATCATTATTGTGACACATCATCTCCTTTTTTAATTTAATTTTTATTTTATATTGGAGTATAGTTGATTTACAATGTTGTGTTAGTTTCAGGGGTACAGCAAAGTGAATCAGTTATACATATACATATATCCATTCTTTTTCAGGTTCTTTTCCCAAATAGGTTATTACAGAATATCGAGTAGAGTTACCTGTGCTTATTAGTTATCTTGTCCACAGCTCTGTGCCTTTTCCCTTATTGTATAACTTGGATCATTTGTACCTTTGTCGAGTAATTACAGTGAGGAAATTTTAAGAGCCTACTATGTGCCTAGCTCTGTGGTGGGAGCATCATACCTCCACTCTCACGGAGCAGACACACTTTTTGAGCTTATAGTTCACATAAAACCATAGGAAATTTAAAAATCCAGAACCTGTTAAGTGAAAGTAGGGTAAATGGATATGACCTTTCTCTCTGATCCTATAACACTCAGGAACCCAAAGGCTCTTTAGAGGGGTAGAGGGCTAGAACCAGCCCATATTACTGTTTTAGCGATGGGAAGAGGTGATTCGTTGACTACAAATGTTATGGTGATGCTTTTTCCAAAGGGAGCTGTGTACAAATCCCAGGAGGGGACCTGAGGGTGGACAGATCCTAACAAAACATTTTTATTCTTTTTTTAAAGCTTATAACAATCAACCAAGAATGGAAACCTATTGAAGAGTTGCAGAAGGTCCGAAAGGCAACCAGGTGACCAGTCTTCGCCATTTTCTTCCAAAGAGTACTCTATGAATCTAGTGGAAACACTTCTGCACAAACTAGATTATGGATACCAGTGTGCGGAAATGCTTCTGCTACATTTTTAGGGCTTGCCTACGTTTTCAGACTCTGGATAAAGAATTATAAAGGTAGTGCAACAATAACCACATAGTCCCAAAATAAGATTCTATGTTTATTTTCTTGTTGTAAATTTGTTTTGCGTATTGAAATTTTTGTGTTTATGATGCCTGAATGTTCTACTTAAAATGCATAAAGATTTGTTAAATTTGATCATCTCCAATAAAATACCATTTGTGCGAGATTTCTTAAAGTTCCGGTATATATTTAAATAGAGGAGAAAGTCTTTTTATGGGAGATAAACACATTCTGAAGCATGAAACTTCATCTTTTTAAATAACACCCAGTGCAAATTTCTGTATAAACTTTTTTTCCAAGTTCACTCATTCATCAGAAATCTATTGAATAACTACCGTTATCCAGGCACTGTTCTTGTGCAGCTGAGATAAAGCAATGAACAAAACCAAATTTTGGAGGGAGAGGAATAAAAGATGGTAAGTACAGTGAGGAAAATGAAGACAAGATGGGGTATGAGACTTGCATGGGGATTGGTCTTGGAGGAAGTACTGGGATTCTGGCAGTGATGGGAATGTGGGGCATGCGAGAGTAGCCCTCCAGATGCCAAGGCTAACAGTGGTGCTCCTGTGAGGCGTGGGGAGGGGAGGATGGAGAGCACCCCACAGAGTCTGGGGCTCCTCTTCACTGTGGCCAATGGTCCCTTGGAGATCAAAGGTATGATCAAACCCAGCGTGCCCCTCGGCTCCCCCTTGCCTATTCTTGAAAGTGGGACCAAATAGAAAATAGCTTTTCATTAACTTCTTTTAAAAATTGAGATACAATTCACAGAACATAGTATTCATCCATTTAAAGTGCACAATTCGGTGGTTTTTAGTATATTCACAAAGTTTTACAACCATCTCTACTATCTAATTCCAGAACATTTTTATCACCCCAAAACAACACTGTACCCATTAGCAGTCATTCCCCCATTTCTGACCCCTCTGCCACCAGCCTAGGGAAACACTAATAAAGTTTATCTCTATGGATTTTTCTCTTCTGGGCATTTCAGATAAATGGGATCACACATAATGTGTGTGTTTGGTGCCTGGCTTGGTGCCTGGTGCCTGGCTCTAACTTAGCATAATGTTATCATGATTCATCCGTGTTGTAACACGTATCAGTATTTCTTTCCTCTTTATGACTAATATTCCATTGTATGGATATGCCATATTTTGTTTATCCATCAGTTGACAGACATTTGGATTGTTTCTACCATTTGGCTGTTATGAATAATGCTGCTGTGGACAGCCATGTATAAGTTTTTGTATAGCCATATCTTTTCAATTCTCTTGGGTGTATACCTAGGTTCATTAACTCTTGTAAATAAATATCATAAATCCCTTTTTCTTAATTTCCATCTGAACGTAATAGAAATTTAAGAGAAGGGCTAAATTCGAATCACCTTCACGGCAATAAGAATTAACTAGATCTTTCTAGAGACTCGGCAGTTCTGAAGGGATTAAAGCAAGACTACTTCTGCAACTTCTACTTTCCTTATCACCTCAAATTTTCCCAGATGAAAATCTCCGATTATTGATTTCAAGGAATTACATGTACCAGTTAGGAAGTACAATTTTATTTGCTTAAGCTTCTAAAGGGCAATGTGGTACCATATAGGCAAACAAAAATGAACAGCCTTGTGATGCTTGGCCAATTAGGAGAGCAAATTGGTAGTGTTTGGGAGGGGACTGTGCCTTTCAACTTTAAAACACAAACCTGATTGAAATACAGTGGCTTTATGGGGTGAACAAGGCAGTGGAAGGTACCATGCAGCAGGTTTGGGAGGGAGAAAGGCCAACAGCAATATTGAAACTTAAATTTCAAAAGATTTATTGATTTTATTTTTGATAGTATTCTTAGCATTTTCCACACATGTTTTATTTTGAAATTTTTCAAATATTCAGAGAAGTTGAAAAACTAGTACAAAGGATACTCACACTTTTAATCACTTAATATTTTGCCACATTTGCTATGTCTCTCTGTATATTATGCTCTTTTAAAATGAACTCTGAAAATAAGTTACAGACATCATAAAGCTATTCATGCCTGAGAGAAAGGACATTCTAGCTGTTATACCATTATCATTCCTAAGAAAATTACCATTAATTCAATACTATCACCTAACATATAATCCATTTCCATTTCCTCTGACTGTAATGTCCTTTATAACTGTAGTTTTAAGTCCAGAATCCAATCCAAGTTTCACTTGTTGCATTTGGTTGTTAGGTTATTGTACTGAGTACTTGATGGATATGTGGTCATGGAAGTGACTCCCAAGGAGCTTGTATAGAACTCTCTCTACAGAGTTTGATCTGGATAAGATTCTCTTGCAAGTGGACTTTGAAGTTTTAAAATTTGAGACAAAATAAAGACGTTTTCAAGTAATTTAAATATTTAAGAAGTTGTAAAATTGTTAGGCATTCACTATGTGGTAGGTGGTGTGCTGGCCTCAAGGATTTGACATAGGAAAGGGAGGTACATCTGTGAACAAATCCAAGCAATACAGTGACAGTAAGGCACGGATAGAAACAAGCACGTGGTACAAAGGAAGGTTCCGAAGAAGATGGGTCCCTGAAAGCCTAGTTTCTTCAAAAACCATTAATTAGGGTAAGATAGGGAGGGTGGGAGGGAGACACAAGTGGGAGGGGATATGGGGATATATGTATAGCTGATTCCCTTTGTTATACAGCAGAAACTAACACACCATTGTAAAGCAATTAAACTCCAATAAAGATGTTTTTAAAAAGCCATTAATTAGAAGTCAGAAAGGCAATTGAAGTAGAGGCATGTATTTACCTAGCCATAGAGAGCTAAGACAGCATCTCTTCAGAAACTTGGAGCAATTTAGTACATGAAATTTAATATTGGAGTGTAGAGTGGGATAGGTGAAATGCATAGGGCCTTTTATGCTATTATCCTGCAAGCACAAAGGAACCAGAATAGGATTTTAAGATGGGGAAGGAGATAATACTGTTTTCTCAAGGGAGTGTTGGCTATATCATCTAGAGGTGGGTGATGCGCACTGGAGGGCCATAACTAACCAAGGCAGTGGCAGAGGGAATGGAAAAAGGAGGATGTGTCTGAACGTGATTGAAGAGAAGACCTCAAGGCTTATTGGATGTGGCTGGCAGATGTCCAAAATGACTCCCAGATTTCTCACCCGAGTAGTTGGGTGCACAGTGGTGCCAAGACAGAGAATACAGGAGGAAAATAAAATGGAATGTTCAAGGGAAGCGTAGATGAGGAATGAGTTAGGCTTTGGAACTGAACGTTGGAGAGCCCAGTAAGCTATCTAGGTAAATTACTTCTCGAGAACTGCCAAGAGGTGTGACTTGGAGACAGTTCAAGGGGTGGTAAAAGCCAGGGCGTGGGTAAACCTGCCTACAGAGGCAGTTCTAAAGTGATACGAAGACTGAACAGAGAGGAATGTCATCATGAAGGACGTGGGCAGGGGAGAGGATTTGGTCCCTGATGGGGACTGAGAGAAATGGGGAAGGAGAACCAGGAGTTGCATCATGGAGCCCAGAGAAGAAGGAAGGCTCATCCACTGTTGGTTTCAGTTTGCAATTAAACCAAAGCCCAGAGTCCTTCAGCTTTATGGCCGTGAGCCTTAAGCAAACACCTATAATTCTCTCATATAAAAAGATGTGAAGTAAGCTTTCTGAATAAAAAAGTTAAAGTCACACACCATATCACTAAAAACGAGTGAGGTCTAATTAAGTACTCATTCATCATCATTTTTAATTTTCTTGGGGAAATTCTCTCACATTTTAGTTGAGACTTTGTGGGAGAATGAAACTACAGGCTCTGAAATCAGACCACTTCGCCACTTTACTACCCATGTTGCTTTGTACCTCAGATTCCTGGTCTATGAAATTGGGTTAATCTGTTACTTGCTTGGGTTAATTGTGAAGATTATGTGAGGTAATAGAAGTTTCTGACATGGTGTTTAACATACACTAGTTGTTCAATAAGTATTCCCTTTTTGCTTTTTAAAAAATGATTATCACTATAAAAGAGAAAGCTCTTTGCACAGTGAACACCCAAGTGTGCTTTATAGTTCCCTTGGCTTTGACTCTGTGCTAGAGCAATGTCTGTTCTTTTCCTCTGCATTGAAAGGAGTATTCAGAAAGTCAGCCCATTATATTAATTGTGTTTAAGGGTATGAATGATCTAGCATATCCCTTCATAAATTTGCTTTGTCATGATCTGTATTTGCATCTAACTGGAAAAAAAGAAGAGAAAGCTCTTAATGTGTATAAAATTATATTCTTCCATGAGTGAGAACATTGCCTGTTTGAGATTCACACACACCTACTTCTGGTAACTGGTCCACCTTTGGTTCATGGCGCCCCAGTTATAAACCTTTGCCAGAGCGCAAACACACCCGAAGATAAACACATCTCACCTTTACTCTCACCTACACAGACACCTAGCTAGAAATAAGAACCCCCGCATATGTGCCCACCTAGATGGCCTCACATCTAGAAAAGACATAGTAGCAAAAATAATTTTTATGTGTATAATATAAAAATTTGTCCCTAGCAACCACTGTCTACATTTTAGTAATCACTATATTCCACAAGCACACTACACATATTCTTACATTCAAAGATGATGGTATGGGGCTTCCCTGGTGGCGCGGTGGTTAAGAATCCGTCTGCCAATACAGAGGACACGGGTTCGAGCCCTGGCCTGGCAAGATCCCACACGCTGCGGAGCAACTAATAAGCCGGTGCGCCACAACTACTGCAACTCATAAGCCCGTGCGCCACAACTACTGCAGCCCGCGAGCCTAGAGCCTGTGCTCCGCGACAAGGGAAGCCACCACAATGAGAAGCCCGCGCACCGCAACCAAGAGTAGCCCCCGCTCGACGCAACTAAAGAAAGCCCATCTGCAGCAATGAGGAACTAATGCAGCCAAAAATAAATAAATACATTTATTTTTTAAAAAATGATGGTATGTGGTTTGAATAAGGAAGGGGGGTGAAGTTGAGTATATGTACCTAAGAGAGCAATAGGAATTTTTAAATTTTTATTTATTTATTTTTAGGATTAAAATAGTAAGGAAGTTTTCCTGGCATAAAAAAAAGTATCTTCTGTAATTCCAAGGGTTTCTTATTAATTGGTTGTTTCAATGGCTGAACAGTAGTTTTACACATTCATGATAAATTCTGTTTCCCTTCCTAAAATATAGCTTTAGGCTGTTGCAAATTTAATTCAAGAGATCTTTTTCACCTGAGTGAAAAAGATGAGGAACCTTTGAGATACCTGTTTAGGGTATCAATTTTTTTTAAATGTAAGCTTGATAGAAGGGAAACGCAAGCTCCACTATTGATTAACAATAACTCTATTTATGGAGCACTAACTAAGAGCCTGGCATTAGCTCTTTAGCAAGGATTGCCTCTTTTAATCCTCTCAACAAACCCCAGAGGTAGCTTTTACCACCCCCATTTTACAGAAGGAGAAACTAAGGCTTGGAGAGGTTAAGTGAGAGCAATAGGAATTGAATTAGTTTTTCTGGTAATTATCCCTCATAATATCTTTTCCTCATGCTTAGAAAGTTGCGTCAGGTAATTATGTAATTTCTCCCTAGAAACTAAGGCTTGGTTTTGGTAGTGTTTTATTTGCTTGTGTGCATACTACTTAGTTTTAAAATGAAAACTAGAATAAAATTAAGGAAAACACTAAATTTGATAACTCTTGATGACATGCTAAAAGCAACTTGCTCATTCACTTGGTATGACTTATGATACATATATAATAAAATATTGCTTATTTGGAGAGTGGGCATACTATGTAAAAAATTAAACTCCACTTTTTTGTATTTACATCAAGTAATATATGTGATTTTTCCTTTACTTGGTTATGTGGAATCATGAAGTCGATACTGTTCCCTTGGTGTTTATGTTCTAAAGGTTATGCTGTTCAGGTTATGTTGCCTCAGGCAAGTTAACCTGATTATTTTATTTTATAATTCCTTTGCTTATCTGAATTCTCCTTATCAACATTGATGAGAAATGGATTCATATTGCAAGGCAAATGTGACCTATTGTTTGCTTGTTATTTTCTAGACAAGTTCATTGAGTCAACCACTGGACACTTCTCAAATTTTGTTTCAGATTATTTTTTGAAGTAGCACCATTTATTTATTTATTTTACTTTTATTTGACTTTTTTTTTTTTTTTTTTTAACTGAATTTATTCCCGGGCCATAGTTTCTGCTTCTTCAGTTTCTCCTGGGATATCTTTTTCTTCTATGCAACCTCCTCTTCTGGTTTCGGAACAATCTGCTCTTTTTCAGAAAGGATCATCTCAATGTGGCAGGGAGAGCTCATGTACGGGTTGATCCCACCATGAGCTCTCTAAGTCCTGTGCTGCATCTTGGGGGCTGTGTTCACCTGGATGTGTTCAATGACCAGAGGATCTACACCTAAGCCCTTCAGTTCAGCATTACTCTCTGCATTTTTGAGCATGTGCAGTAAAAATTCAGCACTCTTTTGGGGCCATTGACCCTGAGTCCAGCCCCACTGTTTGGCCTAGGCACACCTACAAACTCCACCATTGTAACGACAGAATGGCACACGTTACTTCTGTAAAGTGATATCCTTCAGATACTTGGTGGATTTTTGGACCTGCATACCCTTAATGGCACGAAGATTTGAACCTCTTGATTTGCATGATTTTTGTGGGTTTTCTGGGTCAAGAGAATAGCGAACCATTTTCAGAGGCCACCTTGGGCTGCTTACTGGGAAACTGCACCATTTATTATACTTTTTAAATTATTTTTTAAATTGAGGTATAGTTTAGACAGAATAAAATGAACAGGTTTTAATGGTTCAGTTAGAGGAGTTTTGAAAATTATATGCACCCATGAAAGCATCATGCAAAACATGCTATTGAACATTCCTATTACCCGAGAAAGTTCTTGTGGCACAATTTACTTTTTAAGTTAAAACCCACTAAATTGTACACTTTAAAAGGGTGAATTTTATGGTATGTGAATTACATCATCAAAAAAAAATCTGCTCCACATTTACTTGCTATCTCACCTCAAGAACTAACAGAGGTTTCCACCATATGTAGTAATCCGTCCCAGCCCCCGCCCCCATATATTACATTTTATTTGCTTTCTTTTTCGAAAACAGGAAATTGGAGGTTACTGAAGATTGTAAGTAGCACATCAACAAGAACAGCTGGGCCAGGGCTTGTAGTTTAGGCTGTCCCTGCAGTGACAACAAATAGGCTTCCCTGGGCTCTGGTGTGGAGAGACCCGGAAGCAGAGTTCGGACACTGGGTTTACCTCGTATCTCAATTTATAAATATTACCACCCACAGAGTAAGGGCCCAGGCAGAGTACAAGAGTTACTGTAGCGGAATAAAGAAGTAGAGAATAGACTTGAGGACACGGGGAGGGGGAAGGGTAAGCTGGGACGAAGTGAGAGAGTGGCATGGACACGTATACACTACCAAATGTAAAATAGATAGCTAGTGGGAAGCAGCCGCATAGCACAGGGAGATCGGCTCAGTGCTTTGTGACCACCTAGAGGGGTGGGATAGGGAGGGTGGGAGGCAGACGCAAGAGGGAGGAGATATGGGGATATATGTATATGTATAGCTGATTCACTTTGTTGTACAGCAGAAACTGGCACACCATTGTAAAGCAATTTTACTCCAATAAAGATGTTAAAAAAAAAAAAAAAAGACTGTCCCGGCAATAAATCCTCTCCAGGGCAAGGCTGTAACCAAGCTAAGCAAGAGAAGTTACAGTTGACTTCACAACTGGATTAGTATATGCTTCACCAACTCTTCTATCACGGTGTGTGTCAGAGCTTGCCCAGAGAGCAGGGAACCCTCTATGTCACCAAACCAAATCCTCCCAAACTGCACTAGGAATCTGGCTCATTCTTTCAGTAAAAACGGCTGTTCTCAAACTTTGGCTGTGCATCAGACTCTCCTGAAAGGCATGTTAAGACGTGGATTGCTGGGCCCCAAACGCAAAGATTCTGCTTTAGTAGTTCTGGGGTGGGATCTAAGTATTTGGGTTTCTAACGAGTTTCCAGGTGAATCTGATGCTTCTGGTCCGGGGACCACACTTTGAGAAGTACTGTGCTGAAACTGCTCCTACAACATTTGGTAATCAGTGGGGAATTTCACCCAGTTGGTAATACCCTAGACCAGCCTTGAGATGTCAGTTGAACTCTTGCTATCAGGAGAGCAGGGTCAGGCCAGGCATGGAACACTCGAAGGGTGGGAGTGCCTCTCCTGGCCAGGCTGCCCCGGCTGCCTGTTCAGTCACATTGATCCCAGCACCCTAACCTGAGGAGTGGTGGGTCTAACAGGTATCAGTGGGAGTAGATGCGGATGCATTTGTGAACGTCTTCATTTCTCTGCAGAGATGACACTACTGACCACCCATGTCAGGACAGATGGCAGTGGTTCTGCCAGTAACAATCAAATCTGACATTAATTCAGCTTCATGGTGGGCACAGTGGGCAGGGAGCAAGCAGACAGGTCAGCACCCGACCCTAGGCTCTGCAAGTCAAGAGCTGGGTGACCTGGGTGGGTTTCCTAACTTCTCAAAACCTTGCTTGGCAAAGGGGGATTCATCTCAGGGGTAAACCAGTGAGGTAGGTTAATATTTAGAAATGTCTTCACTGAGATATCTCATCCCTGCACTATTTCCTCATTGCTCTTCTTCCCTCCAGTGTTTAGCTGGAGTGACTTTTGCTTCAGGGTGAGGACTGGACAGTCCTCCTCCAAGTGCAGCTGGGTGGGCTGGCAGAATCCGCATCACCTGGGTCTGCACCCCAGACCTGCTGAATCTGAATCTCTGGCAGGGAGGCCCAGGATTCTGAGTTTCAATACACAGACTTTTCAGGTGATTGCATGGCTAAAGTTTGAGAAGCTCTGGTCTAGAGCAAATAAATATTAATGTAGAGGCTTCAAAATCCATAGCTGAGACCACAGCCTTCCCAAAAGCCAATATGCATATATGTGTGGCAAGTTGGGAGAGAAAGGGTTTTGTTTGGAGGACAAAGCTCGGGAAACTGAGCCCAGAAGTTATGTTCTAAGCCACGGTATCCGGAAGATTTTATGATGGCGTAGTAGCCCTCTTTACATCCAAAAGGAAAACCAGTTTGATCAGCAGGAAGGAGAGAAGATGAGAAAGGGCTGAGATTAGATCTTAAAGGATCTACAGGGTTTTCAGTCCTCTTCTGAGTGGCCCCACGAGACCTCAGCTTGAAAAGGCTTATTATGTCAGTCAGACTCTCTCAGAAGCTTAAAGTAAGAGACAAGGGTGACAGCCAGGAGAAAAGTCAGGGCCGTCATAGGGCCACTTGCACCCCAAGTTACTGAGGGAGTAGAGATGGAAAGAAGTTAGTCGGGAGAGAGAAAGGGGACCTGAGCAGAAAGCCAGGAAGAAGCCGAGGTGTGGGCGACAGCTGGTGTCCAGAGCCAGCAGGATTACTCTTATGAGCTCAGAGCCCTGGGAAGGGGTGAGGGCAGCTCAGAGGCAAAGCATCAGGGGGCACAGTCATCAGCCATCTCCTGATCGTGGGCGGACAGTTTGGTCTGTGCCTCATCCGACTGGTCTGAGGGTCCCTCCTTCAGGCCTGCCCTTGACCCTGCCCAGAGCAGACCCTGGAGAAGGTTCATTTGGGGTGGTCCCCTGCGGACCTCTGGCTACAGCGGAGCTGGCACTAAGGAGGGGAAGGGGCTGGGAGGTGTCTGGGCTGCACTGCCCTGCAGTGTTGGGCAATCTGGGTGTGTCCCGAGGTTCCTGGAAAGTTGGCTCATTACCTTCACCAAAAACAACCTGAGACACCCATGGTGAGGTCAGCTTCAGTTTAAGCTGCTTCGCACACACGCACACAAAAAAATTCTTTTTCCTCTTGACCAGAAAACTTACACTTAAAAACTTGAGCATGTTGTTGGGTGAGGCCTATGCAGCCAGGAGATGTGGGTTTCCTCTTGCTCTGAAGGACCTTGGGGAAATGATCTGCGAGCAGTCAGTATGTGCTGGCACCTTGGTAAGCAAACCCTGGAACGTGGTCCATAATGTATGGGTGGGTGGATGGGTGGATTGATGTGCAAACCTCTTCCTCAAAGGAGCCTTCTCGGACCCACGGACAGGCCCTCTTGCCTGCACTTCCATAGTCCTGTGACCCTCTCCTTTAATAACTTTTTCACGATGTCATTCTATGCGCATTTGGGAAATTAATTTCTTCCCACACAAATCTGGAGCGCCATCCGGATTTTTCACTCATCATTGGATCACTAACCGCTGGTGTGTGCCTGGCGTGTAGTAGGCACTCATCATATCTATTTGTTGGTAAAAGTATGCCAGAGTTCAGTAACGGCATGAGTCTTTGTGAAAGGATTCATCACTGGGTTGAATCATCCAGAAAACATTTAAGGAGCATCCGTCACATGCCATGTACCATGCTAGGTGATACGGGGAGAGGGCTTATACAAAGGTTAAGAAAACAGGGGCTCTGCCCTTAAAAATAAGCACAGGCTGGGGGTAAGGCCCACCCTCCACTGTGGCTGCTCTGGTGTCTTACCCTGTTGTTCTCCTTACGGAGGAAGCTCTTTCCCACCTGGTCACGGTTGTGGGGGGGTAGTCACAGAGCACATCCTAGCCCTCCAAATTAGAGGAACAGATGTGGCCATCCTAAGTGAGGGCCTTGCATGGTCAGACAGTCCATGAATCATCTAGATCTAGGATTAGAGAGGCAGGAAGTTGGGCACTGGGAGAGACTTCAGAGATGGCCCACAGGTCTGCTCACCCTGGACCCCCAGACACAAACCAGTGCTTTGCACATAGCCATACTCAATAAATATTTGTTAAATAAAGGAGTTGGAAGGGGATCCTTGGGCAATGTTAAGACTTGTTTCCTAATTTAGCTCTGGAGTAAATCCAGAGTCCATATACTGATTTTGTTTAGCAATTTATGGCTTTTTTGAGTGTCTACTATGTGCAGGGCTCTGCGAATTTGAAGATAAAAACATAATTGCTGACATTGATGAGTTGAGAGTCTGGTGGGGACACAGATTCATGACCTTGTATTTTCTTTATTATCTATAAAGTTAGCACAGAAGCACTCCAGGCACGAGGAGGAGGAAGGGTGGGGAGGAGGGAGGGGGAGGAGGGGGAGGAGGAGGGGGGGGAGGGAGGAGGGGGAGGAGGAGGGAAGGGGGAGGAGGGGAAGAGGGAGGGGGAGGAGGGGGAAGAGGAAGAGGAGGAAAGCATCTGCACAGAGGATGGGAGATGACCTCTGAGGCGGGTCTTAACAATAAGGAGCTGGTTATGTGGAGAAGCAGGGAAGGGTGTTCAAGGCAGAGGGAACAGCACCTATAAAGCCAAAGAGGGCTGGAGGGTGTGGTGCCATCTGAGGACGGTGTGACAACACAGGAAGGAGCGTGGGGTCCACGGTGGTGGGAGATGAGGCTGGACAGGCAGGTTGTAGCCCGACTGGGAAGGGCTTGAGGGCTGGGCTAAGAGGTTGGAGCTTTATACTGTCAGGCGGGTAGAGACCCATCACATTTGTGAGCCAGGAAAGCACACAGGGCACACCTGTGCTTGGTTTCCTTCCTTAAGGCGGTAAGGCAGCTACTCCCCGTCCAGGTGAGTCCTGCCTCAGAGTCACTGTGTAGCCCCTGCTCTCGGTCCCTGCCTGGGAGAGCCTGTCAGGTTGGGTCCAGCTCTGCCCCACCTCCCGGTCAGAGGGGCAGATGAACAGGTGGGTGTGGAGGAAGGTGCAGGGGGCGGTGGCCATGAGGCTTGTGAGTTTCATTCACTGGAGGCATAACTTTCAGGGTCAAACCAGCTGGAGAAGCTGGGGCAGCCTACCCCAAACAGGTGGGCAGCGGGGCTTAGCAAAGGGGCCCCAGGCTGAGTGAGGGCCAGGAGACTGCCTTTCTTATTTGTTTGTTTTAAAGCACGATTGCCCTTACCGGCTGTGGTACCTTGGTCACTAATCCCCTCTCAGGAGCGCAGCTTCCTCAGCTGTTAAGTGAAGGGGGCCGACCAGGTGATCTTCCAGCTCTGTGATTCCGAGGGAGGAGGAAGCTGCGGGAGCAGCGTGGGACTCTGCGCATGAGCTGCTGGAGGTGGGCGACTCCCAGGCAGAACAAAGGCTCTTCTAGAGAGATAGGCGGCTTTTGCAAGCGGGTGAGTGACAGGGCTCGCCTCCCTACCCTACCTCGGCTGCTCCTGGACCGGCTGCCACCACGGGACTTCGGCGGGACTTCGGCGGTGGGGGTGGAGTTCCTCCCTAAGACCCGGCAGATGGGAGTCCAGCCGGCTCGGCCAGGCTGCCCCGGGGTGCAAGAGCGCTAGGATGCAAGAGGGTCCAGCTGGTCCAGCCCCCTTGGGGTTCCCCTCCTTTCCCGGTGCCCCTCTCTCCCCGGGGCAATGAGTAGACCACAGGAGCTAAGCCCAGGGGCAGACACCGGGCTCCGGGGCAGGATGGTGGGTGATAGCAGGAAGTCAGCAGGGGCTTCTGGGCCAAGAGCCCGCGGGAAAGATGGTGACGCCCCCTCCCCCCACCCCAGAAAAGCCAGCCTGACCGAGGGCGCCCCTCGCCCTACAGCCGCCCTCACCACGCCGCCTCGCCTCCTCCGCAGCCCACCCCTCTCACTCTCTGACTCACAGCCACCTGAAAGCTCTCATCTTCACAAGCATCCTTGTTTTAAAAAAATTTTCTGTTTTCTTTATTTGCACTCAGCTCCAGCCTTCATAAATATGCGAAATCGATGTAAATAATTTTATAATGAAAAAAATTTTAAATGCAAACATTCACACGTGGATCAAGAGGGACCTAGTGGTCATTCGCAGGAGCCCTGTGCTGGGCCTGGGGGACACAGGCCTGTACTCAGCGTCCTCACAGGGGTGAGACCCACCACAGAACCACAAGAGGGTTCAGGGAAGACTCCCAAGAGGTGGGAACCTTGACCCGAGACCCGGGGGGTTACAGAGATCTGGCCAATTGAAGGAGAGAGGGCATCTCAGGAGAGGGAATGGCGTAGGCAAGGCCGGCAGGCAGACACCGCGAGGAGTAGTGGTCAAAGCAGGGAGCTGAGGAGGAAATGTTCCTTTTCCTGCCCTCATCACAATTATAATCAATTATTTGTATAAGTATCTGCTTGAGATCTGTATCCCCTGCTAGGTTACAAGCTCCAGGAGAGGAAATGGTGTACATTATATTTTCTCAGGATTCTGGTGCCCAGCACAATGCCTGACACATAGTAAGTGTTCAATTAAATTGGTGTTAGGTGAACGAGTAAGTGAGAATTCTCATGTTAATGTAGGTTGGGTCAGTAAGGGCTGAGAAGACAAGCTAACTAGAGTTTGGATGTTATCCTAAGGGCAATAGGGATCCATTAAAAGTTTTACATAAGGGAATGACTGGGTCGGCTTTGTGTCCCAGGAATCCCATTTTGTCTTTGGTCTGGAGAATGGCTGGAGACAGAGTCCAGGTGGCAGAGACATTGTCCTTACCTCGGGGCATTGTTATGATTTTATTACTTCTTTATGTGACTCTCCCCTAAGTAAGCCGTGAGCCCTGGAGGGCCAGGGCTGGGCCCTGTTCACCTCTGCATCCCCGTGCCCAGTACACTGGCCAGCACGGCATGTGGTAACTCTTCAGTGGGTGTAATGGGTGAAATTCTGATTGGAAGTTGCTTATGCAACTTTAAGGGTAGGTGATGTTGTTTAATACATGCAATGTCATAGGCAACTTTCAAAACATGGGGAACATGAAAGAAAAAGTCATTTAAGTTTGGGAAGCAGTGGTCAGAGGTCTGGGAGGCAGGGTGGGGGAGGAGGAGGGGTGTGGGGTGATGGAGGGGCTCCTCTGAGCTGTGACAGTAGTTGGACCTATGAGGCCTTCTAGGTTTGGCATCTCCCTGAGATGCGAGCCCGTGGGGAGCAGCAGGTTTGGAGGACTAGGTGAAAAGTTGGGCGCCTGTGGGACATCCAGCTCCAGATTGGGGTGTCTCCAGCAATAGAAGATTCTGGAAGCCTTAGGGGTGAGTATATGGCAGGATATGGGGAGGAGGGCTGGGATGCCCTGGAGAGAAGAACTTTTAAGTAGGGGGCCGAGGACTGAGGGAGTCAGGGGGGATGGAGAAGCACCAGGAGCTCCTACCTCAGGACTGTGAGCCTGTGACTTCTCTGTTCCCTCCAGCCTCCCCATTACGATCCCATTATAACAGCCCCGGACAGGCACCAGCACTGCAGAGCCTTCGGTGAAACCCAACTCCATGGGGCTCAACTTCTGTGTGTTCTGCGCTCACTTCCCCTTTGTGGTCACAAGAATGCCACATTCTGTGTTTCCCCTTTGTCTTCACAAGGCCCGCCTCCTGGACATTACACTTGCCTCCACTCAGTCGCTTATTTCATTTCTGCTTGTCACTCTCCTCATGCTCCTGGCTTTTCTCCCCTGAGTTCCTCCGGATAGTCCTGCCCACCCCCCAGGGAGCCAGGCTCTCCACTGCTGTGTCCTGCGGGAACCAAGGGCGTTTCCCAGTTTCTATCCACTTCCTCCGCTTCCCTCCTCCCTCATCTGCCTGAGAAAAGGTCCCGCACTGGCAGCAGGGGGTGGAAAGCCCAGGGCCAGCTGCCCTCCCAGCCACTGCACATCCAGGTCCCCCAGCTGCAGCGGTGCTCTGGCCAACCTATAACAGGCACTGGGGGCGGAAAGCCCTGATGGGTCGCATTTCCTGATTTCCACAGTGTAAATATTCCCACCGAGACCGATTTCAAGCTACCAACAGGATGTCACTGAATGCAGAATTGGGAAGAGATGGGCAGTAGTACACTGTCACATAATATTTCCAGCAAGCAAACACAATAGGCATAGACAGCCTCAAAAGCAAATATAATTACAAAATGCAGTAAAATAGGAAGTTTTGAGTATTTGCTGCTTCTTAAAAATATAACTTATTCTCTTGTAAGATTTTGTAATTTAATTGTTAAAATAATGGCTGTTTTAACAACTGCTTTGCAAAATTCCTGAAAACTTAACAATTGGCTCTTGCAAGCAGTACAAACCAGCTCCGGCAAACCACTGAGTGCCACCTGGGCCAGGAGAAGAGGGGGAGATTCCAAGCCCCAAACTTCAGTGCACTCTCGCCTGGCATCCTCTCCCTGCCCAGGCCGTGTGGGTGGCATGTGACAGGTAGCAAGCCTCTGAATCCCCATTTAGAGTCAGACCCAGGAGGAGCAGAGCTGGGCCCTGGGCACCTCTCCCACCCGCAGATGTGTGCCTTCTGCCCCCGCCCAGGCCCCAGCCTCTGGACACCCACCCTGGCAGCCCCCAGAGCCAGGAAGTTTGAGTGGTGCAATTGCCTTCACCCTCAAAAGTGTGAAATCCTGTGAGGATTGGAACTTCCATATTTCTCAGAAAGCAAGCTTGCCCGATCACCTGCAATGAAGAAAACAAAAGAAGACAAAGCCTCTCTTTCTGAGCCTCTCTTTATATCTATGGGCTGCAAGGCAGGTCATGCTGGGTCTGAACAGATGTGGGACAGAGAGAGCTTCTGGGGTGCAACTCAACCTTCGGGCATTTCTGAACAGTGAGAATGAAAACCACCAGAGACATGTTCTAAATGGGCCAGTCTTTGTCCCCCTTTGTGGGGACATCAGATGTGGTGACCCACTGTGGTGGAAACCTTGTCTTGGCTACTCCAGGAAGTAAGCTGAATCTCTGGTTTGATGTTCCTGTGTTCTTGCCAATCACCATTGTGAGAGTTGGAGAAAAGGGGTCACCTTCTCACCACACCCCAAATATGCCTCGGTCCTCGGTTTATGTCTTCCTGTAACTAAAGGTGCCTTCCCCTTGCTCATAATCACAGCCCACCACAAGCCAACCCATCGCACCCGCCCCCTCCAGCTCTTGGAGTTGCACCTCTATTTGTAGCGTTTCCACATTCTCCCTTGGGGTCTTCCTTTGAGTGTAGGTTTATGTGCTCTGATTTCTAAGCTCAGGAAAGCCAGGACCTTGACATTCACTCACTCGTTCATTCCTTCATTCAGTGGGGAGCGGGGATAGGGAGGAGGGAGGAGGATGGAAGGTCTGTCCACCTCTGAGTGGGGCGCAGCTCAGGGAAGCCTGCACCCTGAGTGGAGGCGGAAGGAGGGGCAGAGGGAGGCAGGAACTGAGACCAAACCCCTGTTCCCCTCTCCTCTCAGACCTTGTGCTAGTGGGTACCTGCCTTTTGTAAACAGTAAAACAGTGTCTAAATGCTAGGCGTGGCAGTTATTCGTTTTCTTCCACCTGCAGGTTACTCTCAGAAGGTGTTTCCATGGATTCCACTTGGTGCCCCGCCCATCACAGGACAGCCTCGCCAGTCTTTCCTGTCTTGTGGTAAAGACCTTTTTATTCCTTTATTCGGAGCAAAAAACATTAATGTGTTGTTCCTACCAAAAGACCCAGTTCCAGCTGTATTCCATCTAGCTGTGTGATGGTTTAAAGTTTGATTTCTCATTCTTTAACACTTGCTTAATTTTGGGAAATTTAGTTGAAAGTCAGGCACAGCCGGTGGAAGGCTCAGGAGCAAGGCTAGGGCGCCATCTACTGGTAACTTCTAAGTATGACAAAATGGAACTTGCGTTGAGCCTCTTGCACAGGTGAAAATGTTATTTTTTATTTTATTTTTTAAATTGAAGTATAGTTGATTTAAAATGTTGTGTTGGAAATGAGTTGATTTAAAGGTTTAAAATGGAAAAGATGTGTGCAACAACACATGCAAATAAGAAAGAGTTTGTGCCAGAATCTGTAAAGAACTCTTACAAGTTAATATAAAAAACCTCAATAGAAAAATGAGCGTAAGACTTAAAGGGGCACTTCATAAAAGAGGATATCCAGTGCACGATGAATTTATGAAAGATGGTCGACTTTTCATTCTTGGAGACTCTTGGAAGAGGAAGAGAGGTGAAGGAGGGCCTAGATATAGGGGAAGCCTGAATACTTAAAACAGACAAAACCCCCCCAACTTCCCAGGTAATTCAGATTTCAACCACTAGGGGGAGTACTTTCACTTAATTTGTATCAGGGAAATGCAAATTGAAACCACAATGAGGTATCATCACCATTTACCCTCCAGAATGGCTAAAATTAAAAGACTAACAACCGCAAGCTGGCAAAAATGTGGGGCAATGGGTATTCTCATACACTGCTGTGGGGAGTGCAAACCGATACAATTTTGAAAAATTGTTCTGCATTATCTAAAAAAAAGTTGAACAATGGCTTACTCTGTAACCTAGCAACCTGACTCCTTGGTATACACCACAAAAAATGTGTGCGCATGTACACTAAGAGGTATACAGGATTGTTAACAGCATAATTGGTAATAGCCAAGAACTGGAAACAGTGCAAATGTCCATGAAAATAGGCTGGATAAATAAATCGTAGTATATTAATGCAATGGAATATCTAACAGCAAAACAAACAAAAGCAAACAAAAAATGCAGCTACACACAGTAACAACATAGATGAATTTTACAAACATTATGTTGAGTAAAAGAAGTTAGACATAAAACAATGCCTACTATGTGATAATGATTATATAAAAGTCAAACAGGCAAATCATTTTATAGTGTTAGGTGTCAGGATGATGGTGTGGAGGACGCAGGCAGAGATTGGGACTGGGCCGGGGCTGATGACAGTATATTTCTTGGCCTGGTGGTTATATGGGTGTGTTCACATTGTGATCATTTATCTTTGATTTGAGCACTTAAAAAATGCACTTAACACTTCAGTTATAAAAATAAATTAAAAAAGTGAAAGGTGGAAGGGTAGAGTGGGATTCCTAACCAGGAGAATATAGGCAAGAGTGTGGAAGGAAGGTATAAGAAACTCAGGAAAGGGGAAAAGCAGGTGCTGACTACAAAAAATCTCCAGGTAATTCAGATTCTTCCCACTAGGGGGTCTGCCTCTCTGTCTTCCCCCCTGAGAATTCTTGCCCTATGCAAACATTTTGTTTGGGCTTTTTTTTCCTCTTGAATTATTACCAGAGGGAAAATTTCCAGGAGTAGAATAATTTGGTCAAAGGGTACAGCTATTTTAATGCCTTGTTTTATAAACTTTGCCAGATTGTCCTCCAGAAAGACTGTACCAACCCATAGCAACTCAAGAATGCTTCAAAGTGTGTGTTTTCTAAAACAGGGTTTTAAGAGCTTATTGATTTAACATTTGCAAAATGGTATGGGGGCTTCCCTGGTGGTGCAGTGATTAAGAATCCGCCTGCCTATGCAGGGGACACAGGTTCAAGCCCTGGTCCGGGAAGATCCCACATGCCACGCAGCAACTAAGCCCGTGCACCACAACTACTGAGCCGGCACTCTAGAGCCCATGAGCCACAACTACTGAAGCCCCTGCACCATAACTACTGAAGCCCACGTGCCACAACTGCTGAAGCCCACGTGCCACAACTACTGAAGCCCGCGGTCCTAGAGCCTGTGCTCCGAAACAAAGAGAAGCCTCCACGATGAGAAGCCCCTGCACCGTAACCAAGAGTAGCCCCCACTCGCCACAACTAGAGAAAGCCCGCGCTCAGCAATGAAGACCCAACACAGCCGGAAATAAACAAATAAATAAATTTATTTTTTAAAAAAATGGTACGGAAGTGGACTAATTTACATTTCCTTAATTATTAGCGAAACTAAACATTTTCCTTTAAAATGCTGACAATAATTCCCTCTTATACACACTGCCTGGTCAGTGTGTTCTCTGCCTATTTAGGAGTTTGTATTCTTTATGGGTCTGTATTTAATCTTTTTTATGTTTTATTAGAAAATTCTTATCTGTCATAGTTGTCACAATTTCTCCAATTCTAATGGTTACTCTTAAACAAAAGAAAATAATAAAAATTTACTTGAATGCTCCTGTGGTTACACCTTTCCATTTTTTCCTCAATTTTTTTTTTATTACCTCAATAGTAAGTAATAAATATGTCACCAGTGGAAGGGCGATTTCCTGGGTTCTTGCCCTCTCAAGGGAAAGAATTCAGTTGAGAGACACAGAGGAGCTTTAAGGAGTTTTAAGAGTTTATTTAGCAGAAGTGGAAGTATGCTCTTGAGAAAGGATGATAGCGTGCTGTCTGGAAACCAGAAGCAGCACTGCAATGGGGTAGAGTTGGGTTTTTTAGAGTGGTGGTTCCTCCCTGTGTCCTGCATCATTTGACTGACAAGTTGATTGACAGCTTTAGGTTATATAACTTTTCTCCCAGTGTGCAGGTGCTTACCCATAAGCACCCACTCGAAACCCATGGGGGGTGGAGGGGCAAAAACCGAAATGCTAATTTATTACAAATACGGCATAATGAACCCTGGGTTACCTTGAGCCGCCTTTTAGGTCTTGGTGCACCTGCATCAACCTGTGCTGGCAGTTTTTATCTTGTTTGGTCCTGATATAACTGGAAACCTAGCAGTGGTCCTTGGCGACAAGAGGGAGGATCTCTGGGTGTGATCTGATACCAGTGTCCAGGTGGGGGAGGGAAAGATGACCCCTTCCAGGATGGGGTGTGGACCTGCTCATGTCTGACTACCTAACATATATATATTTCTTCCTAAATTAAGATAAATTTCTTCTAAGCAGTGTTTCCCACGCCAGTTTCCTCTTATCTCTTTGGGTGTTAATGCATTTTCTCAAGGGGTTCTATAGTCAAATAAAACTGGAAAATAATGAATTAGACAAAAACTAAGCAGCTCCGTTATTATAGTACTTATCAGATCATAAATATGGTACTTTATTCATTGAGCAAAATATTTGTTGAAGACCTATTATGAGGCACTCTAGAGGCTGGGAATACAGCAGTGAACAAAGAGACAAATGTATGTTGTGTATTTCCAGGAGAAGGACACAGTAGACAAATATTCTCCAATGCATTTGAGCAACACTCTTTCTTACATCGCCTATTAATCTTTTACATGATTCCACGGAATATCCTGATCTAGAATTTTTGTGGCATGAAATGAAAGACATGAATCAACTTCCATTTTTCCTAAGAGATTCATCCACATTACTTAGCAGAATTTGTTAAATGTGGTTCTTCTTTGTGTGGTTTTATTGTCTACTCATTGATTATAAGTTTCCCATAATTTGGGGATTGTGGCATAATTATTTTGTTTCATTGGTTCATATTTCTGAACTGTGTATTTATGATGAAGGAACTAACTGTATCCCAAAAAGGAGAACTGTCACTTTTCCCACCTTTAATTGTTGCTAAGATGAAGTGGTGCCCTTGAGCCTCAGTTTCCCTAGGCATCTGCCAGCAAGGCCTGGCATCTCTCAGCAGAAGCATGAGAGCAGAGGGTTATAAAGTCCCTGGAGCCTCCCCAGCCCATCTGGCCACCAGGACGGCTGGCCTTGGTTGGAGGAGTATTTGGGGGTTGGAGGGGGTGAGGAGTGGAGGAGAAATTGTTAGTTATTGAGTGCTTCCTATGTGCCAGTCACATTGCATTTAAGGAATATTTAAGGAGGAGGTGAGGAAGCCAGAGGAAGCATCAGAGAGGTGAAAGGAGAACCAGGAGAGAATGCAGGCACAGACCAAAGGAGGTGAGTTGGTCAACAGAGTAAAAACTTATGATCTACTCTTATCATATAATCCAGCAAATCACACTCCTTGGAATCTACCCAAAGGAGCTGAAAACTATGGCCAAACAAAAACCTGCCCTTGGATGTTTATAGCAGTTTTATTCATAATTGTCAAAACTTGGAAGCAATCAAGATGTCCTTGAGTAGGTGAATGGATAAATAAACGGTGGTACGTCCAGACAATGACATATTATTCAGAGCTAAAAAGAAAGGAGCTATTAAGTCATGAAAAAACCTGGAGGAAACTGAAATGCATATTACTAAGTGAAAGATGCCAACCTGAAAATGCTACATATTGTATGATTCCAACCATATGACATTCTGGAAAAGGCAAAACAATGGAGACAGTAAAAAAAAATCAGTGTTTGCCTAGGTTTGGGTCAGAGGAGGGATGAATAGGTGCAGCACAGATTTTTAGGGCAGTGAAAATACTCTGTATGGTACTATAATGGCAAATACACGTCACTATAAATTTGTCAAAACCCATAGAATGTACAACATCAAGAGTGAACCCTAAACTATGGACTTTGGGTGATAATGATGTGTCAATGTAGGTTCATCAAGCTGTAAAAAAAAAAAAGAACAAAGAATGTCACTAATAATCCAGTTATGTGGGTTAATTCCACTGACAATGCGCCCTGAGGGAAATTCAGGATGGGAAAAACACATTCTGTGCTTTGGATACACCAGCCTCTAGGTAGTTAAGATGCATAGCTAAGGAAGAATTTCAGTGACCCCAGATTCTTGCATCCTCTCATACATAGAAAAGCACTAAAATCATTAACTTGAGATGTCTGTTCTCTGCGATTAGCAGTAATGTTTTACCAAAATGTATGCTAGAGACATGTATTTCCCAGCCCAAAAATTCACATATGTACTGGCTCTTCCCCTACCTCTTTGAAGCAGTCCCCTCAGAGCTACTAAGAGGCTGTTTTCTGGGATGAGGGGATGTTGATAGTGGGGGAGACCCTGCATGTGTAGGGGCAAGAGGTAGATGGGAAATCTCTGTAGCTTCCTCTCAATTTTGCTGTAAAACTAAAACTTCTCTAAAAAAATTAAATCTTAAAAAAACCCCAACCTTGCAGATCCAGGGAGAACTCAGCTAAACAAGAGTTCCAAGTACTGGCATGAAAGATCACTAAGATAACATTCCTAGATGAGTATGAAACTGAGTCCCCCTAAAACCAAATACTCTGGCCAAGTTACGGTTAACCTCTCCATCCAAAACTTTATTCCTTTTCTTGTCTCACACCTGTCCCCTGAGGATTGAGGAGTATCAAAGAAAAGGGGGCTTTGAAACCAAGCAGGACCCTGCGGTGCCCTCCCAGATACAAAGTCCCCTCGATGCCACATCCCCAACCCCCTTCCTGTTTGTAGATAAAGGCTTCAGCCTCCTAGACCTTCCCTGAGTTCCAAAGGGCAGATTCAAGGATTTACTAATTAGAGAAGTGAGGGAATGCAGAAACAAAGGAAAAGCAGTCAAGACACAATAGTGCAGCAATTAAACAGAGTCCTAGTTCCCCCTCAAGGGATACACACAACAATCTGATACATAGGTCTGAGTTGTTCTGCTGGAACTAAGGCCCCACCTAGGTGGAGGGTGGTAACTACATGCTGAGACCTTAGACTGGTGGGAACCAGAAGGTTGATAATTAAAGTTCCTGGAATACCACCCTGTTACCTCACCACCAACCAATCAGAAGAAAGTCATGCACCCTTCAGCCCTCACCCTAAAGGTTGCCTTTAAAAACCCTTCCCTGAAAGCCATCAAGGAGTTCTGGGCTTTTGAGCATGAGCCACCCATTCTCCTTGCTTGACCCTGCAATAAACCTTTCTCTGCTCCAAACTCATGTTTCAGTTTGTTTGGCCTCACTGTGCGTGGGCACACAGACTTGGTTCAATAACAAGCAGAGCAAATTGGCCTAGCACACAGTGCATATAACACAGGGGGAGGGAAAGAAATGGAGAGAGGTGGTGATCTCTCCTGCAGCAGCTTGAAGCAGGATTTCAGTTCCCTGGCCAGAGATTGGAGTCAGGCCACGGCAGTGAGAGCGCTGAATCCTAGCCACTAAACCAGTGGCCAGTGACAAGGCCTGTGGCCTGTCAGCTTTCTAGAAATGAATTCCCACAAAGAGATGGAAAGTAGTGAAACAAGTAAAATGTTTATTAGGAGAAAAAAGAGTACATGTGGATAGGGACTTCCCTGGTGGTCCAGTGGATAAGACTCCGTGCCCCCAGTGCAGGGGGCCCGGGTTCGATCCCTGGTTGGGGAACTAGATCCCGCACGTGGGCTGCAACTAAGAGTTGGCATGCCACAACTAAGAGTCTGCATGCCGCAGCTAAGAAGTCCGCATGCTGCAACTAAGAGAGTCTGCATGCCACAACTAAGAAGTAGTCCACATGCCGCAACTAAGAAGTCCGCATGCAGACTTCCCTGGTGGTCCAGTGGTTGAGATTCCATGTTTCCACTGCAGGGGGCGCAGGTTTGATCCCTGGTGGGGGAAGTTCCACATGTCGTAAGGTGCAGCCAAAAAAAAAAACATCCACATGCCGCAACTAAGAAGTCTGCGTGCCACAATTAAGACATCCACACGCTGCAACTAAATATCCTGCATGTCACACTAAGACCTGGCGTAACCAAAATAAATAAATAAATATTTTTTAAAAAAGTATGTGTGGATAGATATATGGGTGGACTCAGAGAGAGTTGTGCCCTCATGATAGTTTGAATCACTTATATGGGACATTTCTTCCAGGTTTCCTTTGGCCAATCATCTTGCTTTGCCTGGTTCTGAGTCCATATTTGGTTTATCTCAGGGTCCTCCCATGTGTGCATGCACATCTCTTAGCCAAGATGGATTCCAGTGAAGAGCCCTATGGGTAGGTTGACATCACTCCCTTTTTGACCTCTAAGGAGCCTTTCTGAACATGTATAGTTGGGAAGGTCTCCTTGACCTCGAGAATGAGAAATATGTGGTCTCTATCTTTTATCTGGGCAGGGCTCAGCCTCTCCTATTAGCCTCCTGCTATTACCTTCCTCTTGGAGTCTCTGTCCACAGGGGACAAACTCCAGCTGCTCAGCCTGGGGCCCATCTGTCTCCTGCCTCAGGGGGAAGAAGAAATTTTCCTCTATACTTCTAGGTTCTTCTGGCAGGTCTAAGAATTAAATTGACATGAGACAGATTAACAGGAGGAAATCACACAAAACTTTAATTACGTGTATATATGCAAGAGACCCAGAAAAACTGAGTAACTTGCCAAAGTGGATGAAACCTTTACCTTAAATACCATCCTCAGCTAAAGACAAAAGAGGATGTTTTATGGTATAACAGAGCAAGTGGGCTCTGTTTGCCTGCTGTACAACAGAGAAGACCAAATACCATGGCAATGGTTTTTGCAGAGGGTAAAAGCATTTATTGTAGGGCAGCCAAGCAAGGAGACAGGAGGCAATGCTCAGATCTGTCTTCCCAATTGGCTTTTGAGTGGGGTATTTCTCTTGGAAGTAGGGGGCAAGAGGGAGAGAGGCCTTGGAGATGATTGGTGGAATGTAGGTGTAAGTTTCAGTAAGTGTAATTTCAAGAGTTCTCTGCATAGGCTGGACTGCCCTTCATGCCTCGTCATGGGTCACATGTGCAAACCCTACACGTAATATGCTGTGGATTTTCTGCCCCAAATGTCTAAATTTCACTGTCAGTCATCCTAGTGTTACCTAACGGAAGTTTGTGTGCTCAGTGCACAGTGAGACCAAACAAACCAAAACTTTGGAGTTTGGAGCAGAGAAAGGTTTATTTCAGGGCCAAGCGAGGAGAATGGATGGCTCCTACTCAAAAACCCTGGTTTTCAGGAAGAAGTGTTAATAGGCACAATTTGGGGTGAGGGCTGGAGGGTATGTGGATTTCTTTTGATTGGTTGGTGGTGAGGTAACAGGGAGGTGTTTCAGGAATTTCAGTCATCAACCTTCTGGTTCCAGCCAGTCTGGGGTCTATGTGCTTGTGGTCTGCTGGTAGTTACCACCCTCCACCTGAGTGGGGGCCTTAGTTCCTGCAGAACAACTTAAACCTATGTATCAGATTGTCATGTGTATCCCTTGAGGAGGAACTAGGACTCTGTTTAATTGCTGCACTATTGTTTCTTGACTGCTTTCACTTTGTTTCTGCATTCCCTCACTCCCCTAATTAGTAACTGCTTGAATCTGCTCTTTGGGGCTCAGGGAAGGTCTAGGAGGCTAAAGCCTTTTTCTACAAACAAGGAAAGGGGGACATGGAGGTGTTTTTGTAGCCGGGAGGGCCCCCACAGGACCCTGCTCAGTTACAATCTCCCCTTTTCTTTTCTTTTTTTTTTTGGCTGTGCCGCTTGGCTTGCGGGATCTTAGTTCTCTGACCAGGGATTGAACCTGCAGCCCCTGCAGTGGAAGCACAGAGTCCTAACCACTGGACCATCAGGGAATTCCCACAATCCCCCTTTTCTTTGATTCTCCTCAATCCTGAGGGCAGCAGAGGGTGGGACAAGAAAGGGAATAAAGTTTTGGACAGAGAAGTTAATTATAGGGACTTTCCTGGCATGGCCAAAAAAAAAAAAAAAAAAAAAAAACAACGAGGTTAATCATAAACTCAGCCAGGGAACTCAGTTACTTTGTTTCACACCCTGCCCAGGGGCTAAGGATGGTGCAGCAGGAGGCTGGTGTGCATGTGAGGCCACAGGGGCAGTCCAGGATTTTTGGAGCAAATTTATGCTTTGGTGGAGAGTTGTGCAGATGCCTTCTGAGGCCCTTGAAAATCTGGTTTTTCTTATTCTAGAGCAGCACTGTGCAATAGCCTTTCTACCATGATGGAAAAGTTCTGTATCTTTGCTGTCCAATATGACAGCCAGCAGCCACATGAAGCTACTGAGTGCTTGCAATGTGGTCAGAATGACTTAGGAACTGAATTTTAAATTTCATTGAATTTTTTTACTCTTGTTCTTTTTTTTTTTAATTTTTTAATTTTATTTTTTTTAATACAGCAGATTCTTATTAGTCATCCATTTTATACACATCAGTGTATACATGTCAATCCCAATCTCCCAATTCATCCCACCACCACCACCCCCCACCGCTTTCCCCCCTTGGTGTCCATACGTTTTCTCTCTACATCTGTGTCTCAATTTCTGCCCTGCAAACCGGTTCATCTGTACCATTTTTCTAGGTTCCACATATATGCGTTAATATACAATATTTGTTTTTCTCTTTCTGACTTACTTCACTCTGTATGACTGTCTCTAAATCCATCCACGTCTCCACAATTGACCCAATTTCGTTCCTTTTTATGGCTGAGTAATATTCCATTGTATATATGTACCACAACTTCTTTATCCATTCGTCTGTTGATGGGCATTTAGGTTGCTTCCATGACCTGGCTATTGTAAATAGTGCTGCAATGAACATTGAGGTGCATGTGTCTTTCTGAATTATGGTTTTCTCTGGGTATATGCCCAGTAGTGGGATTGCTGGATCATATGGTAATTCTATTTTTAGTTTTTTAAGGAACCTCCATACTGTTCTCCATAGTGGCTGTATCAATTTACATTCCCACCAACAGTGCAAGAGGGTTCCCTTTTCTCCACACCCTCTCCAGCATTTGTTGTTTGTAGATTTTCTGATGATGCCCATTCTAACTGGTATGAGGTGATACCTCATTGTAGTTTTGATTTGCATTTCTCTAATTAATTAGTTGAGCAGCTTTTCATGTGCTTCTTGGCCATCTGTATGTCTTCTTTGGAGAAATGTCTATTTAGGTCTTCTGCCCATTTTTGGATTGATTGTTTGTTTTTTTCATATTGAGCTGCATGAGCTGTTTATATATTTTGGAGATTAATCCTTTGTCCGTTGATTCATTTGCAAATATTTTCTCCCATTCTGAGGGTTGTCTTTTCGTTTTGTTTATGGTTCCCTTTGCTGTGCAAAAGCTTTGACGTTTCATTAGGTCCCATTTGTTTATTTTTGTTTTTATTTCCATTACTCTAGGAGGTGGATCAAAAAAGATCTTGCTGTGATTTATGTCATAGAGTGTTCTTCCTATGTTTTCCTCTAAGAGTTTTATAGTGTCTGGTCTTACATTTAGGTCTCGAATCCATTTTGAGTTTATTTTTGTGTATGGTGTCAGGGAGTGTTCTAATTTCATTCTTTTACATGTATCTGTCCAGTTTTCCCAGCACCACTTATTGAAGAGACTGTCTTTTCTCCATTGTATATCCTTGCCTTCTTTGTCATAGATTAATTGACCATAGGTACGTGGGTTTATCTCTGGGCTTTCTATCTTGTTCCATTGATCTATGTTTCTGTTTTTGTGCCAGTACCATATTATCTTGATTACTGCAGCTTTGTAGTATAGTCTGAAGTCAGGGAGTCTGATTCCTCCAGCTCCGTTTTTTTCCCTCAAGACTGCTTTGGCTACTCGGGGTCTTTTGTGTCTCCATACAAATTTTAAGATTTTTGTTTTAGTTCCGTAAAAAATGCCATTGGTAATTTGATAGGGATTGCATTGAATCTGTAGATTGCTTTGGGTAGTATAGTCATTTTCCCAATATTGATTCTTCCAATCCAAGAACATGGTATATCTCTCCATCTGTTGGTATCATCTTTAATTTCTTTCATCAGTATCTTATAGTTTTCTGCATACAGGTCTTTTGTCTCCCTAGGTAGGTTTATTCCTAGGTATTTTATTCTTTTTGTTGCAATGGTAAATGGGAGTGTTTCCTTAATTTCTCTCTCAGATTTTTCATCATTAGCGTATAGGAATGCAAGAGATTTCTGTGCATTAATTTTGTATCCTGCAACTTTACCAAATTCATTGATTAGCTGTAATAGTTTTCTGGTGGCATCTTTAGGATTCTCTATGTATAGTATCATGTCATCTGCAAACAGTGACAGTTTTACTTCTTCTTTTCCAATTTGTATTCCTTTTATTTCTTTTTCTTCTCTGATTGCCGTGGCTAGGACTTCCAAAACTATGTTGAATAATAGTGGTGAGAGTGGACATCCTTGTCTTGTTCCTGATCTTAGAGGAAATGCTTTCAGTTTTTCACCATTGAGAATGATGTTTGCTGTAGGTTTGTCATATGTGGCCTTTATTATGTTGAGGTAGGTTCCCTCTATGCCCACTTTCTGGAGAGTTTTTATCATAAATGGGTGTTGAATTTTGTCAAAAGCTTTTTCTGCATCTATTGGGATGATCATATGGTTTTTATTCTTCAATTTGTTAATATGGGGTATCACATTGATTGTTTTGCGTATATTGAAGAATCCTTGCATCCCTGGGATAAATCCCACTTGATCATGGTGTATGATCCTTTTAATGTGTTGTTGGATTCTGTTTGCTAGTATTTTGTTGAGGGTTTTTGCATCTATATTCATCAGTGATATTGGTCTGTAATTTTCTTTTTTTGTAGTATCTTTGTCTGGTTTTGGTATCAGGGTGATGGTGGCCTCATAGAATGAATTTGGGAGTGTTCCTTCCTCTGCAATTTTTTGGAAGAGTTTGAGAAGGATGGGTGTTAGCTCTTCTCTAAATGTTTGATAGAATTCACCTGTGAAGCCATCTGGTCCTGGACTTTTGTTTGTTGGAAGATTTTTAATCACAGTTTCAATTTCATTACTTGTGATTGGTCTGTTCATATTTTCTGTTTCTTCCTGGTTCAGTCTTGGAAGGTTATACCTTTCTAAGAATTTGTCCATTTCTTCCAGGTTGTCCATTTTATTGGCATAGAGTTGCTTGTAGTAGTCTCTTAGGATGCTTTGTATTTCTGCGGTGTCTGTTGTAACTTCACCTTTTTCATTTCTAATTTTATTGATTTGAGTCCTCTTCCTCTTTTTCTTGATGAGTCTGGCTAGTGGTTTATCAATTTTGTTTATCTTCTCAGAGAAACAGCTTTTAGTGTTATTGATCTTTGCTATTGTTTTCTTTGTTTCTATGGCATTTATTTCTGCTCTGATCTTTGTGATTTCTTTCCTTCTGCTAACTTTGGGTTTTGTTTGTTCTTCTTTCTCTAGTTCGTTAGGTGTAAGGTTAGATTGTTTATTTGAGATTTTTCTTGTTTCTTGAGGTAGGCTTATAGCTATAAACTTCCCTCTTAGAACTGCTTTTGCTGCATCCTATAGGTTTTGGATCGTCGTGTTTTCATTGTCATTTGTCTCTAGGTATTTTTTGATTTCCTCTTTGATTTCTTCATTGATCTCTTGGTTATTTAGTAACGTATTGTTTAACCTCCATGTGTTTGTGTTTTTTACGTTTTTTTCCCTGTAATTGATTTCTAATCTCATAGCGTTGTGGTCAGAAAAGATGCTTGATATGATTTCAGTTTTCTTAAATTTACTGAGGCTTGATTTGTGACCCAAAATGTGATCTATCCTGGAGAATGTTCCATGCGCACTTGAGAAGAAAGTGTAATCTGCTGTTTTTGGATGGAATGTCCTATAAATATCAATTAAATCTATCTGGTCTACTGTGTCATTTAAAGCTTCTGTTTCCTTATTTATTTTCATTTTGGATGATGTGTCTATTGGTGTAAGTGAGGTGTAAAAGTCCCCCACTATTACTGTGTTACTGTTGATTTCCTCTTTCAGAGCTGTTAGCAGTTGCCTTATGTATTGAGGTGCTCCTATGTTGGGTGCATATATGTTTATAATTGTTATATCTTCTTCTTGGATTGATCCCTTGATCATTATGTAGTGTCCTTCCTTGTCTCTTGTAACATTCTTTATATTATTTTATTTTATTTTTTTAACATCTTTATTGGAGTATAATTGCTTTACAATGGTGTGTTAGTTTCTGCTTTATAACAAAGTGAATCAGTTATACATATACATATGTTCCCAAATCTCTTCCCTCTTGTGTCTCCCTCCCTCCCACCCTCCCTATCCCACCCCTCTAGGAGGTCACAAAGCACAGAGCTGATCTCCCTGTGCTATGCGGCTGCTTCCCACTAGCTATCTATTTTACGTTTGGTAGTGTATATATGTCCATGCCACTCTCTCATTTTGTCACAGCTTACCCTTCCCCCTCCCCATATCCTCAAGTCCATTCTCTAGTAGGTCTGTGTCTTTATTCCCGTCTTGCCCCTAGGTTCTTCATGACCTTTTTTTTTTTTTCTTAGATTCCATATATATGTGTTAGCATACAGTATTTGTTTTTCTCTTTCTGACTTACTTCACTCTGTATGACAGACTCTAGGTCCATCCACCTCACTACAAATAACTCAATTTCGTTTCTTTTTATGGCTGAGTAATATTCCATTGTATATATATGCCACATCTTCTTTATCCATTCATCTGTTGATGGACACTTAGGTTGCTTCCATGTCCTGGCTATTGTAAATAGAGCTGCAATGAACATTGTGGTACATGCCTCTTTTTGAATTATGGTTTTCTCAGGGTATATGCCCAGTAGTGGGATTGCTGGGTCATATGGTAGTTCTATTTTTAGTTTTTTAAGGAACCTCCGTACTGTTCTCCATAGTGGCTGTATCAATTTACATTCCCACCAACAGTGCAAGAGGGTTCCCTTTTCTCCACACACTCTCCAGCATTTATTGTTTCTAGATTTTTTGATGATGGCCATTCTGACTGGTGTGAGATGATATCTCATTGTAGTTTTGATTTTCATTTCTCTAATGATTAATGATGTTGACCATTCTTTCATGTGTTTGTTGGCAATCTGTATATCTTCTTTGGAGAAATGTCTATTTAGGTCTTCTGCCCATTTTTGGATTGGGTTGTTTGTTTTTTTGATATTGAGCTGCATGAGCTGCTTGTAAATTTTGGAGATTAATCCTTTGTCAGTTGCTTCATTTGCAACATTCTTTATTTTAAAGTCCATTTTATCTGATATGAGTATTGCTCCTCCAGCTTTCGTTTGATTTCCATTTGCATGGAATATCTTTTTCCATCCCCTCACTTTCAGTCTGTATGTGTCCCTAGGTCTGAAGTGGGTCTCCTGTAGACAGAATATATATGGGTCTTGTTTTTGTATCCATTCAGCAAGCCTTTGTCTTTTGATTGGAGCATTTAATCCATTCACGTTTAAGGTAATTATCGATATGTATGTTCCTATGACCATTTTCTTAATTGTTTTGGGTTTGTTTTTGTAGGTTCTTTTTTTCTCTTGTGTTTCCCACTTAGAGAAGTTCCTTTAGCATTTGTTGTAGAGCTGGTTTTGTGGTGCTGAATTCTCTTAGCTTTTGCTTCTCTGTAAAGCTTTTGATTTCTCCATCAAATCTGAATTGAGATCCTTGCCGCGTAGAGTAATCTTGGTTGTAGGTTCTTCCGTTTCATCACTTTAAGTATATCATGCCACTCCCTTCTGGCTTTAGAGTTTCTGCTGAGAAATTAGTTGTTAACCTTATGGGATTTCCCTTGTATGCTATATGTCATTTTTCCCTTGTTGCTTTCAATAATTTTTCTTTGTCTTTGATTTTTTCCAATTTGATTACTATGTGTCAGCGTGTTTCTCCTTGGGTTTATCCTGTATGGGACTCTCTGCGCTTCCTGGACTTGGGTGGCTATTTCCTTTCCCATGTTAGGGAATTTTTTGACTATAATCTCATCACATATTTTCTCGGGGCCTTTCTCTCTCTCTTCTCCTTCTGGGACCCCTATAATGCGAATGTTGTTGTGTTTAATGTTGTCCCAGAGGTCTCTTAGGCTGTCTTCATTTCTTTTCATTCTTTTTTCTTTATTCTGTTCCACAGCAGTGAATTCCACCATTCTGTCTTCCAGGTCACTTATCCGTTCTTCTGCCTCAGTTATTCTGCTATTGATTCCTTCTAGTGTAGTTTTCATTTCAGTTATTGTATTGTTCATCTCTGTTTGTTTGTCCTTTAATTCTTCTAAGTCTTTGTTAAACGTTTCTTGCATCTTCTCGATCTTTGCCTCCATTCTTTTTCTGAGGTCCTGGATCATCTTCACTATCATTATTCTGAATTCTTTTTCTGGAAGGTTGCCTATCTCCACTTCATTTAGTTGTTTTTCTGGGGTTTTATCTTGTTCCTTCATCTGGTACATAGCCCTATGCCTTTTCATCTTGTCTATCTTTCTGTGAATGTGGTTTTTGTTCCACAGGCTGCAGGATTGTAGTTCTTCTTGCTTCTCCTGTCTGCCCTCTGGTGGATGAGGCTATCTAAGAGGCTTTTGCAAGTTTCCTGATGAGAGGGACTGGTGGTGGGTAGAGCTGACTGTTGCTCTGGTGGGCAGAGCTCAGTAAAACTTTAATCTGCTTGACTGTTGATGGGTGGGGCTGGGTTCCTTCCCTGTTGGATTTTTGGCCTGAGGCAACCCAACACTGGAGCCTACCTGGGCTCTTTGGTGGGGCTAATGGCAGACTCTTGGAGGGCTCACTCTAAGGAGTACTTCCCAGAACTTCTGCTGCCAGTGTCCTTGTCCCTGCGGTGAGCCACAGCCACCCTCCACCTCTGCAGGAGACCCTCCAACACTAGCAGGTAGGTCTGGTTCAGTCTCCTCTGAGGTCACTGCTCCTTCCCCTGGGTCCCGATGCGCACACTACTTTGTGTGTGCCCTCCAAGTGTGGAGTTTCTGTTTCCCCCAGTCCTGTTGAAGTCCTGCAATCAAATCCCACTAGCCTTCAAAGTCTGATTCTCTAGGAATTCCTCCTCCTGTTGCTGGACCCCCAGGTTGGGAAGCCTGACGTGGGGCTCAGAACCTTCACTCCAGTGGGTGGACTTCTGTGGTATAAGTGTTCTCCAGTCTGTGAGTCACCCACCCAGCATTTATGGGATTTGATTTTACTGTGATTGCACCCCTCCTACCGTCTCATTGTGGCTTCTCCTTTGTCTTTGGATGTGGGGTATGTTTTTGGTGAGTTCCAGTGTCTTCCTGTCGATGATTGTCCAGAAGCTGGTTGTGATTCTGGTGTTCTCGCAAGAGGGAGTGAGAGCACGTCCTTCTACTCCGCCATCTTGGTTCAGGGCCTTTACTCTTGTTTTTGATTGAGATACAATTGACATACAATACCCTGCACATATTTAAAGGGTATAATTTTATAATATTTGTATATGTATATGCCTGTGAAACAATCACCACCATCAAGATGGTAAACATATCCATCACCCCTAAAAGTTTCCTTGTGTGCCTTTGTAATCCCTCCCCTTCATGCTTCCCTGTCCCCACCCATCCCCAGGCAACCACTGACCTACTTTCTGTCAGTATAGATTAGTTCAAATTTTATATAAATGGAATTATACAATATTTATTTTTGTCTACTTCTTTTGCTCAGCATAATTATTTTGAGACTCATCCACGTTGTTGTGTGTATGAATAGTTGATACACTTCTTGATTGCTCCTCCTTTGTTTCTGCATCTCCTCCCTTCCCTGATTAGCAACTGTTTGAATTTTCCCTTTGGAACTCAGGGAAGATCAAGGAGGCTGAATGAAGCCTATTTCCTATAAACAAGAAACAGGAGACACGGAAAGGATCTGTACCCATGAGGGCCCCACAGGGTCCTGCTTGGTTTCAAGACTTCCGCTCCTTCTCTAAAATCTGAATTTATTCATTCATTATTTATTCAGCAAAGATCTTTTGAGGTCCACTTTGTGCCACTCATCGTACTGAACACTAAGGATAGGATGGGGCAAGATAGATGTGGACCCTGTCCTCAAGGCACTCACAGTCTAGTGGACTCAGTTTGGTTGGGCTATGGGTGTATTCAACATTGAAGTCCACTGAGGAAGGGGAGGAAGAATCCAATGTGATGATCAAGTAGAGTAGTTCAGGTCTGTTTAGATGCTCTTAACTTGGTCCCAGGAAGGGTGTGGGGTTAGGGTGAGGGATGGAGGCCCTGCCTGTCTTACTGATGAAAGAAGTCCTACTGTCCTACTATGAAAATAAGAACGAGGGACAGGGACAGATGGTATGTTTGGAGGATGGGGGTGTAGTTGGCGAACTTGATGTTTCAGGTAGGGGGACGTGTTGTTGAGGGGAGAGATGAGGACACATGCTGTCCTAGTAGTAATTGCGCTTGTCCGAGGGACATGGTGGGGCACAGTAGGGGGACTCCCCATAATCTGAGCTCTCATTCTGTCACTATGACATGATATACACACATCTCTACTTGGGTCTCCCTCTAGAGAAAAGCTATTTTTGGTCCATGAGTTAGAGGGTGTGTGTTTATTGAACCAAGAGGCTTCCTAAAAACTTTCAGGCCCTTGTGCTCATGGCTCATCAGAGTCTGCTCTGGATACTTCCCCCAGAAGCAGCCCTAAGCACAGGATTTTGGTGGAAGGAAGAGGAATGGGCTGGGATATGTCATCCTTGACCTGATGGTGTGATCTGTGCTGGGATGGTTATGAGTGACTTCCTGGTGAAGCAGATCCTGCACCTTAATTGTATATTTAAGTCTGTGACTTTGAACCTGTTTTTAGGGTGTCAGGAAAGCTTCTGTGGGGCCAAGGAAGCTCGGGAAACCAAAATAGGAATAATGACAGCTGCAGCCTCCACTGAGTAAGCACGAAGCATTTGCATGCATCATCTCATTTAATTCTCACAACAGTCCTATGAGGTCAGGTAATATTTTGACCACCACTTTACCAATGAAAAAACTGAGCCTGAAGAGGTCAAATAATTTACCTAAGGTCACACTGAGTGAACCTGGATATAAAGTCAGGGTCAGTTTTGCCCCAGTTAGGAGAAGCTGGTATGTATGAAATGACCTGACATAAAACCTCTGATAACAGTTAGTTTCTTTCCATCTTTAGATTGATCCCTTGATGAGAGAATCTGCCTGAGTTAGACTAAGTTGTTTATATGTGTCCAGCAGGGACACTTGCAACTTCTCAACCCCGGAGTGGGGAGTGGAAGAAAGAGATGGCATTTTACTGAGCATCAAGCACCATGTAGACATTTTATGTACAGTGCTTTAGTTCATCCCTAAAGCAAGCCTGTGAGGCCCAGGGTGTTATCCTCTTGCACAGCTGAGAGTTTTAGGCCCTTGCTAAGATCACATAGCTATTAAGTTCACAGAGCTGAATTTGAACTGACTGCAGGCTGGATCCAAACCCTCTCCTTTCCACTGCACCATGCTGTCTCTCCTTAGTGTCTCACCAACAAATTATACAAGAGAAGAGGCAGTAAGAGCATAGCCCCTCGGGATCTTTATTTGCAAAACGTGTTAGAAAGCCTCAGGCAGTCCTGGGAGACATGGGGGCTGAGTTAAGGTAACCTGTCCATCCAGTTGGACAATCACTGATGAAGCAGGCACGTTCCTGCTGTGCCCCTCTTCACCCACATCCATCCTACCCACACAGCCGCCCACAGAGGCAGGTTCTTGCTGTGGCCCAGGGCAGCCACCTGGGGTCCTCAGAGAGCATAGCACAATACTGCACTAGATAACCCATTGAGGCCAGTCACAGCTCTAATCACATCATAAAGGGTAACAGCATGGACACTGGAGCCTGACCACCTGGATTTGAATCCCAGCTCAAGGTTACTAGTCAACCTTAGGCAAGTTTCTTAACCTCTCTCTGCCTCAGCTTCCTCACCTGTAAAACTGGGGTTATGAAAACTCATAGGGCTATTTGGTAGGATTCTCAAAAACCTGAAAAGCTTTTAGAACAGTTAATTACTCCAATGAAAAATCTTTTAGAACAATGCCTGGTGTGTACAGCGCTAAGCAATCAATGTTTTTAAAATAATAAGTATTATTATTAAGTATAATAAGTATTAATAATTATTAATAATAATAAGTATTATTAGGTATTAATAATAATAAGTATTGTTATTATTATTATTGGCTATGCCACGTGGCATGTGGGATCTTAGTTCCCCAGCCAGGGATCAAACTCCCGTCCCCTGCAGTGGAAGCGCGGAGTCCCAACCGCTGGATCACCAGGGAAGTCCCTATTATTATTATTATTATTATTCAGACAGCCAGACTGAGGCCCAGCAAAACAGAGTAACTTGTCCGATGAGACACACATAGCAAAGCTGGGATCAGAACCCATTCTCCTCCCTCTTAATCCAGAGCACTTGTGTATACTTAGCTACACGCTTTAACACTAAGATTATTGATTTAAAATCCATCGATACTTTGAAAGTAGCCTGAGCTGTTCCCCCATGCTGAAAATAATCACTTTATTAATTCATCTTTCAAAAAGAAAGGGTCTTTTATAAAAACAAAGAAGCTGTCATCAAGAAGACTAGAACTGATAGGAACCAGCTCAGTCCTACCACTGGGCTCCAAGAGAGATCATCAGTCCCTATAAGTGATAAAAACTGCTGGCTGTTAACACCAATTTAGTTGCAGTTAATTGCATACTTGTCTTGGGTGTTTCAGAAAAGTGTCTAATTTCTGTTGCAATCTTAAAAAGATAAAGAAAACCATAAATACTTGCATAGCTGCAGTATAATTACACATATCCTAAGTAGAAAAAACCAATTTGTCATTGGGAGATGGCCAATCTGGAACATTTTTCCAGAAGAGTAATTTTACGATAGGGTTTCTGTTACATTACAGGGAAGAGGTTAGAGCCTTGACAGTGGGGGTTCTTAGGGCTCCTTAAAAATTTTCTGTGTATAAATAGATATTTAATGACTGTATTGTTTCCAACCATGGGAACATTCGCCTAGCCCTC
This sequence comes from Eubalaena glacialis, assembly GCF_028564815.1. Lineage (NCBI taxonomy): Eukaryota > Metazoa > Chordata > Mammalia > Artiodactyla > Balaenidae > Eubalaena > Eubalaena glacialis. The sequence continues at coordinate 106,206,333 of NC_083717.1, read as the reverse complement.
CTGTGTCTCTAACATTGGAAATTCAAAGAGCAGACCTAGGTTCCACCCCAGGGGGCTTGTGGGTAATCAGACAGTGGTGGCTCTCCAGGGTGACGGAGACAGAATTAGGGAAGTGAGCACAGAGGAGGGGCTCCTAATTCACTTAGGGTGGGCAAGGAAGGCTTCTTGGAGGAGGTGATGCCTGAGGAGAGTCTTTAAGGATGAGTTGGTTTCTGTGAGGTGAAGAAGTTGGGGAAAAGATCTTTCAGATAAAGAAGGGGGCAAGGGAGCAGAGGATAAGAAAGTTTGTCTTGTTCTGGGAGCTGCAAGACTGGCAGTGCTCAATTAGTGTTTTAAAAAAATAAATAAATAAAAGTGCATTTGTGAAGAAATAAACTTGTAGACGATAGTTGACATTTGAGCTTTGTGTATTCTTAATACTTTACGTGGTTCATTTAATCCTTGTAAAAGTCACATTAGGTAGAGACAATTATTATCCCCATTTTGCAAATGGAGAAACTGAGGCATGGAGAAGATTAGTAACTTTCCCCAATTCTTAGGGTGAGAGAGCGAGGATGGAAACCTAGGCTGCCTGCCAGAGTCCCTGCCTTTGTGTGAGCTCACAATGAAAGCATCTATTTGGTTTGGAGCTACCTAGTAACTAACCCAGATATCAACTAGATTTTATGCACTCCCAACCAAGATGAGATCAACTTTAACCCATAATTCCATGACTTGTGGGAAGTTCATTGCCTTCCTGGAAATTTCTATGAATTACCAGAGGCTTGTGTTTTCATTTGTTTTGTTTCCTGTGGGTTCACATTCTCTATGCAGCATTTCTGAGCTGTTTGTCTCTGTCCTGTCTTGGTGATGGCTGACCGGTGGGCACAGCCCCTTCTTAATTTAGCCTTCCTTCCCTCCCCCTAAACCATGCATGAATTGACTTAAGATTTGGGGGGGCTGCTGTGACCAGTGGGTGCCATGGTATGTTGACTGTAACATGGATTGCCCCCACCCCCCTCACAAACAAGACCAGGTGTGGACTGGGAAATGCAGTGTCCTGGCCTTAGAGGAGTGGCTGGCTACAGAGGGAAGGCCAGGAGGAGTCCAAGCCCTGTGGCTTGGATCCCAATCCTTCCCAGTCATGGCTGTGAGGGCTGAGGAATAAGGACAGGAAGGGCCAATGAAGGGAACATGCTGGGACCCGATTAAGTGCCATTCTGGTACCTCAAAAAACAAGAACTCAAGAAACAGAGTAAACTTTTGGCTCCTTTTTTTGCCAATCATGCATGAACTTATATAAGGTTGAATGTTCCTAAACTATTATACTCCTATTACTTTTATACATCTATTATTAAAACTTGGTTGTGATTTTAACTACATTAGTCTACATTGCATCCCTTTTGTACTACATGTTTACTAGCTACAACTATATTCAAGAGTTGTCTGTGACTTCTATTCCTGCATTACTGCTCTGCCTATAGGACTTTAGGCAAGTCACTTAACCTTTTCTGATCTCAGTTTCTTCATTTGCAAAATGAATATTATAATATTCTTCAAAGTACCATCACGAGGGTTAAATAATACATAAAAAGTGCACGGCACAGTGTCTGAAGGGCAGTAAAGTCTCAATACATGTTAGCAATTATTTCTCCCATTAACCAAAAGTTGACTGTGATTTGGTAAGGCTGATGCATGGGAAGTAGGATGGCAGTCATGGAGAGGATGGAACTGTGGGTGGAGAAGTCAGCAGTCACCAATTAGAAGGATTTTGTGTGTTTTTACCAAGAGGATGGGCTTTATCCTACAGGCCAGTTTCTCAAGCCATCCCTAATGGGAGCGTGATCTATCTATAGGGGTGACCGTATGGCTCAACATGCTCTCCAAAAACATAATATTGTTTAATTTCCTGTTTAATTTTAAAAATACGTGGGAGTTTCGTGTTCTATTCCGTAACATGTTCAGTGGTAGGGAGGTGACCTTCAAAGAGCAATTTTTAGTTGAATGCTTATAAAATCAGCATGTGGAAGTATTCTCAATCTACTTTAGAAAAAAAAAAAATTTCCAACCAGTTGAACCAACTTTTTGAGATGTCCCGATTTCAATATCATGGTATCTTAAAGATGAGAATGCTTCTAAAACCAAATATATATCAATGGTTAAAACACTATAAATTCTGTAATACTTTGTCTCAGGGATTTTAAAAATATTCTGGGCTTTGGAAAATATTCTTATACAAAAAAGCAAAGAGAGGATGGAATAGGCTCATGTTCTAATAATACTGAAACTCTGGTCAAGCTGTAACTGATTTAAAACCTGTTGGAACTAGGATTTGCCTTGTAGCCTTCACAGTTGAATATGATAATTAGTAAATGGAAGTCCAGGAAACTCTTATCTTCACCCCAGTTCTGAAGTTTGAGGCCAAACATTCAATGTAATCACTGTTCAGAGGTAAATATCGGTGTTACCTTTATGCTGTTAGCAAGTTTCTTCTGGAAAGGAAGTAGGGGAAAGATGATAGAAGAAGGTGGGGACAGAGCCTCAATCCTAGGAAAGTCAAGGGAACAGAGGTGGTCTGTCTTGCTCTAGGGCTAGCCTTGCTTCATGAGGTCTCTAAAAGTTTCCTATTAAAAAAAATCCTACTCTCTTAACAAGAAATACCTCAATATATTTTGGAGAAAAACCTACCCATACTGTCAGCATTTTGTTAAAGTGAACAAAAGTGTTAAAAAAAAAACAAACAGTCCTGCCCGCTGTCTGCCACACACAGTGGGGTGTTGCTCCAGGACCTTGCTTCAGACAGGGTGAGGTGACACCGACCTTGGAGCCAGATTTGCTGGGTTTGTACCCCTGCCCCAACATTTAAGTGCTCTGTGGCTTTGGGCAACTCAGGTAGCATGAATCTCATCAGCACAGAGGGAAAGCTTCACTGAAAACTCATTGCAGAGCGGCGGGGGAAGCCGGATTCCACGACGGCAGCAGCAGGGTTTGTGGCAAGAATCACGGCTTGCAGGCCGCCCCGGCTGGTCTCGTCTTCCTGCAGCTTGTAGACCTTCAGGCTTAGGAGCTGTTTCAAGCACACAACCTTGAGAGAGTAAGGTGTTCTTGACACCATCTGTACTGAATCCATGACTGAACCCAGTGAAGACCTCTATATAAACGTTTAAGATTCTGGCCGCACATGCGGAGACCTACGCTTTTAGCCACCAGCTGCTGGAGACAGCCTTGTAGACAAAGTGCTACCAAGTCAGCCTGTTCTAGCTGAACAGCTATTGTAGACCCTTGTAATCTGACTTCATAATGGAGAACATCACATTCACTGCTGTGTGGCTGACAGGGTCTTGGTGCTCCGGCCGGGTATCAGGCCGGAGCCTCTGAGGTGGGAGAGCCAAGTTCAGGACACTGGACCAACAGAGACCTCCCGGCCCCATGTAATATCAATTGGCAAAAGCTCTCCCAGAGATCTCCGTCTCAACGCTAAGACCCAGCTCCACTCCACAACCAGCAAGCTACAGTGCTGGACACCCCATGCCAAACAACTAGCAAGACAGGAACACAACCCCACCCATTAGCAGAGAGGCTGCCTAAAACCATACTAAGTTCACAGACACCCCAAAACACACCACCAGACGCGGTCCTGCCCACCAGAAAGACAAGATCCAGCCTCATTCACCAGAACACAGGCATCAGTCCCCTCCACCAGGAAGCCTACACAACCCACTGAATCAACCTTACCCACTGGAGGCAGACACCAAAAACAACGGGAACTATGAACCTGCAACCTGTGAAAAGGAGACTCCAAACACAGTAAGTTAAGCAAAATGAGAAGACAGAGAAATATGCAGCAGATGAAGGAACAAGATAAAAACCCACCAGACCAAACAAATGAAGAGGAAATAGGCAGTCTACCTGAAAAAGAATTCAGAGTAATGATAGTAAAGATGATCCAAAATCTTGGAAATAGAATGGAGAAAATACAAGAAACGTTTAACAAGGACCTAGAGGAACTAAAGAGCAAACAAACAATGATGAACAACACAATAAATGAAATTAAAAATTCTCTAGAAGGAATCAATAGCAGAATAACTGAGGCAGAAGAACGGATAAGTAACCTGGAAGATAAAATAGTGGAAATAACTACCGCAGAGAAGAATAAAGAAAAAAGAATGAAAAGAATTGAGGAAAGTCTCAGAGACCTCTGGGACAACATTAAATGCACAAACATTCAAATTACAGGGGTCCCAGAAAAAGAAGAGAAAAAGAAAGGGACTGAGAAAATATTTGAAGAGATTATAGTTGAAAACTTCCCTAATATGGGAAAGGAAATAGTCAATCAAGTCCAGGAAGCACAGAGAGTCCCACACAGGATAAATCCAAGGAGAAACACACCAGACACATATTAATCAAAGTATAAAAAATTAAATACAAAGAAAAAATATTGAAAGCAGCACGGGAAAATCAACAAATAACATACAAGGGAATCCCATAAAGGTTAACAGCTGATCTTTCAGCAAAAATTCTGCAAGCCAGAAGGGAGTGGCGGGACATATTTAAAGTGATGAAAGGGAAAAACCTACAACCAAGATTACTCTACCAAGCAAGGATCTCATTCAGATTCGACGGAGAAATTAAAACCTTTACAGACAAGCAAAAGTTAAGAGAATTCAGCACCACCAAACCAGCTTTACAACAAATGCTAAAGGAACTTCTCTAGGCAGGAAACACAAGAGAAGGAAAAGACCTACAATAACAAACCCAAAACAATGAAGAAAATGACAATAGGAACATACGTATCGATAATTACCTTAAATGTAAATGGATTAAATGCTCCACCCAAAAGACATAGACTGGCTGAATGGATACAAAAGCAAGACCCATATATATGCTGTCTACAAGAGACCCATTTCAGACCTAAGGAAACATACACTGAAAGTGAGAGGATAGAAAAAGATATTCCATGCAAATGGAAATCAAAAGAAAGCTGGAGTAGCAATTCTCATATCAGACAAAATAGACTTTAAAATAAAGACTATTACAAGAGACAAAGGACACTACATAATGATCAAGAGATCAATCCAAGAAGAAGATATAACAGTTATAAATATTTATACACCCAACATAGGAGCACCTCAATACATAAGGCAAATGCTAACAGCCATAAAAGGGGAACTCGACAGTAACACAATCATAGTAGGGGACTTTAACACCCCACTTTCACCAATGGACAGATCATCCAAAATGAAAATAAATAAGGAAACACAAGCTTTAAATGACACATGAAACAAGATGGACTTAATTGATATTTATAGGACATTCCATCCAAAAACAACAGAATACACTTTCTTCTCAAGTGCTCATGGAACCTTCTCCTGGATAGATCATATCTTGGGTCACAAATCAAGCCTTGGTAAATTTAAGAAAACTGAAATTGTATCAAGTATCTTTTCCAACCACAATGCTATGAGACTAGATATCAATTACAGGAAAAAATCTGTAAAAAATACAAACACATGGAGGCTAAACAATACACTACTAAATAACCTAGAGATCACTGAAGAAATCAAAGACAAAATCAAAAAATTCATGGAAACAAATGACAATGAAAATACGATGACCCCAAACCTATGGGATGCAGCAAAAGTAGCTCTAAGAGGGAAGTTTATAGCAATACAATCCTACATCAAGAAGCAAGAAACATCTCAAATAAACAACCTAAACTTACACCTAAAGCAATTAGAGAAAGAACAAAAAACCCCCAAAGTTAGCAGAAGGAAAGAAATCATAAAGATCAGATCAGAAAGAAATGAAAAAGAAATGAAGGAAATGATAGTGAAGATCAATAAAACTAAAAGCTGGTTCTCTGAGAAGATAAACTAAATTGATAAACCATTAGCCAGACTCATCAAGAAAAAAAAGGGAAAAGACTCAAATCAATAGATTTAGAAATGAAAAAGAAGTAACAACTGACACTGCAGAAATACGAAGGATCATGAGAGATTACTACAAGCAACCATACGCCAATAAAATGGACAACCTGGAAGAAACGGACAAATTCTTAGAAAAGCACAACCTTCCAAGACTGAAGCAGGAAGAAATAGAAAATATGAACAGACCAATCACAAGCACTGAAATTGAGACTGTGATTAAAAATCTTCCAATAAACAAAAGCCCAGGACCAGATGGCTTCACAGGCGAATTCTATCAAACATTTAGAGAAGAGCTAACACCCATCCTTCTCAAACTCTTCCAAAATATAGCAGAGGGAGGAACACTCCCAAACTCATTCTATGAGGCCACCATCACCCTGATACCAAAACCAGAAAATGATGTTACAAAAAAAGAAAACTATAGGCCAATATCACTGATGAACATAGATGCAAGAATCCTCAACAAAATACTAGCAAACAGAATCCAGCAGCACATTAAAAGGATCATACACCATGATCAAGTGGGATTTATCGCAGGAATGCAAGGATTCTTCAATATACACAAATCAATGAATGTGATATACCGTATTAACAAACTGAAGGATAAAAACCATATGATAATCTCAGTAGATGCAGAAAAAGCTTTTGACAAAATTCAACACCCAGTTATGATAAAAACTCTCCAGAGAGTAGGCATAGAGGGAACTTACCTCAACATAGTAAAGGCCATATATGACAAACCCACAGCCAACATCGTTCTCCATGGTGAAAAATTGAAACCATTTCCACTAAGATCAGGAACAAGACAAGGTTGCCCACTCTCACCACTATTATTCAACACAGTTTTGGAAGTTTTAGCCATAGCAATCAGAGACGAAAAAGAAATAAAAGGAATCCAAATCGGAAAAGAAGTAAAACTGTCAGTTTGCAGATGACATGATACTATACGTAGAGAATCCTAAAGATGCTACCAGAAAACTACTGGAGCTAATCAATGAATTTGGTAAAGTAGCAGGATACAAATTTAATGCACAGAAATCTCTTGCATTCCTATACACTAATGATGAAAAATCTGAAAGAGAAATTAAGGAAACACTCCCATTTACCATTGCAACAAAAAGAATAAAGTACCTAGGAATAAACCTACCTAAGGAGACAAAAGACCTGTATGCAGAAAACTATAAGACACTGATGAAAGAAATTAAAGATGATACAAACAGATAGAGAGATATACCATGTTCTTGGATTGGAAGAATCAACATTGTGAAAATGACTATACTATCCAAAGCAATCTACAGATTCAATACAATCCCTATCAAACTACCAATGGCATTTTTCACAGAATTAGAACAAAAATTTCACAATTTGTATGGAAACACAAAAGACCCCGAATAGCCAAAGCAATCTTGAGAAAGAAAAATGGAGCTGGCGGAATCAGAGATAAACTCATGCACATATGGTCACCTTATCTTTGATAAAGGAGGCAAGAATATACAATGGAGAAAAGACAGCGTCTTCAATAAGTGGTGCTGGGAAAACTAGACAGCTACATGTAAAAGAATGAAATTAGAACACTCCCTAACACCATACACAAAAATAAACTCAAAATGGAATAAAGACCTAAATGTAAGGCCAGACACTATAAAACTCTTAGAGAAAAACATAGGCAGAACACTCTATGACATAAATCACAGCAAGATCCTTTTTGACCCACCTCCTAGAGAAATGGAAATAAAAAAACAAATGGGACCTAATGAAACTTAAAAGCTTTTGCACAGCAAAGGAAACAATAAACAAGACAAGAAGACAACCCTCAGAATAGGAGAAAATATTTGCAAACGAAGCAACTGACAAAGGGTTAATCTCCAAAATATACAAGCATCTCATGCAGCTCAATATCAAAAAAACAATCCAATCCAAAAATGGCCAGAAGACCTAAATAGACATTTCTCCAAAGAAGATGTACAGATTGCCAACAAACACATGAAAGGATGCTCAACATCACTAATCATTAGAGAAATGCAAATCAAAACTACAATGAGGTATCACCTCACACCGGTCACAATGGCCATCATCAAAAATCTACAAATAGTAAATGCTGGAGAGGATGTGGAGAAAAGGGAACCCTCTTGAACTATTGTTGGGAATGTAAATTGATACAGCCACTATGGAGAACAGTATGGAGGTTCCTTAAAAAACTAAAAATAGAACTACCATATGACCCAGCCATCCCACTCCTGGGCATATACCCTGAGAAAACCATAATTCAAAAAGAGTCATGTACCACAATGTTCATTGCAGCACTATTTACAATAGCCAGGACATGGAAGCAACCTAAGTGTCCATCGACAGATGAATGGATAAAGATGTGGCACATGTATACAACGGAATATTACTCAGCCATAAAAATAAATGAAATTGAGTTATTTGTAGTGAGGTGGATGGACCTAGAGACTGTCATACAGAGTGAAGTAAGTCAGAAAGAGAAAAACAAATAATGTATGCTAACACATATATATGGAATCTAAAAAAAAAAAGGTTCTGAAGAACCTAGGGGCAGGACAGGAATGAAGACGGAGACGTAGAGAGTGGACTTGAGGACACGGGGAGGGGTAGGGTAAGCTGAGACGAAGTAAGAGAGTGGCATGGATATATATACACTACCAAACGTGAAATAGATAGCTAGTGGGAAGCAGTCGCATAGCACAGGGAGATCAGCTCGGTGCTTTGTGACCACCTAGACGGGTGGGATAGGGAGGGAGGGAGGAAGACACAAGAGGGAGGGGATATGGGGATATGTGTATACGTATAGCTGATTCACTTTGTTATACAGCAGCAACAATGTAAAGCAATTATACTCCAATAAAGATGTTAAAAAATAATAATAAAATTAAAAAAGAAAAAACAAAAACAACCCACAACAACAACCCACAAACCAATGTGCAGAAACGGGCAAGTGAAACACAGACAATAGGAATTTAAAGGTCAAACCAGAATAAGTCTTTGAAAAGTCCAGGACAGGAGACATCGAAGCTATTTGGTAACTTACAAAGTATCATCTTCATGTTTATTGGGTAATACCCACAGGCCAAACTTTACAGTTTACGTTCTGTAAAAGTCACATGAGAGCCTTAAACCAGAGTGCTGCTTGAAAATGACATCTTTGGTGATATTTCACTGAACCTTTTAATCTTAGGAGGTTTAAACATCTTAATCTTAAACACGATTCACATAGAGATGTTGTAAGGCATCGTAATTCCTATTTATGCTTAGTTTGTTTCACAGCTTATAGCAATTATAATAGATCGTAGTTGGAACTGAATTATAATCAAAAAATATTATTCTAATATATTAAATAAAGCTGAAAGTTTAGCATAAATAAGAGTTTGTATGGCTGGTAGCCCAGATTAGGATTTGTTTTAGCATCTGACATGGACCCCAAAATATAACACATCAAAAACAGAAATAGAGCTAGATATATAATCACAAAGAATATGTAACATATCAGTATTTACTAGTATAACTTATCTAAAACTGTATTTATTACTGTTTTCAAAAATAGTTGTCTTTTACTAGCTAGGTAACTGGAAAACTCTAAAGAACATACTCTTTTAAAAGACTTACAGCCAATTTTCAATTTACTTAGCAGATAAAATGTTATTGTTTGTGAACTCCCAATTGGCACCAACTACATAAGGTATTCAATGTATATACATTTTTATTTCCTTCATTTTTTTGGTCATAACTTAAGTGAAAAATTAAAAAATTCAGGTGAATAAGCTTTATGTTGAAAAATAGTTTTTTAAGAAATATTTTACTTATTTATTTATTTAGGCTGCGTGGGGTCTTAGTTGCGGCATGCATGTGGGATCTAGTCTCCCGACCAGGGATCGAACCTGGGCCCCGTGCATTGGGACCTGGGAGTCTTACCCACTGGACCACCAGGGAAGTCCCGAAGAATATTCTTAAATGATGCTGGTGATCATGGTGCTCTGGGTAGAAAATGGCTTTGCTGCTGAACATTACATAGAACATATGGTACGTAGATAATATTTGAAATCTTGCTACTCTTTCCCTATATTTCGGCCCCAAACTCCCAGGCGGATAAAGAAAAGAAAAAAGGTAAAGGGAGGAGAAGACCTTTTGGTGACTCGGGTAGCCGTCAGATCAACCAGTCACAGAAACTTCCAAGGGGGCTCTACAAGAGCTTGCTGCATCCATTTATGCTGTTATGGCCCTAAAATGGTACAATAGGATACACCAGAGGCCAGCAAACTTTTTCTATAAAGGGACAGATAGTAAATATCTTACATTTGTCACAACTACTCAATTTTGCCACTGCAGCATGAGAGAGCAGCCATGGTTGAATCCGTGTGGATGTGTTCAGTGAGTTTATTTACAGACAATGAAATTTAAAGTTTACATAATTTTCACCTCATGTAATATTATAATTCTGATTTTTTAACCATTAAAAAAATGAGAAAACCACCCTCAGCTCTTTGGGCCATACAAACAGGCTGTGGCAGACGGGCCCGTGAGGCGTGCCGCCGACCCCTGGTCTGCACTGTTGGAGGCTCCTCAGGTCACTACGCTCACACTTCCCGATGGTCCTCACCAAACTCACTCCCGCTAGGGCCTCTTTCTTTCCTGTCTGCCACTGTTGCTGGGGCTGCAGGGACATTAAAAGTGACTGATATAAAAAGTAAAGGTTCTTTTAATCTTTTATCCTATCTGGAAGATTTTTTTTCAGGTTTATTTCTTAAACATCTAAAAGGCATTACAATCAGAGATTCTGCAACTAGATAGGGCGACTTCCCTGGTGGCGCAGTGGTTAAGAATCCACCTGCCAAGGCAGGGGACACGGGTTCAAGCCCTGGTCCGGGAAGATCCCACATGCCGCGGAGCAACTAAGCTCGTGTGCCACAACTGCTGAGCCTGCACTCTACAGCCCGTAAGCCACAACTACTGAGCCCGTATGCCACAACTACTGAAGCCCGCGTGCCTAGAGCCCATGCTCTGCAATGAGAGAAGCCATCGCAATGAGAAGCCCGCGCACCGCAACAAAGAGTGGCCCCCACTCGCCGCAACTAGAGAAAGCCCGCGTGCAGCAATGAAGACCCAATGCAGCCAAAAAATAAATTAATTAAATTAATTAATTAAAAATAAATAAATAAAACTAGATAGCTTAAAATCTATTTTCCAATGCTTTTCTTTCTAAGAAGATTATCTTTTAAGGCCTATTATGATTATTTATTCAATTTAAAAAACCTAGAAATTTAATTTAAGGCAATGTACACTTTCATTTTTTAATAAACCACATGGCAAAACAATACTTTATTTAATAAATGTATAGGAAATTACAATTTGAAAATTGCAAATACAGTACATATACATATACTGTACTTTGATCTTAAATTACATGGACAAACTCCAGCTTCAAAATCTTTCTAAAATCAATCATTATGCAAAATACCTGGTTTCTGAAGGTGTATATGGAAAAGTATATACAATTTCTTAAACTGTGATATGGCTTACTTATTAACATACATTTATTTAGAGAAGCATAAGCTTTCCAAATATACATTATCTTCAGGTGCAAAGCTGACATACTGGCACATTTCAATTTTGTGTTGCAGTTATTTCATAATATACTTAATTGCAATATTTAAATTGACATTGTCACAGGTTTAACTGGGAAAGTCTCCATAAATGTTTTCCAATCTTACCAAAAATCAGAAAATGTTTGTTGGTCCTCACCACATGACTGGAAAAACGTGTTAAACCTTTTGTAAGCAAGAATTCAATGACAGGCTGGCCCGAATGTGTAACCCAGCTGCACACACACAATTCAACACCGAGGAACTCTCAAAACAATTCTTCTCTCCAATTCGCGTGCTCCTATCAACATCACAAGAAATATCCCTGGCTAGCGATCTGTTAACATAAATCTGAAGCCCTGTCTGGTGGGATTCACAGGATAGATCTGTAGCCAGGGTTTGCAAATGGTATTTTGGTTAGAGAGACATTAAGCTTAATCATCAGTTTGGGGATCAGGCTGGCCTCCCCTCAACACAGCATATAGCGAGGTGTCACTATTCATTTGTGACTAATACACAACAGGCTCAGAAGTGAAGCTTGGTTCAAAGACAAACTGAACCCAATGAACTAATCTTGTATCTATGAACACATTCTGTAACTTTAAATTTACTGTATGTAAGGTAGAGGCAACAGCAAAAGTGCCTAAAACCTTATTCCAAAGGGGCTCAAATTCTGTAAGAACGCCTTACTCATTACGGTGAACCAATTAATATAAACACATAAGAAGAACATAAATTTAGCTAATTGTGCTTGTTTCAGAAGTGAATTCTTCTCTCTTCTAAAGTAGTAAGAGTGGTGGTTTGAGAAACACAACCCCGAGTCTTATCAGCAGTGATCTTGGCTTGCTGTTTGTTGTACAGGGCATCCACTTCTACCACACTTACTCTAGAGAGCTCAGCATGCAGAGAAATCTGGATCAGGAACAACCAGCTGTTTAAAAAAAGGTTCTTCCCTACCAGAAACACATTTATAAGTGGTGCTTTGTCTCTGAAAGATGGTTTTTCCTCACATTAAAATGAAAGGGAAGCTCAAGGATCTGATCCTGCCTGAGTCTATTCTGGGAAAATTCTACTAAAGACGAACACTGTCGGTGAGGACACCTGGGTTCAAGAGACAGACCAGAACACCGAGACTCCTAAGAGCAGAAAACTAGTTTTAGAAAATGCGAACAAAGCACCCAAACTTGAAAACAGTAAAATAAGAAATCCAGTGATTTGGCAAATAATACTGATAGGAGCTGCAAGTTGTGAAAATCTGGGCTCACGTTACACAAGAAATAGCTAATGGAAAATGTATGGAGGAATTACAAGCGCTACTGGTTCTGCATTTCAAAGCCTTCTAAAATATGCCTTATTCAACTGCATTCCCCACATTATATTTCTAAAGCAGCATGGTCATTAATGAAACAATAGGTCTTTTTCCTAAAATAAATCAAAAAGCTGCATCTGGCCAGAGCTGTGAAACACAGGTTCTATACACAAGTAACTGATTATTTGCAAATGTTAACTGAAATATATTGCAATGAAGAACTGCCCAGTTTTTATGTTGTGATGTTTTCCTTGTGCAAAATTAACAATGCTAGGTATTTATACAAACAGCCACTGCCTTTCCCAGGACAATGGAAAGCCCTTTCTGAGGGCTGGCTGAGGAGTGTGACTTAGGGCTGTAACTAAGCGGGTGAAGGACAGACCAGCTGTGCAGTTCCTGGTCATATCTGCTAAGTTCACATCCCTCTCTGTGGGTCTTGTGAAGTTACAAAAAGTTAAATCTATCAATCCTCAAATCTTACAGACCCAGTGGAGTACAAGTACAAAGTCTATAGTCTTTGCTACAAAAAGCAAAGCACAGGAAACTTCATGTGTACCTCACTTTAAGGAGAACACTTTAAGATCTACAAAAGTTTTCAGTGTTTCTGCATTTTACAAGAGGATCCTTTCAATCCTCAAATGGATTTTAGACTGTTTCATCAAATAACTTTCCAAGGAATGGGTCATTATGAAAAGTCATATATAGCTATTTAAGATAAAGGAAAGTTTACAAGAAACAAGCTCCGTAGATATGAGGAACAATTTGCAAATATGGGAAAAACCATTAGCATAATTAGCATATATAACGCATATTCTTTTCGTTTCTATTGCTAGGTACTCAAAGTCCATAAATACCCAGATGTCCACTGAAATGCCTCTCATTTATTCTTACTTGCCCTCTGTATTTTAATTTTATATTTATTTTGATTTAAACAGTTTATATGCTACTGAAATTTTTGAAAAATTCAAAGCATTATTTTAAATAGATTCACAATAAGAATCCCATAAAGTGAATTTTCAATTCAATTCAACAGACACTGGGTTTTATTAGGAGCCATTAATCCTCATCAACCCTTTTATTGGATACCATCAACTCAATAAATTTTTAGGTAAATTTAGGTTTTATCTTAGGTTTATTACATAGTGAGTTTCTTGGTAGGAAGATGAAATCTGTTTCCTATTCTTCATTTATATCAGAAGTCAACTGCATGCCCACCTGGGATTTCAGTTCACAACTTGTCTGGTACACTCTACTCTGATTCTGAGGAGTCAAAGAACCATATCCATTCTCAGGATAAGAAACTGTTCCTCTTGAAAATGGATTTCTAATGTGCATAAAGATAATCTCAAAACCAACAGTTGCAAAATGAAACATGAATATTCACAGCTGCCTCTTTAACACAATTGTTACCAATTAGTTGCATTCGCTCTGAAAACTTTTATGCTTAGCCTCCCTACAACACAGATGTCATGTCCATCCCCATTCCCCTGCTTTAAAAAACACACACACAAGGTCAAAAACCCTTGAAAATTTTGTTTTCTCAGAGTAATATCTTGCCCCAATCCCTCTGGGAATTTCTGTTATGGTATTGTTATTGGAAAAACTTCAAAATTACATCCTAGGGTTTCTGGAGTCCATGGAGAATCCCTAACCCATACCATCCAGCCAAAATTCTCTGGAGGAATGTGGTTAATCTACACATGAGAGGTGAAGGGCACACTGAACCTTAGCTTCCCAGAGTTTTACCCTGAAAGGGCTCACACAGATTAACTGGTATGGAAGCAGGAAGGAAGCAAGGTACCAAGCAAACTTTCTGTACAAAAGGTAAGGCAGTTCTTAAAAGGACAGAGGATCATTGTTTACCTTTTGCAGTCTCTTGCTGTTCTTAAAATAATTCCATGAACAACAAGTGATTTCAGGAAGACTTAAATCTGAAACTCCACACCCCATCCTCACTCCTATATTTTGTTTTAAATTATCATATAGTAATTTGAGTTTATGATTAACTTCTGCTATTCAGAATAATATTGAAAATATTTCCTAAACAATTTAAGGACAGTGACCACAATATGTAAAGATTTGGTTCTGATAAGGTTACAAATAACCAAAAATGCTAACTTTGAGATTCAAAACCCTGTAACGTCTGGAAAAAGTTGATTACAAATTGTTACCAGTAAGATTAAGACTTATTTGTGAAATCAAACATTTCTGAAACTCTAGGAATACATGCTTATTCCACTCTCTGGATAAGTAGTAGTACTTTCTGAAATCTGCTGAGAAATAATTTTGGTAAAAAGAGAGCTGGGTGTCAAATTCCAGAAGCTGGGTTCAAGATTACATAATAAAAAAATTCAGTTTTCCAGCACTGGCTTGGTATAAAATGGTCTTTAAAAAGGGTTTTTAAATGCAAATACTGAATTCTTGATGCTTCCTTTAAGACGTGTACTGTCATAATTAATGAAGTATGGCCTTGGATTGTCTTCTATGAGGTATCTGTAGAGTCATGTCTCATTCTGTAAACAGTGTTTTAGAAACATCTTCATGTGAAAATCATGGTGAAGTCTCATTTTGCCATTAAACAGAAACTAGCACTGTCAGGCTGGAGTGACTGTTTTGAGAGACCGGTGCTTGATACTGACACAGCTGTCAGGGATTCCATTTCTCATTTAGGTGTGCATTTATTGCTCTTACATCTGTGACTGCAGGATAAATAAGGCGGTAGTCCCCAAAATGTATACAATTATGGACTGGAACTCTGACAGTTTGCACAAGTTCTGTCCACTTCTTGCCTGTAACTCTGAAGCTGAATAGTACATTTATACATGCCAAACGTGTTCAATAATAAATGCTTTGCTTTGGACTGTACTTCCTCCCATTTAGATGAACTTCCAGGAACTGCAAGGTCAAGAAAATATCATTACTATTCATTGTATACAGTTACACATTAGTGAACACGACAAAGGGCAAAAACAATCTTACTATACTGTGAACAGATTTTTATTAGTTTGATTTCTACCCTCTTGAAGCTATTCTGTTAGAGAAGTATTTCAGTTTACAAAGCCAGAATGACTTCTCATTATTCCAATCTCTCCATTCCACTCTTGGGTAGAGAAAGAATACTAGACATCAATTACAAGTCTTTCATCTTTTGTAGTTTTTAAAATAAACCATATGCATGTATTATTTTGATAAAAAAATAAAAAGCATCAATCTGTGAAATGATTTAAAGACATAAAAACATAGAGTTTAGCTTTTCTTATATAGAAAAAACATGGTAAATATACTTTGTGCCTTTTATCTGAAGGCAAAAAATCAATTTGTAATATCTCATCAAAGAGATCGAAAATTATTGCTCTGCCAACAATAAATTGACCTGCAACTCACGTTTTGAAGAGCCTCACCCTTCCCTTAAAACATATCTTTCCAGCAGAAAAGTCTTCCTATTTAATCATAAGCACAGATGTTTAATTCCAAAGATAGAAGTCCACCAACCCTAGCATTCACCGTCAGCAACATACTTAGCTGTATGTGTACTATGGCAGTAGGTTTTCCTGAAGTGAGAGACCAGATATTTAAATCTTCCACTGAATATACATCTTCTATTTTCATCAAAGCTTCTTTGATATAGTCTACATTCAAATGGCTTGGTACACCTATTCAGAATGTATCATTTATAAGTAAAGGTTATTTTGAGAAAAAATTTATATATTACTAATAGGACATTTTTAAAAAAAGAAACCAAATGGCTTTACCAAATTCAGTTTAAATGAACACTTTAAAATATATTAAAACTTTAAGATAAACTATGCACACATATAGCAGGATATATACAAGAGGTTAATAAATACTTAAAAAATGTTCAGTCTCACTAAAAAGAAATGTCACTCAAACCAGATGACTTCATCTAATAAACAAGCTAGGATAGACAAAAAAGAAAAAGGAACATACAATAAAGATAAACCTACTTCTGAGAACTTATAGTTAAAGGCTTATACTTAATATCAGTAAGGCAGGGATGTTGGAAATAGAATAGCAAGTTAAATGGGAATTATAGACTTAATAAATAAATTACTAAACATAACTGCATTAAGAATCATGAGCTGCATTCTTGTCCTAGGTCCACAGTTTATTAGCAGCATGACCTTAATGAAGTTATGTTACCCCGCTGAGCCTCAATTTTCTTGTTGGTAAATGGGAATAATAATGTCTGCCTTGCCTACTTTTCTTGGCTATTATAAGGATCAAATGGGTAATAGATGGGAGAGTGCATTGACTCTCACATGTTTTTTACATGTAAGGTGGTATTATAGACTAATAAGTATCAGTAAAAAGAAAGACATGGTTCCTACCCTGGAGTATTCCTGCCCCCCCCCCCAACAGCCCCAATCTGATTTAGGGAAATAATAAACCCACAGTGGGGATACTAGAGATCTTACCTTCTAGTATTATAACTACTGTGTCCCATATGATTCGAAGGGTTGTAAAAGCCACAAGTAATGAAAACACATATGTACAGATGGGATCAGCAATCTTGTATTCTGGCTGAAAGATGACAGATCAAAATTGTGTGATTAAATACAGACAGTCATAAAACAGTCTATAAAGCAAAGCAAGGCATACTCTGTCCCCTGTTCTTTAGCAGGACTGGAGCACATCTTTAAAACTTGGATATTGCCAATTGAGAAACGTCTTCACTCTTTCCTAGACTATTTAAATGCCTTTCTTTGTGAAACTTATTGTATTTCCAGAAGTTTAGTCATTTGTTCCACTGTTTTCCTCTGTGTTCTCTCTAAATCTTCCACCCAGAACCGCAGACTATCAGAGCTGGAAGGAGTTTTAGCAGCCATCCATCTGGTCTAAGCCCCTCATATTAAAGAGGAGGGAACTCAAGTTTAGAGTTGAGGGACCTGCTCAAGGTCAAAGCATTAAAGGCAGAGCCAAGACTAGAACTCAGATCTCTGGATTTCCACTCCAGTGCACATTCCTGTACCTAGCAGTTGAGTGACAAGGCTTACAATTGAGTTCTTCAGTGAAGGCACCACCAAAGCCAACAGATAAGTTACCCCGTGAGGTTGATACTATTGTGTTTGGTGCTAATAAAAGAGATATACTGATAGTTCAAGTATGCTTGCATAATGCAAATTGAATAGGACTGGCACTGGTGTCTAGTATACTGATAAAAGACAGTCACCTTTAGTTTTAATGTTGAAATTAAATATATATTTTAAAATAAAAAAACTAGCAATCATGTTACCTTGAATCGTATGATGTATGCAGCTATTAGCACACCAACACTCTGTACCAGATCCCCCAAGGCATGTATAAATGCAGCTCTCACTGCCAAGCTATCCTGCCCATGGTTGTGTCCACATCTAGAACCTGTGGTAGGAGAATTTGAAGGCAGGGAGTGGGAATGGGCATGATGGTGACCAGATTGGTTCAATAGCAATCCCATTCTGTTAAAAAGAAAAGAAAAGATTATTATTCTTCCTAATATTATTGACAGAAGTATTTGTTACTAATCAGACACTAATGAGGCAACATGGAACTCGTTCATTTAATAAATATTTGAGCACCTATTATATATCAGGTACTGTTCTAGGTGTTGGGGTCAAAACAGTGATAAGACAGACATATCCCTATCCCTATGGAACTTATGTTCTAGCAGAGAGGGCAGAGAATTAACAAATAAATACATAATGTACTGGTGGGCAATGCGAATGCTTTGAAGAAAAGTAAAGCATTGCAAGGAGGTGGAGAGTGATGGAGAGTGATCAGAAAAGGCCTCACTAAGATTCTGAGTAGAGACTTGAAGTCAGGAAGCAAATGGTGGTGGAAGAGTGTTCTAGGCAGAAGGAACACCAGGGCGAAGGCCCTAAGATGAAAATGTGCTGTATGTGTATGTGCTTAAAAAAGCAAGACAGCCATGGTGGCTAGAATAAAGTGAGCAAGAGTGTTGGGAGATGAGTTGGAGGGGTGGCTATGGTAAAAACTTTTGATTTTATTCTAAGTATGAATGGAGGCCCCTAGCGCAGGGATTGGCAAACCATGGTCTGTAGACCATAGTTGGCTCACTGCCTGTTTTTATAAGTAAAGTTTTTTTTTTTGTAAATAAAGTATTATTGGAACACAGCCATGCTCATTTGTTTACATACTGAATGTGGGTGCTTTTGTTCTGTAGCCGCAAAGTTAAGTAGCTGCCAAAGAGGCTGTATGGCTCTCAAAGCCTAAAATATTTATTATCTGACCCTTTACAGAAAATGTTTACTGACCCCTGGTCCAAATGATTAGGTATGTAACTTAAAGATTTTGTAGTTTTTAGGAAAAAAGTTGGTAGTTACAAAAAATCTTATTAAACTAAAAATATTACAAAAGGTAAAAAAAAACTTTGTCCTACTTAAATTCCTGATTGTTAGGCAAACTTCAGTATACCTGAGCAAACCCATGAGAAATTTATAATTCCAATAGTGTTTTATTAACATTTAGAAGAAAAATTAATGTACTACATAACTTTAAAATACATTAAAATATCACTGCACGCTACTGAATGCATACATAATAGTCTCTAAGTTCACAGTACTTGAAAATATTAATGTGAAAACAATATAGAGTACATGATACTATAATGGTGGATACATGTCATTATAAATTTGTCCAAACTCATAGAATGAGTTTAACACCAAGAGAGAACCTTCAAGTGAACTATGGACTCTGTGCTATAATGATGTGTCAGTGTAGGCTCATGGTTTGTAACAACTGTACCACTCTGGTGGGGGATATGATAACCGGGGAGGCTATGCATGTGGGGAGGCAGGGTATATATGGGAAAGCTCTGTGCCTTCCACACAAGTTTGCTGTGAATCTAAAACTGCTTTAAAAAATAAAGCCTATTAAAATTTTTTTAAAAATAGAGCTTACATCATATTAACTGCAACTCCAACAGCTGCGGTAATGAGCATTATATCTCCATTTATTTCATATTTCATATGGATAGTTCTTTGGACAGCTTCATATAGGAGGAATCCCATAAGTATATACACCAACAGCACACTAATCATAGCTGACAATACCTCTGGAGGGAAAAATATAAAAAATAAATATATTTGCAGAATGGTTATTATACTTCATATATACTCAATACTGTACAATCTCTTATTTATATCTTCTTTCCTCTAAGGAGATAAAAGCAGTACATTATTTTTGTCATATTATTCTTCCTACTTAAAAAGTGATTAGTAGTTTGCTTTGGATCCTCCACTAATTCACTCCCACAACTCCCCGCCTTCTCCTCATCTCTTTAGGGTCAAATTATGTATATTTACAGACTATACGCATGATAAAAAAATGAAAAAACCAAGGAAAAAATTTGTAACATACTTGACCACAGGCTAATTTCTCCATAGACGAGTATACTTACAAATCAATAAAAAAAGTGAACCCATAAGAAAAATGGGTAAAGGACACAAATAGTAATACACAGAAAATAAACAGAAATGGCCAATATATCAAAATCTATCATAATACAAGAAATTCAAATAAGAATTCCTTTTTGCCCCTTACTAAACTGGCAAAGATTAAAAAGTTTGATAACAGCAATAGTTAGCAAGGATATACTGGTGGAAGTATAAAATAGAACTATCTTTTTATAGAGCAGTTAGTAAAACTAATAAAATTTTAAAATGCATATATTCCTTATATTCTAAAAATCTATCCAGTAGAAACACATCTGTATGTATGCAAAGATATCTACAAGGTTTTTTACCGTAGCTTTGTCTGTAGTATAAAAAAAGATCTGGAGACATCTTAAATGCCCACCAATGAGGAACTTAATGGATAAATTACGGTATATACATATAATGGGATACCATAGAGTCATATATATAAATATGTATTTTTTTAAAATTGAAGTATAGTTGATTTACAATATCATGTTAGTTTCAGGTATACAGTACAGTGATATATATATATTCTTCTTCAGATTCTCTTCCCTTATAGGTTATTACAAAATATTGAGTATAGTTCCCTGTGCTATACAGTAGGTCCTTGTTGGTTCATTTATATTTTAAAAAAAGAAAAAAAAATCAGGCAAATTGATAATCACAAGAAAGACAGACGAGAAAATGTTATACCTGGGAAGTGAGACTAAGAGCTTGGGGAATATATTTTTCACTTTACTCTTTTTGCTAACGCTTGAAAAGTTTTAAGTTTTTACTATAAACACATTTACCTTTAGACTAAAGAAAAACAAACCCATTTTTTAAGGCATGTAAGTATTCATGTATGCACTTTGACTCAGGAATTCCTTTTCCAGGAATGATATACACACTCTTGCCAATTGAGCTTCACATGTGCAAAATGAGGTATGTTATGAAGCTATTTATCAAACATTGTATATAATAGCAAACAAGTGAAAACAATTAAAAAAAAGTGATTAGTAGGGGCCTTGTAACATGGAATACTATGCAGCTTGGAAAAAACACATTAGGCTCTTTATGTTCTGATAAGGAGTCATCTTCAAAATACAGTGTTATGTGAAAAAAGAAAAGTATACAACAGTATATATGGTATGTTAGCATTTGTGCAAAAAGAAGAAAGAGAATATATAAATAATTATCTGTACATGCAAACTCTGGAAGAATATACAAAATACTGATAAAAACTGATTATGAGGAGAATGGGTGGCTAGGAGACAGGGATGACTTTGCACTATATATGCTTTTCTACCATGTGAGTTTTCTACCATGTGAGTATGAAGTAGAAATAATTTTATATCTTTTCAAAATAATAAAAATAGGGCAATGTACATTTTAAAATAATTATTATATAAAACTAGTGTTGACACTCAAAACAATAATAGCAAGAAAATACACAAATTTTTTTTTCTTTAAAGAAACCAGATATTAAACTTTTAAGTGTTAAAAGTTAAAACAATCTGGAAAATTGTTATCTGGGTCAACTCATTGCTCAAAGGTTAAAGGCAGTTCAAGTATATTGGACTATGATACATTTTTATTCCACCTCATAAATTACAACACAGAAAACCTATCTAGCAGTAAAAAGTTTTTTCCCAAAGACATTTCATTAATGTAGCCAAAACCCTAATAAAATTCTGTGCATCAACAGATACTGGAATAAGAAAAAAAACATACAACTCCTATTCAAAACCATGATTCATGTATTCCTGACATACTAATTATCATACTCCATAGGAGACACAGGCTTGAAGAAGATAGAGAAAAAAACCCAACTGAAATATACAAAGCTGTGGAGAGACTACCATATCAAGTCTAGACTCTAAGCCCCTACGGATATGACCAAGTTACATTCCACATCACATTTACTGTAGCACTCAGCAGAAAGGCTGGCATGTAGCATGTACTCATATATTTATGGATGGATCTGTAGACTGAAGTTAGTTAGGCTGAGCAAGGGAAGAGAAAAGGGTATATATACAATTAAGAAGGTTAAGCTAAATATGAACAATAATTATTTACTAAATCCCCCAAAACAAGAATAGGTTAAAAGAAAAGAATTAAGCCAAATAGGGACTTCCCTGGTGGCGCAGTGGTTAAGAATCTGCCTGCCAATGCAGGAGACACGGGTTCGAGCCCTGGTCGGGGAAGATCCCACATGCCGCGGAGCAACTAAGCCCATGCGCCACAACTATTGAGCCTGTGCTCTAGAGCCCGTGAACCACAACTACTGATCCCACGTGCCACAACTACGGAGCCCGCGCGCCTAGAGCCTGTGCTCCGCAACAAAGAGAAACCACAGCAATGAGAAGCCTGCGCACCGCAACAAAGAGTAGCCCCTGCTCGCGGCAAATAGAGAAAGCCTGTGTGCAGCAACGAAGACACAACGCAGCCAAAAAATAAATAAATAAATAAATTTATTAAAAAAAAAAAGAAGCCAAACATAAGACTGAAAACACACAGAATTTCTTGTCTTAAGTTATAACTGCTGATGGCAACATATATGTATATAAATAATATAAAGAAAGTAGAAATAATTTAAAAATTTTGAACTGTGAAATCTCATGTACTAATGGTAGGCTCATTTTACTGGTGAAGAAAGAGAACTTTAATTCTCTTTAATATTGGTATGTAAAAAATATCAATCCTTCTCAAACTCTTCTGAAAAAAAAAAAAGAACTCTAACCCTGTGTCAAGCTTGAAGCTAGCTAGCAATTAGGACACCATAGTTTTAAAGGTGCCTTAATCAAATTTTTAATATGAAATTATAAAGCAATATACTTTATAAAGATTAACAGCTATACAAGTTAATGACAGAGAGATGTGATTGCTTATGAAAATCTAAAACCAATAATTAAAAATTTGAAAACCCCTTGTAATTAGGTTGGCCATACTTTCCAGTTTTCCCAGATAGTTCCAATTTATGCCTGTTATCCTGGCATAATTGTTAAAAGTGTCCCATCTAACTCTCAAAAGTGTCCTAGTTTGGATGATAAGATATATTGTTACCCTAGTAGGTCTGCCAGATAAAATAGCGGATGCCCAATCTTCATTTCAGATAAACAACTAATTTTTTCCATATAAGTATGTCCCATGCAATATTTCAGACATACTGTCATCCTGAGAGAGAGAGAGAGAGAGAGAGAGAGAGTAAGCTAAATCTGGCAACACCCACATCCCAGTGATAGTTTTCCTAAACACTGAAAATGATCTTTTTGTGAACTCTCAGATAAGGCAAAACCACATTCAAAACAAAGTAAAATGAAAGTCAAACTAAAGCATAAACAAAGTTCTTGACAAGGAGGATTCCCACCCTTAGAAGGCCCTAGGCCCCTGCAGCTGGAAACTCAGTTTTCCACCACACAGTTTTCACCCATGTGAGTAGCACAAAGGATCCTAATGCCTGCCCATAGTTAAGAGTAATGGAATTCAACTGATTCCTAGAAATTCCCAAAATGACATAATAGGGTATTGTTATCAAAGGTATGCCTTATTCAGCAATTAATAGGAATATGCCTCATATCTAGTTTCCCTGGTGAAAAGCAAAGACATTCATGTTATTTTTTTATTCTAATGACCTGTCAAAATGTCTTCTAAACAGAATACTGATAAATGCAAAAGCAAAAAAACCCAAAATTTTAAGTAGATTTTTAGGGCTGAGATTTATAATTGAGAAGTATAAGGCACAGTAATACCATATAGCTAAAATTCCTAATAGTAGTTGTATGATCATTCTGATAAAACGAACAAAAAGCTCTTTCACTGTGAATAAATTAAACTTTGGTGAAATATCATGAGTAGAACTAATTAGTGTTTGAATTTTTTTCGTAGTATTTTAAATATGATGGAATGCAGATAAATATAGGCAGGATTTTTTTTCTCCCACAACGTTTAAGAGAGAAGGAAGCTTTCAATCAACAACCAAATTATGACTTGCTCCAATCTTCTCATTCTTGCCCTGTTGCCCTGGGTTGGTATCTGGTCACATAACATACAGTAAAATTTTTCAAGATGAAAGGAGTGCACGACAGGTGGATTTTTCATTTTCTAAAGGAGACCCAGGAACTTTCATAAATAAAACGCTGGATTTCTGTGAAAGTTACTACCCTATTCATTTTAGACAAACTTGACTAAATGGAAATTTAGCATAAATGAAAAACTCTTGAAATAGATTTTTATGGAAATTCTAGAAACCTATTATTATAGTAGCTCTAACATATTTTGCTATTTTATTCTACACACAAATAATTGTATCACTCCACCTGGCTGAACTGTAGCATTGGAGGATGGAGTAAGATGAATGAACATGTGTTTTTTGTTATAACATCACTTGGGTCTTTTTATTCAGCTGAAATATAAACAAATGTTTATAGTCAATGATCTAATAAAGACCAAAATATACCGTGAATTTCGCATACAGAGAATAAACAGTTTTGGTTTGAAAGGCTAATAAATAGTAAGAGCAAAAATTAAATGGGAGAAAACACAGACGATTATCAAGTTTTGATAGGATAAAATATGAAAAATGCTTATTGCACATTTTAACACATCTATAAATTGCCAAAACTAGAGGTTTTCAAGGTTCATATGAAGAATATTGAGTCCTTCTCTGACATCCTGTTATTCTCCATCATAGTACCTTATTCTTTCTCTTTATAGCATTTAATACAATTTATGATTATGTTGTGCTTATGTACATATTTACTGCCTGTTTCCCCACCCTATAACATTACTCATTCATTCAACAGGTAACTTTTGAGCACCTACTCAGTGAATGAGTAACAATCTGCTTCAACTATGTAAACCACACTCAACTCAAGCATATTTGCTTTTTTATGAGTGCTGCCTAGATGTACTGGCCTATCATAACTGTTATCTTTGCTAATGCTATGATGCCAATAATGTATATTTCCCATAAATTATATAACACTTGTCTTTCTATTGCCTCATAGTAAACATCTAAAGTTCAGGTTTCAGAGGTCTATAAAAATGAATAGGGAAGGAAAGTGGAGATATATTCTCTCTTCTACTTCCTTTTTGCTATTTCTCTTTTCTACATTCTTCTAAAAGCAGATAGGAAGGAGAAAAGAAGGAAATCAGTGGGCTGTACTGGATTTGCCTAGGACCTCCAAACTATTGATAGTATTTTAATTTCACCTCATCCACAGATGAGGATGCACTCAGGATAAAGACATCATATAGGATTTCAGGGGCCCACTGTTGCCACCAGAATGCTAAGCTAAACTGCAAAGTTTGTCTTTGGATCCTCTCACCTCCTACTCTAAATCACCTCCTGTTTCCTGCCTTCATACCATTCCCTATAGCCCACACCCAAGGTGCCCAGTGTGCTCAAGTTGACTTTTGGCTATCCAGTGTTGACCACCTCACTCATGTCTTACTCCTGCCTCAGTAAAAGTTCCCATTTCTAGCATGTACCTATTCTTTTCCTATAGATGTTCATGTGATATGAAATAACTCTAAGACGTGAATATAACTAATAGGCATAACTCTTGTCAGGGGTGGGAGGAAGTTGTTAAAATGAATCACTAGGGAGAAGAGTTGTGGGGTTTTTTTTTGCTGCACGTATGGGGGAAGAGATTTTTTAGCTGAATACTTTCTGTTCCTTTATTAAGTATCAGGAGAAAAATAACAAACTACGTAGAACTAGCATTATAACCATATACCTACCTTAGGACAACCATCATCTAGTCAGATCTGCCAAGGTCTTTGTTCAGTAGAATGACACACTGCTACAAAAGATTCCTGCACTGTCACTTCATCAGTAACCTAGGCTGATGATTTTATTACCAAAGTAAATCTTGCTTTTTATTTCAAATACAGACAACTCTGCTTACTACGGTCCTTTCACATGGTCACTATCATTATCTAATCCATGCAGACTCTTCAGCCCAAGAACTGGAATAGTCATATAAACAAAGTCAGTTACACTCATAATCCACAGAGAAAGATAAAAGTAGAAAGCAAGCAAGGGATTGGGCTGTTCTCTTTAGAATAGCATGTCCCCTGAGACATAGGCTATTCTTCCTAAGGATTTGTGGGATTTCTCCTACAGTGTGGCTTCATGAAGTTCTAAGTTTTAGTAACTTCCAGAATAAGAAGACATACCCAAAGTCAAATAAATCCAGGCGTTTAAAAATAACTCACATATAGTTCCTACCCTGCTCTCTCTCTTCCCACAAAAGAGCTGCCATTGTAGCTCAGTGTAATGTAATAAAGAAAGAAGAAAAAGAAAAAGAAAAACCTTGAATGATTTTACACAATCTCTGAGTTCACATGAAGGAAAGAAAGTACCAGAAGAATGGACCTGACTCCTGAGACAGCGAGTTTGGCTTACCCCTCAAATCTAAAACTACCTTTCTCTCACCTTGACTGAATGATTTTTGCTAAAATAAATTTTGTTATATTGTCCCAAATGTTACCAAAGACCTGAGTTAAAAAGCACATCTTTAAAAATTGTTATTTAATCATCAGGGTGAATCATCTTACTTTTCTCCTACTACCTAGCTGAGACAGTTTTGCTAAGAGAATAAGAATTCCGATTAGGGGGAGGGGGGAAGGCAGGTAGTTTTGGAGCATGGAGCATTTTGAGAGATATAAAAAGTCTGGGTAAGATGATAAACTGGCAGGTAGAAGAGGGAAGGAAAAGAAGACTGGAACTAACTTTTACTGAGAATTTACTCTGTGCCAGGTACCATGTTAGGAACTTATACATTATCATCCGTATATTACAGTAGAAACCCATATTTAGATTAAATCATTCTTCCAAAGGTCATACAGCTAGTAAAAGTGCAGATCTCAGATGTGAACCAAAGACAGTTTAACCACAAAACTCTAAAAGAGGTTAAGTACCAAAACAAATAGGATCAGCCCCTGACTGAGATAAGGAAGAAAAAATTCCCTTCTGACTAGTTTCTTAATTGGTCCAAAGGACCTATAAGCCAGGCTATATAACCCAGCTATGTTACAGATCAAATAAATTTTTATAGTTTGTGAGCATAAACAGATTCAGAATTACAGATAAATGTTTTCAAGTCCCAAATATTTTTGTCCCAAAATTTCAAAAATACTCCTACTCTCAGTTTAGAAATTGGTTTAATTTAACCCAAACACAAATGATTTGTGGATCATGAGCTATACCAGATTATCTGTTTCAGTTTTCGTAACCATATTTACTCAGCTTGAATATGCAACAATTTGATTAATGATATCTTTTTTTTTTAAATAGATTTATTTATTTTATTTATTTATTTTTGGCTGCGTTGGGTCTTTGTTGCTGTGCATGGGCTTTCTCTAGTTGCGGCGAGCAGGGGCTACTCTTCGTTGCAGTGCGCAGGCTTCTCATTGCAGTGGCTTCTCTCGTCGAGGAGCACGGTCTCTAGGCATGCAGGCTTCAGTAGTTGCGGCACACGGGCTTAGTATTGTGGCTCGCAGGCTCTAGAGTACAGGCTCAGTAGTTGTGGCGCACGGGCTTAGTTGCTCCGTGGCATGTGGGATCTTCCCGGACCAGGGCTCGAACCCATGTCCCCTGCACTGGCAGGCGGATTCTTAACCACTGCACCACCAGGGAAGCCGCTAAGTTTATTCTTTTTTTTTTTTTTTTTTAAGTTATACAATTTTTATTTATTTATTTATGGCTGTGTTGGGTCTTCATTTCTGTGCGAGGGCTTTCTCTAGTTGCGGCAAGTGGGGGCCACTCTTCATCGCGGTGCACGGGCCTCTCATTATAGCGGCCTCTCTTGGTGCGGAGCACAGGCTCCAGACACGCAGGCTCAGTAATTGTGGCTCACGGGCCTAGTTGCTCCGCGGCATGTGGGATCTTCCCAGACCAGGGCTTGAACCCGTGTCCCCTGCATTGGCAGGCAGATTCTCAACCACTGCACCACCAGGGAAGCCCTGATTAATGATATCTTATACAGCACTTATTAGTGCCAGACCCATGGAGTTTAATATTTTCTGTTTCTGTCCCTACTTAATTCACGGTCTAGAAGGAGACATTGTTTCGTAAAAATATCTATAAAAATGTGATAAATGCTATTAGGCATGTATAAAGTGTTATGAGAAAACAAAAAGAAAATTTAGGGTATGGTACTACTACTATCTGACTCTCATTCACAGATACACACCTCCAGTATGCTGCCTTTGCATAAGAAAGGGTGGCAGGGAGCGGGATATGAACATATATATGTATTTTCTTATACTTTCAAAAGGAAATGCTGGAAGGACAGGCCAGAAACTAATTAAAATGATTGCTAATTAGGAGTGGGACGGGAGGATGGGTTGGAGGGGACAGAATGAAAGCGAGGCTTCTCTGAGTAAATCTTTTCTTTTAAAAAATAATTTTTGACTTTTGTGACATGTTTTACATATTTACAAAATAAATCAACAAAGAAAAAACCAACTCCTGTCCTTCCACCCATGCCATTAAAACAAACCAAATTCAACAACACAGTAACAAACCAGAAGTTTCTTAGGGGGGATTCCTTCTGCAGTGTTCTTTAAGACCTGAATTCCCAAATCTTGGTAGTAGAGGTCATAAGAGGCACACTATCTAAATGTGTCCAGTGTAAACAAACCTTTCCCTACAGAACTTAAGAGAGATTACTCGTGAAGTGGTAGAATTTTACAGCACACAAGGACAGCACTGCTTTGGTTTATAGCTTTATTCAATTCTACATATCTTTGTTGTCTTTTTAATCCTCCCCAAATCGTAAGTTTTTCTTCCATTACTTCAAAGAGCAGGATAAGTGAAATAAGTCTTATCTAGATATATCCTTATAAGCTTTTGTAATACAAAGAAGAAAAAGAAGATCCCAAACGGCCCTGCTAATGTGAGGATGTGATTCCCTCCCTAGCTCTGGAAAATACCTGTCTATATCTTAACAATTCTCTCCCTTTTATTTTTTTTGATGACCTAAAAAATTTTAGATAAAATTCAAATAACAAAATTCACCACTTTAACAATTTTGAAGTGGACACATTCAGTGGCTTTTAGTATACGCACAGGCTGTGCAACAATTACCACTATCTAATTCCAGAACACGTTCATCACCCCCAAAAAGAAGCCCTGTACCCCTTAAGCAGTCACTCCTTTTTATTTTGTAAGTCTCTTTTTCTGAGGTTCTTAATAATACAACTTTGGACCTCCCAGATTATTCTTTTATAGTTTTAAACTTTTTCTTCCTGTTTTTATTTTTTTGCTCTGTATTCTGGGAGACCTTTTTTTTTTAACTATTTAAAAAAAACTTTATTGAAGTATAGTTGATTTACAATGTTGTGTTAATTTCTTCTGTAGAGCAAAGTGACTCAGTTATACATATGTATATGTTCTTTTTCATATTCTTTTCCGTTATGGTTTGTCAGGATATTGAACGTAGTTCCCTGTGCTATAGAGTAGGACCTTGTTTATCCATCCTATATATAATAGTTTGCCTCTGCTAATCCCAAACTCCCATTCCGTCCCTCCCCTACCCCTCCTCCCCCTTGGCAACCACAACTCTGTTCTCTATATCTGTAGGTGTGTTTTTGTTTTATAGATATGTTGATTTGTATCGTATTTTAGATTCCACATATAAGTGATATCATATGGTATTTGTCTTTCTGGGAGACTTTCTTTTTTTTAAAATAAATTTATTTATTTATTTATTTATGGCTGTGTTGGGTCTTTGTTGCTGCAGGCGGGCTTTCTCTAATTGCATTGAGCAGGGGCTACTCTTCATTGCGGTGTGCGGGCTTCTTATTGTGGTGGCTTCTCTTGTTGTGGAGCATGGGCTCTAGATGCGCGGGCTTCAGTAGTTGTGGCTCATGGGCTCAGTAGTTGTGGCTTGCGGGCTCTAGAGCGCAGGCTCAGTAGTTGTGGTGCATGGGTTTAGTTGCTCCGCAGACTGTGGGATCTTCCTGGACCAGGTCTCGAACCCGGGTCCCCTGCATTGGCAGGTGAATTCTTAACCACTGTGCCATCAGGGAAGTCCGAGACTTTCTTGATTATATTTTCTAGTCTTTTTATTGAAAACAACTTTAAAAAAATTTTAGTAATATTTCAATTTCAAAGAGCTTTTTCTGTATCTTTCTTTTTCAAAACATTTTACTGTTTTATTATTCTGGGTATATTAATAAGATAATTGAAAACATTTTCTTCTGTTTCTTAAGTCACCTCTCTTTCCTGTAGGACAAATTTTTGTTAGTTTTTTTAAAATTTCTTTCATGCTGCTGGTTTTTCCCATTTTCTGAAGGATCCTTGGTTGTCCGTTCATTTAGGGTAGTAGGATAGGGAAACTGTCCTTTGCAAAAGGGAAATGCTAGAAGGATAATTCATAACTATTTAAAATGGTTACTAATAAGGGGTGTAGAGCAGGGAAGACTAAGACAAGTGTATTACTTTAGTGTGAGTATGTGGGTAACCAAACTATAAGGCTGCAGAACCCTGAATTCTAGTATGAAAAAGAATTATTTTGGAGCATCAACATTCACACTAAACGCCTCAGCTTTCTCCAAACATTTGGTTCAATTTCCTTGTGGAAGAACTATGTGGTGTTTACATGGGGGAAAATGTGGACCGCCTGAGTGGAGGTGGCAGTGGGAGGAAGGTAGGGACACAGTGGACCAGTGGGAGCAGTCTCTCATTTGCAGTCATTCAATTATTCTTGTTTTCAGCCCCAATTCTCACTTCTGCCATCTCTGTCCCTGAGTCTTCTTTGGAGTTCTGTTGGGCTGGTCCAGTTTCTACCCTAGTGTTCTCCAGGCTGCCACTTCTTGGCTTGTTTCTTTCTTCAACCCACTCCCATCTACTTTCCAACTTCCAGAAATTTCTGGAAACGTCTTATTGGTGACTCAACCATTTGCTTCTCTGTGTTGATTTGGTACTTTTTATTTCAATGGACTCTCAAATGCTGACCTCTAGTCCACCATCTTGAAGTAGTACTTTTAAGGAAAGGGAAAAATTTGACTGTCTATAGAAATGTACAGAAATACAATAGGACCAGTCAGTTCTATTTTCTTTCATCTTTTCATAGTGCTTGTTATCTACGACTATCTAGATAAACACTAAGTACTTCTCTGATATTTAATAGCATTTTCATGATTATGGGTTCTTATCATTTGTAGAACTTTCTATGTTCTGGTATTGCATGTTTCTGGGGGAGAATTCCACTGTTTTCATTAGAATTCCAAGGGGTCTATAACCTAAAATGAATGTACTCTCTCAAACAGTGTTAGAGGGTAAAAATCCCCATTCCATGATGCTATGTTTGAGTTTTGATCTTAAATTGCAGGTGTTTAAATCACACAAAAAAATTAAAGTTTAAGAATAATTTTGAAGTTTTTTAAAAACCCCAAGGCAATCAGTAAACAAATGGATGTATAATGTGTCAGCTAGAAGTGGGAGTTTTTTAAGGAACACATCCAAATGCATTATGTGTTATTCAGTTGCTTAACAAATAACAGAAAGACCTCGCTCAGGGCTTTACTGCTCTTGTACAGCAGCTGAGGGTGCTAAGAAATGGGGATGCCAGATAATTTCCCAAACTTATGACCTGGATAGCTACTTGGAATACAGCCATTCAGGTAAAATGTCAAGTTTTACACTAGAAGACCCAGCTACTAAATTATAGGAGACCTAGATGTTGAGTTAAGATTAGGCTAAAAAGTAACAAAGAAGGGGAGGAACTGATTGAAATATTAGCCAAGAGTGTCAGTGTCTCCACAAAATAAAACTACAAGATGTTAATTCTGGTTCTTTAAGACAGGTTTTGCTGAAGCTGCCTAAATCAATTTTTGGGTTCTAAGCAAACCCAAAAATTGGTCATATGGCACTTCATATACTAATTCAGGTAATTGTTTTATATGTATTTTAACAATAAGTAAAAATAAAAAAACCCACTAACATGGCAAGAAGAGTTGTGTGGATAACAATGTATGATTTTAACCTCTCTTAATTAAATATTAATATTTGTTCAAAATAGGAAAATATAAATGTGTGCATTGTTAAAGAAAAAAAATTCAATGACACTTATTAAAACATGGTCAAGAAGACTTTAATAAAGGTGGAGGAAGCTGTCAAGATTGGTATAGGGAAGCCTTGTTGAAAACAGGCCAGGGTGATGAGACATCACCTGGGAATAATCCATCAAATATTGAGAACGGAGGTTCTGTTAAATTGGTTTGGCAAGGTTCTTCCTAAAACTAGATTTTACAAGGAAGTACAGAGATGGGCTTGGGAGACAGCTCAGGAGACTGACAAAGGTTTGGTCAAGCAAAGAATCTTTGTTAGCATTTACAGTTAATGGCCACAATGAAGGTCAGCCATACAGTATGTTATACATATTATAGTAGTGCCTAAAACCTGGGCTATAAGTCGCTTTGGTTGGAATACCTTAAGTGAAAGAAAAGCTAATGCTCATTGATGAATTAAATCCATGTGGTTTTGCTTGGTTCGATAAACTGAAGGTAAACTTTTTTTCTGTTAACACCTTCAGGACACAGGGAACAACATTTGAAGATTAATGATTACCATATAATTTTTTTTTTGGCCGCGCTATGTGGCATGTGGGATGTGAGATTTTAGTTCCCCGACCAGGGATCGAACCCATGACTCCTGCAATGGAAGTGTGGAGTCTTAACTGTTGGATCGCCAGGGAAGTCCCTGATTACCATATAATTTTATATGTATAAACTATTTAGCTGACTGAACTGAATGTACCCTGGAAGATATATATCTGAATGAATCTTATTTGTCTATTTTCATTTGCTTTGTTCAAACAGACTATCACCAGAAAGATTTCAGTTTATCAAAGGTTATAGTTCATTGTGGTTTTACTATAAAATTTTATAAACCAAAGAAACGCCCAATTACCTACCTAAGCGATGAAATCCAAAGGTGAATCTTTTGGTTGGTGATTTTGAAGATAGCCACAAAGCAAGCAGGGTCAGTATGATGGCACTTAGGTCAGTTAACATATGAAGTGCATCTGTCATGATTGCTAGGCTATTTGCAATGTATCCACCTTAGAGTAAGGGTGACAGGAAAGAAGGAATAAGTTAATTAAAATAATAAATATAAGCAATCAAACCAAAAATATGCAGCATCCTACAAAACATGAACTTCTAAATAAAGTTAACTAAATACTTATACTATTGCAATTAAGTCAAGGTATCCTGAAATTTTATGCAAAACATTAACTATGCATATATTTTTTTCTGGTGAAGATGTCCATTTCCAGGAACAGATTCTCTGAGGAGTAAATGACCTTAAAAAAGTTAAGAGCCACTAAATGGGGGCTGACACAAAGAGAAGTTTTGTGTTTTAGCAATGCAGCTTTTACTCAACCTACTAATTCTACTATTAGTGAAATTAATAACTGCCATATCTAAATATTACAATAAAGCTGAATAAAAGGTAGGTATTCACTTATTTGGGAGGGTTTGAACATAAACTGAAGAAATTCACAAAATGTTCATTAGTTCAAAACAAAAGATAAGAATTAACTGATTCTCTTAGATATAAACAGCAATGTCTCCTAATAGAGGGATAAAAGATGGTATTTAGAATACAATTTTTTGTATTAGTTTTCCAGTATTATGT
Source organism: Eubalaena glacialis (assembly GCF_028564815.1). Taxonomy (NCBI): domain Eukaryota; kingdom Metazoa; phylum Chordata; class Mammalia; order Artiodactyla; family Balaenidae; genus Eubalaena; species Eubalaena glacialis. The sequence continues at coordinate 106,172,452 of NC_083717.1, read as the reverse complement.
ATTATTATACATAATAATAATGTGTATATTTCATATATGTGGGTGTGTGTGTATATGTATATTTATATTTATGTATTTTATATATGTATGTATATATGTGTGTATATATATACATAATATATATAATACGTGTATATATATACATATATATGTATTTATTTATGACCATTATGGTCAACCAATTTTCCTAGCACCATAGAATAAGTTTTTATAATATAATACAGGGTATTCAAACTTTTATGTATATCAGAATCACCTGGAAGTTTTGTTAAACTATAGACTTCTTGACCCCACTCCCAGAATTTCTAATTCAGTAGGTCTAGATGGGGCCTGAGAATTTACATTTCTAACATGTTCCCAGGTGATGCTGATGCTTCTGGTCTTGGAACCACACTGAGAATTACTGTTATAATGTATAGCAGAACTTCATGATCAGGATGTTTTGACACATAAGTGTGCTGAGCTGTTGATTCCCCTATTCCTGGGATGGGTATGCAGAGCCAAGAGCAGCAGGAGAACTGGGGCTGGTGATCTTGTAGTCACATCCATTTACTCCAGTGTGCTCTATAGAAGTATCATTTTTTATGTATTCCCTTACGTGAAAAAGCTGGAATCACTGACAGAAAATTCAGCTTGGCGGTTAATAACATGGGGCTTTGAAATCTCAGAGACTGAGCAAGTTACTTACCATTTTTGAGCTTCAGTTTACTCATCTATAAAATAAGGATAATACCCTAAAGCCACACTGTGCAATAAAACTGAGATGATGGAAATGTTCTATCTGCACTGACCAATGGAGCAGCCACTAGTCACAGGTGGCTTCTGAGAATTTGAAATACGGCTAGTGCAACTAAGGAATTGAATTTACTTAATTTTTGTTAACCTAAAGAGCCACATGTGATGATCACCAGCAAAAACAGCAGAGTAAGGACCTATGAAAATCATCTCCTCCATAAAAGTCGTAAGAACATGGGCAAAAATTGTCCAAATCAGCATTCTGAAAACTATGGAAATTAAACAAAGACTGATACAGGTAGCATTTATTCAAGGAAAAAGGCTGAATCTTGGTAAGAAGCTCACTAGCTCCGTGGCATTTTAACTTGCCTTATACCCAATCTCCCCCTCTTCTATGGTAGCCTTGAAAACTAACAAGCAGCAACCACGGTGAAAACCTCAGTCTGGCAGCCACTGCAAGGAATAGGATGGCGTTAGAGCTCCTTAAAAGCTCCATTGCCAGGAAATTGTCATTATTTGACCTGTCTGGTGGTTCCCTGGGAGACTATACTTGCAAGGCTCTTTTTATTTGACTTGACTTGGAGCTTGGCCTTGGTGCAAACCCCGGTCAGTGTTTGTCAAAAACAATCAGAGGCAATTGTTTAATAACACAGCAGCTGCCTGAAGCAATAATAAGTGTGTATCCTGTGTTCTGAAATTTTACAATGATGTACCTGGTGTGGGATTATTTTCATCCAATTTGGGCTTTTATTGACTCTTTTTAAAAAAAATTTATTTTATTTATTTTTTGGCTGCATTGGGTCTTCGTTGCTGCGCACGGGCTTTCTCTAGTTGCAGAGAGTGGGGGCTACGCTTCGTTGCAGTGCACAGGCTTCTCATTGCGGTGGCTTCTCTTGATGCAGAGCACAGGCTCTAGGTGTGCGGGCTTCAGTTGTTGTGGTGCACGGGCTCAGTAGTTGTGGCTTGTGGGCTCTAGAGCACAGGCTCAACAGTTGTGGCGCCCGGGCTTAGTTGCTCTGCGGCATGTGGGATCTTCCCAGACTAGGGCTCGAACCTGTGTCCCTGGCATTGGCAGGTAGATTCTTAACCACTGCACCACCAGGGAAGCCCTATTGACTCTTTCTATCTGGAATTGTATACCCTTCAGTTCTGGGGAAATTTCTTTTTCTTTTTTTTTTTAGAAAGGATTCTCCTTTTTTTAAAAAAAAAAATTTATTTATTTATTTGGTTGCGCCAGGTCTTAGTTGCAGCAGGCGGACTCCTTAGTTGCGGCATGTGGGCTTCTTAGTTGTGGCATGCGAACTCTTAGTTGCGGCATGCATGTGGGATCTATTTCCCTGACCAGGGATCAAACCTGGGCCCCTGCATTGGGAGCGTGAAGTCTTAACCACTGCGCCACCAGGGAAGTCCCTGGGGAAATTTCTTTTATTTATTTATTTATTTATTTTTATTTTTGGCTGTGTTGGGTCTTCGTTTCTGTGCGAGGGCTTTCTCTAGTTGCGGCGAGTGGGGGCCACTCTTCATTGCGGTGCGCAGGCCTCTCACTATTGCGGCCTCTCTTGTTGCGGAGCACAGGCTCCAGACGCGCAGGCTCAGTAATTGTGGCGCACGGGCTTAGTTGCTCCGCGGCATGTGGGATCTTCCCAGACCACGGCTCGAACCCGTGTCCCCTGCAATGGCAGGCAGATTCTCAACCACTGCACCACAAGGGAAGCCCCGGGAAATTTCTTAAACTATGTTGTTCATAACTTCTTTCCTTCTGCTTTCTCTATTCCCCAGACTCTTATTATTTGGAATTTGAACTAATATACTAATTTTCTTGCCTTTTTTTCTCCTATTATCTTCTCTTTTTGCTATATTCTGTGAGAGATGACCTTAATTCACCTTCTAATTTGTTTGGAGTTAAAAATTTTTTTAAATGTTTGTATTATTCAAAAGCTCTTTTTTCTACTCTGAATTTCTTTTAAAAAGTAGCCTATTCTTGTTTCACGGATTCATGATCTTATTTTATCTCTGTGGATACTTACTGTATTATTATACTATTATATCTGACTGGCTCTTAAATAGGTTTTAATGGACTTTCCTTATTTTAGCCTTCCTCTTTACCCACACTTATAGGGGTACCTGGTACAACCAATTCTGGGCCTGCTTAGGATTCTCTAGTGTACTTCTCAATTGTAGTCCTTCGGGTCAGCAGTATCAGCATCTCCTGGGAACTTGTTAGAAAATTCTCAGGCCCTACCCTACCCCAGACCTACTTAATTAGAAACTCTGTTCCAGCAATTTGTGCTTTAATAAGTTATCTAGGTGTTTCTGATGCATTAGTGTAAACTAGATTGGTTCTTGGCTTTCCCCACTGCTTGTTTAGGAGTTGGCTTTCTTGGGTCAAGTCAGTTACCTCTTTTACCTGATTCCTTTCTAGTTTGTGTTGCTAGAGTCTCCTCTCCAGTTTTCCCCATCTGTGTGGAGATATATATATATATATATATTCCATATATATATGTGGCTATATATTTACATGTATATGTATATATATGTGTGTGTGTATATATATGTGTGTGTGTGTATTTTTTAAATCCTTTTATTGTAGTTTAAGAGAGTACAACTAGATGCATGAGTTCATTTGCCATCTTTACCTGGAAGTCTACTTGCATTCATTCTTTAAGCTTTTTCATTCCCAATAAAATGCAGCTGTTAAAGCAATCAATAACTGTTACTAAATCCAAAGGATATTTTAGTTCTCATCTTATCAGGCCTCTCAGCAGCTTTAACTTACTTATTTCCATTTTGAAATACTCTTTTCTTCAGTTCTGGGATACCCATTTGCCTTCTGCCTGACTTATAAAGTTGTAATTCCTCAAAACTGGGGCTCTCTAGATAATTTTTTCTATTGCTATGGCATTACATACTGTTTCTCTCTCTGCCTTGACCTCCCTTCTGAATGACAGACTTATATATAACAGCTCACTAGACATCTTTACTTGTCTATTTCACATACATATGATACTTAACATGCCTAAAACAACCCTTGAGCCCATGCTTAAGTCCTGCTCTGTATTTTCTCCCTGGTTCATAACTGACATACATTTCCATACGCTCAGCTGCTTAGGTAAGAAATTTCAGAATCATTCCTGATACTGCTCTCCCATCAACTCTCACATTCAAACCATTAGCCATTTTGCCATTGTTACCTCTAGAATGTTTCTCAATCAGTACATTTTTTTCCATCCACTCTAGTTCAAGCCATAATCATTTTTTGTCTGGACCTCTGCAAAAGTATACTTGCTTCCACTCTTGTACCCTCCAATCCACTCTCCATATAAGAGTCAGAGTAATCTTTTAAAAAGATAAATCCCATCATGTCAATCTCCACTCCAAAGCAGTCACTGGCTCCCCATTGTACTTAGAATTAAAGACTAAATTCATTTAATATGGTCTATCATGACCTCCCTGGTCTGGTCCCCCTGTCTCTTTCCCTCTTACTACATTCTGGCCAAATTGGTCTTTTTAGCTCCTCTTAAAGAATTGAAGGTTTTAGGAGTTTTGAACTTGCTGTTCTCTTTGGTCGAAAAAATCTTCCTCCATTCCCTTTGCTCAAATAACTCCTAATATTCTTTTTTTGGTTTAACTGTATGTGGCTCATACATAAACCATGTCCTGCTGGTTACTATGTCTTATAGTATCTTGTTCTTTTTCTTCATAGTACTTAAGACCATTTGAATTTTAAATTTACTTGTGTGTTTAATACCTGTGTCCTCCACTACAGGAAGATATAATGTCCTCCAAACATTAGATTGTTTTAGATAGTAGGGAGCATAAGTTTTGTTCTCCATTGTATATAGTAAGTACTCAAAAAATACTTGCTGAATGGAAAGAATTGACTTTGCCTAAGGTCTCAGAGCAAATCCAAGATTCAAAATCAAGTTTCCCCTTTCAGATCTTTAAAATACTTAATTTTAAAAATTACTCCATACTTCCTACATAAGATGCTTTATTTCTAAGTGCTTTTGACACACTTTAATAAATGCTCTACTGTATACAATTTAATTCTATGTAACATTCTGAATAATATTGTTAATGTCTATTCTAAGTACTAGCATCTCTACAGTGTTTAACAAAAGATTTTCATATTTGAAAATAAAGTTAGTATTTGAAAGGAAATACTTATTGTAGCTTTCACAAAACATCATTTACCAACTAAGAGATTTAAATAATGGTAAGTCAGGACAATTATATCTTAGTAATTTTTATAGGTGTAAACTCTAATTTTAAGGGGGAAATTGTGATTAATGTGATTTTAACTTCAAATATTAAATATTAACTTCAAGAATCACTAAGTCTGAATGACTCAATATTCTAACTGTGAATTTGGGCAAGTCATTGACTCTTTTTTAAAATTTATTTATTTATTTATTTATTTATGGCTGCATTGGGTCTTCGTTGCTGCACGCGGGCTTTCTCTAGTTGTGGCGAGCGGGCTTCTCATTGCGGTGGCTTCTCTTGTTGCGAGCACGGGCTCTAGGCGCACGGCCTTTAGGCGCATGGGCTTCAGTAGTTGTGGCTCACAGGCTCTAGAGCGCAGGCTCAGTAGTTGTGGCGCACGGGCTTAGCTGCTCTGCAGCATGTGGGATCTTCCCGGACTGGGGCTTGAACCCATGTTCCCTGCATTGGCAGGCGGATTCCCAACCACTGAGCCACCAGGGAAGCCCCAAGTCATTGACTCTTAATCTGCTGACCATGCCTTATCTGATCTCAGCTTCACTTCTGTCTTTAATTTCTTCATAGCTTAAACATTTATAATTCTCTAACAGCAATTATTAATTAATTAAACAAAATTTTATTGCGTGTTTACTCCGTGCTAGTCATTGTGCTAGGTGCTGGTAATTCAGCTTATATTTCAGTGGACACTGATATTAAACAAGTGAATATACAAACAAGATAATCTCAGGTGCTGCGGGCTTTTAAAGTTGGGGAAGGAACAGGGGAGAAAAGAGGCTGACTTTAGGCAGTTGGAAAGGTCTCTAAGAGGTATCTTTTGAGATGAACATGAATGACAAGAAGGCAGCCAAGAGAAGATTTGGGAAAAGGCAGTCCATACAAAGCAGTGCTTTTAAAATTGCAGGCCGTGACCCATTTGTAGACCATGAAATCAATTAAGTGGGCTGGGACCATAATTGAAAAAACAGTAGAACACATCACATGAAGTAAAATTTTTGTTTTAGTTATTCATATATTTATACAAATGTATATGTGTGTGTACATACATACATACGTATGCATGCATGCCTACACGGGTCACAATGTTAAGTGTATTTCTTACTATAGCGAAGTCAAAAAAGTTTGAAAGCCAGAGGCAGAGAAACCACTCAGTCTGAAGGTCTTATGGGCAGGAAAAGAGCTTTGTGAGTCATAGGGAGAAAGAAGGCCAGCATAGCTGAAGTGAGCACTGGCGAGAAGTGGTATGAAAAGAGGTAGGAAATGTATATAATTTTCCTGCACATAACCTCCAGCCAGCATCTTAAATCTGGACTGCCACCTTTGTTCTTGTCATGGTTCATCATTAAGAGAACACAGGAGGGAATTCCCTGGTGGTCCAGTGGTTAGGGCTCTGCATTTTCACTGCCGAGGGGCCGGGTTCAGTCACTGATCCGGGAACTAGGATCCCAGAAGCCACGTGGTGCGGCCAAAAAAAAAAAAAAAGAGAACACAGGAGAATAATCTCCCTGCTTTAATGTCACTTTATCAATTGTCACTAAAAGAAGTTAGCAGTTACACTAATGTGACTCTGAAATTAATATCTAAACTGAGCATGTATTTTATAATAAGATTGCATTACTTGAATAATTAAAAAATGAAAAATAAAACCAAGTTCTATAAAACCCAGGGGAGCCTTCTGGCCTTCAGAGCCTCCTTATAATGAAAAATGGTGAGGTTAGTTAGCATTATTTAGCTTTGCAAATTTCTTGAATATAAATACAAAAGGAAATAGTAAGAGACCACTTAATTCAAATGTAGAGGGAAAAAAATCAAGACTACGGGACTGTAGATGTAGCTCTTCAATTACCCACTTAAGTGTCCTCATAATTTATTAATATTTAACCTCTGGGCCCTCCGATCTCTTAAAAAAGAAAAAGGTGGTTCAGTAAGGTCCCTTCATATTGTAAAATTTTATGATTCTAAATAATTTTAGAATCATTTACTATTTTAAACATTGCAAAAATTAACCTGGTGTTTTATCAGATTTTTTTTTTTAAAGAGGAAGTTACATGATATATAATGAAGATAATGTCCTTAACTTTACAGTAGATGACACAGTGTTTGGAGAATTAGAAGAAAAGGTCAGAGTTATCTTTGGAAGTTTGTTGTACCTAGGTTGATCTGCACTTTGGAACCGTGAGGACCTTTTCACATCACCAGATCAGTATATTGATAAATAACAAGCTTCCTAAAAAGAAAGTTTAAACGCCAAGTTATGTGTAACTACAGCTTGACAAAGACTCTCCAGGCAAGGTAAATGGAAAGTGAGTTGGCAACACAACTCACCTACAAGTTCTCCAATCATGAAAAGCAAGTAAAGAACGGCAGCAATGGTCAATCTGGTTTTCACCTTTCTCTGCTTCAGCAACTCTCTCTGTTTGCTGCAGCTGTCACAGGCGTCCACCTTCAAACTCAGCTGACTGTTGGTCAAAGGTAAGTCCTGGTCCAGCAAGGAATCATCGTCGGCCTGGAGGGCCGGGTGCGCCCCGTTAACAGGCCTTTCCGGGGTTTCAGAACCATCGTCGGCCACCACAACTCGAAGTTTGTTAAACCGAGAAAGCCCCTCATCCCCCACCTCGTCCGAGAAGTCAAAGGCGCTGGTGTCATTTAAAAACAGCGGCGCATCATCCTTCCTCAGCAGAGATTTGAGGCGCTTCCACACGCCGGATCCGGCCATGGCAGAGGCTGAGCGGCCGCGGCGCCGAACGGCTCGGTGCAGGCGGACAGCCGGCGGCTCCTACTTCACCCGAGTGCCAGTTCCCGATGGCACTGCCGCGCGTCCCTCCCCATCCTGTAGAAAACGAAACTCAGTATAAATTAAAGGCGCCCCAACAAAGCCCACAAGTTCCGAAGCCCGGGGCGGCGGGCGAGCCGGGGCTCCGAAAGGGGGGAGCGCTCTACCTGGGGCGCCGCCGCGGTGCCGCCGCTCATCTCCCCGCCCCCGGCCGGCTCGGCGGGGCCGGCACGCACAGCTCGGCCCGGGGCTGCGGGGCAGCGGGGCCGTCCTCGCGCCCGCGGCGCCCACAGCTCCAGGCCGGCTCCCTGGGTCTGACAGGTTCGGGGTCGGACGCCCGCGGCCGCCGCCCCTCCCCGCCCTGCGCGAGGCCGCGCGCGTGCGCCGGAGCAGCCGCGGGCGAGGCGCGCGAGGGAGGGGTCGGCACGAGGACACGCAGGCCCTGCGCGCTGGGCTGGGGCGCCCGCGAGGGACGGGGCAGGGGCGCCCCTCGTGCCGCTGCTGGATGCGCATCCCGCGGGCCCACCTCTGCCCGGGGAACACTCACAGGCGAAGCCCCAGTCTCCCGCGCGGCCCTTCCACTTCCCGAGGCTGGGAGGCATGAGCGGATGGAGCTGGAGTCCGGGGGCTAAGTGGGTAGATTCGAGCGGTCCCGCCCACCCGGGGCTGGGCGTTGCTGCCGGGAGTTCGCTCCACCGAAGGAGGGCCTAGAGAATCCTGGGCTGGGATTTGGGTTTCGGATGCTCGGCAGAAAACGAATTTAGCGTTTTCTTTTAAGTGGGTTGCTGAGCCGCTTTTGTCTCCTCGAATTGCTGCCTCTCTGGCAAATTGGCAGAATTTGCTGCACAGTCCGGTCAGCTTGGAGAGGGCAAGGCTTGTGGTCGTCAGCAGTTCTGTGTCCTGCGTTATATTTACTGTTTTTTTCAGCAAATGTGTGTTGTCCTCTGTGTGCTCACCGCCAGGTTCCTTTTGCCTCCAAGGTATTTACAGTATGGACTAAACCCCAGCACAGAAAATCTAGTAGAGGTATCTGTACTGGCTGTTGGTTTTGTTTAACAACAAGATTTAAAAAGAATTAAGTTTTTAGTAGTAGCTTCTAATTTAGATCTACATTTTAAGGACAAAATGAAGTGACCGTAAGCCCCCCCTCCCGCTTCTCCGGCGATTCCCTGGATGGGTCTTAGGGGATTCGGAGGCCTTAAAATTATGTGCAAAATTTTGTGGGTATATGTATTTTCTTGAGTAAGTCCCTTAGCTTTCATCATATTCTCAAATGGGCACTCAAGATTTAAAACAACAACAACACTGTTAGAAAAACTCATAGATCAAGCCTCTAGCTTCTACTTGGAGTTGAATTACAGTGCAAACTCCCATTTATCCAATGTTTATAAATGTATTTTGACAACAGTCTACATGAATTACCAAATTTCAAGTTACAAAAAATACAATAGAAAGTCATATGAAACATCATTTTCCTCTGAAGATCTGGATGATACTTTAGAATCTTGCATGTCTCTGGTGCAAGAGCAGCAACTGTTTTTGGAATCCAGGGCAGTCCATCACTTTTGAATGCCCACAATGTTCCTGGAGAGCTGCAGCCATGGGGGTCAGGTCTAGGGAACTGGGGGTCAGAGATCCCCTAGTTCCCTAGAACCAGAATACTCAATAACCAGGGGACCCAGGTCATTATCGACAGAAGGGAGAAAGTTTCCTGAATGTTGCTTTCTTAATTCCAAATATCTTAATCCACCCAGATTGGGAGTAGTTTATTTGTTGTTTTTACTTTTAGTTTGTTATATTGCCTGAAATTCTACTAATGAGAGATACAAATGAATAGAGCAAGTATTTCAGGAATGTGATCACTCTTTAGTATACATTTTGCAAATGAGATTCCATTTAAGGAATGGGGATAGATGTTTTTAAAGCAAGATGAGGCAAGAGCATGGATTTTGGGGGGTATTTACAGTAAACTCTGCAGCTCTGCACCCCGGTTTATTTTTACTATTTTGTGTACTGAGTACCTAGAGAGAGTAATGGGAGGACAACAAAAACTATAGGGTATTTTAAGGTATGTCCACAAATTCTGTGATATGCTTCCCATCAATAGGTAGAGCTTAATTCCCCTTCCCATTGAGTGTGGGCTGCTCTTAATGTATAACTTGTGGCTCATTATGAACAGAATATGGGTGAAGTGACAGTGTGTGACTTACAAGACTAGGTCATAAAAGGCATTGCAGCTACCTTCTTGTTCTCACTCTTGGATCACTGGTACCTAGGGAAGCCAGAGCTATCATGTCATGAGGAACTCAAGCAGCCCTGTGGAAAGGCTCACATGATGAGGAACTGAGGCCTCCTGCCAACAGCCATATGAGTGAGCCATATTGGAAGTGGGTCCTGCAGCCCCAGTAAAGCCTTCAGGTGACTGTAGCTTGGGTGATGCTGACTGAAACCTCATAAGAGATCCTGAGCAGAATCACCCAGATAATCCACTCTCAGATGACCCACAGAGACTCTGAGATGATAAATGTTTATTGTTTTAATATGGTAAGTTTTGGAGTAGTTCGTTACACAACAATAGATGACTAATATAGTCTATATCAACTTTCCTCTGTACCAGGAAAGATACCTTTCTTAGTCTTTTATCACATGGGCTCTTGTTCCTAGGCCTGCCTTGGGCTAGTGGCATGGTTTCTATCATTGAACTTTAACATGGGCTAAATAAATAGACTTCTGTGAATAGTCTTGGAATGTAACCACCATTTTCAACCTTATGTCTATGTATTCAGAGTTTATAACAGTAGACAAACCAACTTTTGAAACACAACCGATTTATAAGCTGAGTACTGCCTGCAATTCTGCTAGCTCTTGTTCAGTATGCCATTCTTTTATAAGAGACTTAATACTTCTTTTTAGTATGAAGAGCTTTTCTGCATGGGCAAATGGAAAAAGTTGTCAACGATTTAGGCTATCTCTTAACCAGGTAACCCATAATACACAGATTGTTTAGTTAATAACAGAGGCCTGTCATTTTAACTGCAGGACGCATATCTCGGGACAGTTAACTGGAATAGATGCAAAATACCCTATGTCAAAACCTGTTTTCTGGCCCAGATATCTCTTAGAACAAATGACAGTGCTAAAAATAATACTACAGCTAACATTTACTTAAGGCTTGTTTATGTGCCAGGCACTATGCAGGGGACCTGATTTATCTGAGCTCATTTAATCCTTACAACATCACTATGAAGAAGGTATTGATTCAAAGCATGGGTCTTGGAGTCAGACTGCTTGTGTTAGAATCCTGGCTTTACATCTTAGAGTCGTATAATTTCTGGCAAACTATTTAACCTCTTCGTGCTTCAATTTTCTTACCTATGAAGTGGGGATGATAATGGTACCTGCTTCACAGGGCCGTGATGAGGATTAATGGATGTAAAGCATGTAAAACTTAGCATACCTAGTTCCTAGCACATAGTAAGTGCTCAATCAATGCCAGCTATTACTATGTTTTTAAGTAGGTGGAGACATGGAACCTCAGGGAGATTAAGTAACTTGGCCACAGTCGTGAAGCTAGCAAACAGAGCAGGAACTCAGTTCCCAAACAGTTTGGTTTCAGAGCTCAAGCTCTTAACCATCACTCTACACTGTCCCTCTCGGTTTCTTTCTGCATAAAAATGGAATGATCTGCAAAAAAGCATCTAGACTTCTTGCGGTATGTCAGGAGAGATCCCTGTTTCATATATGAAAGATTTGCCAGCACCTGGAGACCTCTGCATTGTCCGGTGAAATCCCTCTTGGGAATGGAGGGGAAAAAAGTGGAAAAGTTTTTTTAAAACTGAAATGTGGAAAAGGTGCTTCATCTACTTAGTTGACAGGTTCAAATGCTGTATATTCCGCATCATGAGAACTCCTTTCTCCATTGGAGTATGTGGCGATAGGAGGTTCCCATAAGATGTTTTTGGAATGTGTTCCCTTACGTTTTTCAGGAGGGGATGAAAGCTGTTGGGTGGGCATGAACAAGGGTTAGTGATGTGATACACCACTACGGTGAACGGTGAACGTAATCATTTCTTCTTTCTGTGGGTTACTCTAGTAACAGAGAGGCTGGAGATTCAGTTTAACCGCTCCTCCAGGGAAGAAGAAGAAATACCAGAAATAGATTGCCTGAGGACAGGCAGTTGCCTTCTTGGACAGGGAGGAGATAAAGGAGAAGATCTCTGGCCCTGGAGACCATCTATCTACCCTGTCACCAACCTGTGAGCCAAAACCTACAATTAGTCAAGTTCATTGTTTTCATATCTTTGTTTTTGTGTTTGCTTAGTGTTTAAATTAAACATTCCCATGGATTTCTCTAACCACGTCTGGCTGAAATGAGAGGGAATAACGAGGTCCCAGCTGGGACGGTAATTTGAGAACTAAGCACACCAGTCTTGGAATCTGGAGGTGGCGGCTGGGCTGAGGGAGCTTGAAGGTGAGGGTGGAACTTGTAGAGCCTGGTTCAGCTTCTAATTTTGTCATTCATTCACTATGCTCTCTAGCCGTGTACTATTGCTGAGCTTATTTTCTTGTGTGTTAACAGTGGAAAATAATATTTGTCCAACCGATTTCATAGGGACACTGTAAGAATCCAATGAGATTTTGTATGTGAAAGCGTCCCCTTACCTACTTCACTAGTGAGAACTATTAAAGACCATGCCATCTGAACCAAATGGCAAAGCAGGGATACAGACAAATGCTGGTCCTCAAATATCTTCCACTTGTGCCTGTCCCTTCTGAGGACTGCTACACTCCATCCTTGGTTTATTAATAACATGTTTTGACTCACTTAGACCTCTAGGTCACCACCACATACGTTTCACTGTTAAAATTCCTTTATTTCTATCCTAGGCTCTGTTTGTGTCCGTAGCACCTAACGTCGTGCTCAGAGCAGGAACCCTGTAAATACACGTGGATTAATAGATGAAAATATTCTGGTTATAGAGAGCTCATCCATGACTTCAAATTCCCCTCTAACAAACATTTCTGTTTCTTTAAGCTGGTGTGTAAAGTCATTTGTAAGAAATTCTTATTGGTGAGGTCAATGTGTCTCATAATGATTAGAGATTATTGATACACTAGTAGTCAGTTTGTGTTTATACTAGACTTATTTCAAAGAACATTATAACGTTTATGAATTAAGCTGGGACAGAGAAGCAACTGCAGACAAAGTGACTCTTTTGTGGCCTCTGACAACCGGTGGCTTTAAACAATGAAGGCCATTGTATAAGAACTCCCTCCCGGGGTTATTGTGAGGATTAATTAGATTAAAATCTACAAAATGCTTTGACTTTTTCCCAGAATTCTTTTATAAATAAAGATGGCTTTAATTTTTTTAAAAGTATCTTTATATTGGTCCTCCTAGAATCAAATGAAACAAGTTCACCTACTGTTTAACCCTCTGTATTCCCTGAAGCAAAAAGCCAGACTAAGCCAACCTAAATTACCTTTAATGGTTTTAAGCGGGCTACCAGTGCACACATGACTGAGCAGAATTTAGTACCCTAATCACAAAGATCTTGGTGTATGATTTACATGACACAATAATGCCTTGTAATCACTATGCTACATGGTCATTAGATATAAGTTACTGCAATTATTACAGCTGTTTTATACTGAGCAACAAAGTTTTACTCTCCTCTTTGTTATTTATATTTTAATAACTCACATTCTGCTCATTTACAAATAGGGTTTCAGGCAGCCTTCCCTTTAGTAGTTCCTCCCTACCTTCAAACATTGCAAATGTTGAAAATTTTCCCTGATGCCAGATACTGTTCGATCCTCATTGTTTACACAGACACACATACAGACACCAGATAAAAGACAGGAGTCCTAGATCCAGTTCTCCAACAGTTGAGGTTCCTTGGGAACCCCTTTTCCTCAGTTTCTTGGTCTCCTTTGTCCCCAGTGACCCAGCCGGCCCATGCAGTCCCTTCCCCTGACCTAGAAGGAGCCACTCTGCACATTCTGGTTGACGGGCTTGAGGCAGCAGACTCTCTGGAGCAGGCCCACATGAGGTCTGGGGTACAGTAGGACAAGAGGCCTGTTGGGGGACTTCCCTGGCGGTCCAGTGGTTAAAACTCCGAGCTCCCAATGCAGGGGGCACGTGTTCCATCCCTGGTCGGGGAACTAAGATCCCACGTGCCACATGGTGTGGCCAAAAAAAAAAAAAAAGGCCTGTTGGGTAGACCACCCCAAAATGCGCCTCAATGGCATATTATTTATTTTGAATTAAATTTATGGCCAACAGAAGAAGGGACACTCTGAATCTTCTGTCTTCCTGAAAGCAGAAAATAAATCTCTCATGTGAAAGGTGCACTCCCTGCATCTGGAGATAGGACACCTTTATTGCCAAAGATAGGGAATTTGGGCTGAGAAGACTATATAAACAAATCTTACTACTTCTTTAGCTTACCACCCTAAGCCCAAACTCTGTTTTGATTCTTCACTAATTGGGCACCCAGAACCTAGGTTTCTTTGTCCTGTCAATTCCTTACAAATTTGTTTGTCTAAAAAGTATAAAAGCTGTCTGCTTTGGCTACTTCTTAGGTCTCATTTCTATGGGTCCTCCATGGGCATGAATTAAAATTTGTTTCTTTGTCTCCGTTAATTTTATTATTAATCCAACCACACGAATTCAAGAGGGATAGAGAGGGAAATTTCCCCCTCCCCAATAGACCCATTGTAAATGGGGAACCCGTCTGGCAGGTGCCCAACTGTCCTGATTTGCTTGGGACAGAGGGCATGGGACTTTCGGTTTACTGGGATGAGTTTACCTCGCAGCGAGAACAGATTCCGGAACCCTGAATATTTAGATTCCTGAATGCTGGCTGTGCCTTTGCTGGGCCGGCAGAGTATCTTACTTGAGAAAGACACCTTATGCCTTTTGGGCCCGCAGCACACTGGGCTGGGTGTTCTCAGGGAACTCTGTGGATGTGACTCCTGTTACATTGAAATGGAAGAGATCAGAGGTGTCCAAGAGGGAGGCCAGCCACACCAGGTAGCGCCCCCAGTGACCCCGTTAGAGCCTCCAAAGTCCCAGGTCAGTTCGGTAAGCTTTGCAGCTGTGGAAACTACCCCTGAGGATTAGGCTGAAGAAATCGGTGTACGCCCTACTGCCCAGAGAGACTGAGGAAATTACTGTGTGGCTGATAACTTAATTATCCTGAAGGATACACCTCTCCTGATGCCCCCTTCACAGGACCAGTGATATGAGAAATCAAGTTACCTCAGAGCTAGAGCAAAGGTGACAGGGAGTTTTATGTGATATTATTTCCAGGCCTCTTGGGCTCTCCTGGCCTCTTAAATGCTCCTGTTTTCCTGCTGGGGTGTTCTTCCTCATCCTCGGTGGCTGGCTAACTCCTGTTCAGCCTTCAAACCCTGTAGGTTCTGCCCAGTTTCCTACTTCTTTCCCTCCTTTCTCCTCTCTCTCCCTCCTCTCCCTCCCTCCCTCCCTCCCTCCTTCTCTTCTTCCTTTTCTTCTTTCCTCTTATTAAATATTATTTGAATGCTTATCATATGCCAGTAATTAAACTATAAAGTTCAACAAGACAAAGTCTAGCTGATAACCCATCCCGCAATAGTCCTGTATACACACCACACATTCTAAATCTTTATCACTAATTTTTCCCGAGATTACATGCAGACTGTTGATATCTATATCTATATATAGCAGTTAAGTGAAAGTGCAAAATAATATAGCCTTTCTTCTCAGTTGAATTTTAGTTTAGTTTTACTGAAATCACTCCCCGGGCCCCCATCCAGGGAAGTCGTCAGATAACCAACTCCATACATTGTATACTGATTCTTATAGTCTGGGGCAGGAAATTCACACAGTATTACTCTAGCTGCCTTCAGTCCTTGCCATTGTGCTTAGTTCTGAGTTGTGACCTCACAGCTCAGAGCCCTGTCTTCATTGTATAAATAGTTTGGGTATTTTTATCCCAAAGTACATTACTTTGCACTTGTTCCTACTAAAGCTCATTTGTCAGTTGTCTGAACACATGCTCAGATTTATAGGCTTTTCTGACTAGACCAAGGACTGGCAAACTTATTCTGTAAAGGGCCAGATAATAAATAATTTGAGCTTTGCAGCAATACCCCAGTGTCGGTGGCACAGCTCTGCCGCTGTGTCGTGAAAGCAGCCATGGAGGATAGTAAACGAATGAGCAGGGCTGTGTTCCCATAAAACTTTATTTATGGACACCGAAATGTGAATTTCATATAATTTTCATGTGTCACAAAGTATTAGTCTTCTTTTGATTTTTCCCAACCATTTAAAAACCATTCTTAGCTTGTGGGCTGCACAGAAATAGATGCTGGCTGGATTTGGCTCTTGGACTGTAGTTTGCTGACCCTGATCTAGACCCATCGCTAGTTAGAAGTGTTGTTAGGGGTTTTACTGCATACTCCCTCCACCTGATCACATACACATATCAGTGAGCCCCTTCCTAACACATGTGCTGGAGGATTCAGGCTGTTTACTTGTGTCCATCAATCCCTGCTTCCCAACATTCTATTAAGGCAGCCTAACTGTCTTCATATAGGTGGGGTGCAGCTGGGGTCCCAGAACCCACCAGAGTGCTCTGCTTGTGGCTGCCCAAGCCTCCCAGCGACTCCTGTGAAAATGCATTGAACTTTTCAGAATGGAAATCTGACTGTGTCTCCACCGTCGTCTCACCCCCAGCTGAGTCACTCTATAAATGGAAGCCGCACTGAACTGGCGTTGTTTGAGGCTTTGACCACAGCCCTTGTAAGTGCAGGTGCCTAGTTTGGAATGCTGCGCCACTCCTTTTCCGAATCAATTCTAGGTAAACTCTGGGGCCACTCTCCCCCGTGGCACACATGGCACCCCAGGTCTAGAGGAGTCCATCTGTTACATGAGCTAATGCCTCACTTTGTACTTTTATTTTCATTAGTGGCGTTATTCGACTAAGAGCTGCCTCCGACTCCCTTGTTAGGCTCTGCTCTATGAGAGGGGGGCTGTCTGTCTTTGCTCACCACTGTATCTCCTGCATCTGGCCCTCTGCCTGGCACACAGTAGGTGTTCAACAAGCATTTGTTGAACAGAGGCGCCAGAACCCCAGTAGACCTCAGCCTATTGGCTGGGGCATTGTTGTCTATGACAGCCCCCGCCCCCCCCCCCCTCACCAGCAGAGCGAATTGGCATGAATTACAGGATCTCTTTGAGCCTGTTTCCTCCTCTGTAAAATGGAGGTAATAACTATTATCATCGGGTTGTGGTGACTTAAAGAGATAATGTGCCTGGCACATGGCTTGCCCCAGTCATGGTGAGATTAATGTTAGTCCCCTTCCCCGCTTCCTCTCATGGATGTCAACTCCATGGTTGCCTGACGCCTAACTACCTCTTGCCCAGATTCCTCAAGCGCACAGGACTCCACCTTCCTGAAGAGGCGTTTCCTCTGAGAAGTCCAGAATTAGAAATGTGACTACCACACCCTTCACACATCTGCTGCCTTTCCAGGAGCTGTCACTTGGACCCTCGAGTTCCCTCCCCCTACTGGAATCAGCAGGCCCCCCCCCCATTGTTTTTGCTGCTGAGCTAGTTCCTTATTGCCTCACAAAACATTCCAATCTCATGCGACTTTTATTTCAGCCTCTCCTTTGGAAACCTGTTAAAGGTTTTCTTAAGGTCTCAAAGTGGATGATATTATGCAATTCCCTTTTATCACATGCTATTTACTCCTCAAAAATTAACTAAATTTGTCAAGTTTTACCCTTCTTGCCATTCTTCTCTGAAGTTAATTTTAAGTGTTTAGCCTGCCTATTTCACAAGGAAACCATAACTTCCCAGGTTCCCTCCAAGATTTCTTAATGATAATGAATTTTTTTTTCTTGGTCGTGCCGCGTGGCATGCAGGATCTTTGTTCCCCCGACCAGAGATCAAATTCACTCCCCCTGCATTGGAATCATGGAGTCTTAACCACTGGACCACCAGGGAAGTCCCAATGATAATGAATATTATCATGTAATAAAAATTACGATATTTTACCTGCTGTATAAAAATATAAAAAAAAAAAAATTCAAAAAAAAAATGACAATATCTTGGGCCCAGTACATGTCCACCACTGTGCTAGGGCCCTTACATACATCATTTAATTTAATCCTTATAACAACTGTACATAATAGACACTATTATCCCCATTTTTGTACGTGGAATGAAATTTATTCCATGTAAAAAATGAAATAATGGAATAAATGAAATTTATTAGCCTCACAACTAGGAAGTGGTGGAGTCAAGATTTGTTCCAGCCAAGTGCCCATCATCTTTCCAATCTGACATTTTCCTCCCTTCTTATGCTTGGTGGTTGGTGATGGTGGTGGGAAGGTGTGTATGTAACATTCTCACTTATATAATCTTTTGGGGGAGCAGCCGCTTGTTATGACTGGTTACCCATTTTGGCGAATGGTCCTTCAGTGTCACGTTAGAGTTCCATCAAAACTCACGTAGGTCTTGAAGTATTACCCTTTGATTTAAACCACTCATCATCCGTCTCTCCAACCTATATTTCTTAACAGGTTAGCTTAGTCTGTTTGGACTATTATAACAAAATACCACAAATCAAATGGCATATAAACAACAGAAATTTATTTCTCACATTTCTGGAGGCTTAGAAGTCCAATATCAAGGTACCAGCATGGGTTGTGTTCTGGTGAGGACCCTCTTCCTGTTTCATGGCTGGCCCTTCCTGGCTGTGTCCTCACATAGTAGAAGGGGCTAGGGAGCTCAGTGGGCTCTCCTTTATAAGAACACTAATCCTTTATGAGATCCATACTGAAGTAAGTGGGGATGAAATGACTTTGGTCTAGCATTTGCTTTAAAATATTTTCTTTTTTTTTTTAAGATTTTTTTTTGATGTGGACCATTTTTAAAGTCTTTATTGAATTTATTACAATATTGCTTCTGTTTTATGTTTTGGTTTTTTGGCCGCAAGTCATGTGGGATCTTAGCTCCCTGACGAGGGATCGAACCTGCACCCCCTGCATTGGAAGGTGAAGTCTTAACCACTGGACCGCCAGGGAAGTCCCTTTTTTTTTTTTTTTTCTCTTTTTAAAAAAAAAATTTT
Organism: Eubalaena glacialis; assembly: GCF_028564815.1. NCBI lineage: Eukaryota > Metazoa > Chordata > Mammalia > Artiodactyla > Balaenidae > Eubalaena > Eubalaena glacialis. Next base: position 106,153,603 of record NC_083717.1, on the reverse strand, counting down.
AGTTTTTAAAAGTGCAGGAAAGTGAAGCAAGTATGGGATTCGATAATGATTTAACTTGGTTAATGAGTATTCTACATTATTCATTATACATTATATAATGTTATACATATTCATTATACAATTTTTTCTGCTTCTTTGTATTGGAAATTTTCTTAATATAAAATTTAAAAATATAAAGAAAATGACAATAATTTACAGAGAGAAGTAAAATAAGTTACCTGGATGTTCAAGTTACCTTCACCAGGAATACAACATGGAAAGCTAATTTGATTTAAGACTGCTGGGTACACCTGTAGTCCTAGCAAGGGGCGTTAGCTGGAGGATCCAAGCCAATGGCTCCATGCTCTGGGGTCATTTCCACCAAGGAGAGTCACCCACTGGGGGGGCCTGGCAGGACTCCCATCCCTCAGACTTGCTTGAAAAGATATTGGCTTTCTCTGAGCTGCCCTAGGCCAGATAGAAGCTCAGTCTTCTGGCATGTAGGATTCTATCTGTGTCTAAATCCAGAACATCACCTCACTACTATATTGCTATAATTTCTGTTATTTTTGTAACGTGACAATGTGTACCACAAAAGACGATTGCCCTGTTAACCATATAAGATGACTGAACCATCCTTTCTGTTTTCCATATCTTCCTCCAAAAACAATTCTGTTTACTAAATTACAACTCCAGTATGGTCCCATCTCCCTAAGAATACAACCAGAGCATCTTTGAGTGCCCCCGAACTCTCTGCTTACTCATTCACAGCTTCCTACTTTACTCCAACAGACAACTGATCCTCTCCTTTGTGTTTAACTTTTTAGAGGATGGCTTAGTCTCTCATTTCAAGTCTTGAGGGCACCTCACGGTTATTCCCTCCCATCCCAGCCATGTCTCCGATGGAGCTGTCCATTATCCATCACAGTTAAAGCCTGATCAGCCCAAGACCAGCAGGAACAAGCCTGTAGTCTGACAAAATCAGCCTCATAGCAAGGGGGTGCACTACAGAGCTGTGACGTGCTGCCCTCCACAAAGGACCTCTAGCAGCTGTATTCTGTTTTCTTTTCACTGTAACATTATTTTTCTTTTCTTTTTTAATTGAATGAAAGATTCTTTAAATTCTATAGTGCTTTACAATTTTCAAAAGTTTCACACGTGATTTCATAGAATCCCATAATAATCTCTTTTTCCTATTCCCTACCCTTATGTTGTCCCTCCCCCCCTTCCCTCTCCCCATTGGTAACCACTAGTTTGTTCTCTATATCTGTGAGTTAGCAGCTGTATTCTTATGGGATGTTTAGATTAATTACAGAATGAACTTTCCTCACATGTCTACAGATGAATTAGCACCAGAGAGATCATTTTTACAGAATGACAGCTCGCTTCAAGAGCACAGAGTGAGGGCTCCAGAGGCCTCTGGGTCTGAGCTCTCCCGTGTGACCCCTGTACCCTGGGACTGTGATGGTCACTCAGGCAATGACATTGACCCGTCTGTGGCCAGGAGCTCCTGTCTCCCCTTCTGTTCTTCTGTCCCAAGGTAAGTTCCAGGGATTGTCTCAAGACTTAGACATCTGATGTCTACATCCATCCCATTCCCCATCCCCATGTCAGGCACTTAAACCCTGTTCCAGGCTGAGGGGGTGGGTGCCTCTATTGCTGCCACCAGTGGCAGCAGGGATCTATTTCTCCTGCTTCCAGCTTCTGGTTTTGCTCTAAGACCTCATATTCTTGGGATACATGACAGACCCCGCTAACTCAACTGCTGGTTCAGCTCCTGTTCCTGCTGGCAGCTCCCTTCCATCAGATGTCTTAGGGGCTGAAACCTGAGAAGCGAAGGGCAAGGTGAGGATTCCTGGCCTTGCAGCCTGACCTGTCTGCCCAACTCTCTGCCTTGTTTGCCCTTCACCAGCTCCAGGAATGACAGAGGTGGCTAAAGAGGCGCTAATGCTACCCCCATGGTTTACAGTGCATTTTCAAAGGCATGATTTAATTTGATCCTCTTTCAGATCTGTGAGATAGTTATTCCTATTTAAAGAGATAAGAAGTTAGGGCACCATGAGGTTAAGTAATGTGTTTACAGTCACAGAGTGAATTGGCAGCAGGACCATGATGTGAAGTGAGGTATTCTGTCTCCTGGGGGAGCTTATCTGTATCTAAATCCAATTTATTACTAAACCACTATATTTCTATAATTAAAATATTATTTGTAGCAACCAAGTTGTATTACCATAGAAGATGACTCATTATCAGTAGCAGGCTGAGATTGTTCCAATAGCCAAATGCCATATTTCATTTTCATCCATGTGGTGAATGTACTATTTTTTCCTAATTTTTCATCACGAGGAGTCAATAGATAATATATATAGTTGATAAATCAAGAAAAAGAGGTATAAATATATTACATACAGTTTCAGTGGTAATCAACAGTAGAACTTAAGTCAGAAACTACTAATAAAACCTTTGAGTAATGGGCGTGGGAGTGGTGGGGTTGGTGGGGATGGGTGGTGGGAGATTTTTGTTTCTCATTTTAGGAACTTCTGTACAGTCTGAGTTTTTAGAACATGTGCGAGTATTACTTTTTTTTTTTTTTAATAGATCTTTATTGGAGTATAATTGCTTCACAATACTGTGTGTAGTTTCTGTTGTACAACAAAGTGAATCAGCCATATGCATACATATGTCCCCATATCCCCTCCCTGTTGGACTGGAAGAATCAATATTGTGAAAATGACTATACTACCCAAAGCAATCTACAGATTCAATGCAATCCCTATCAAACTACCAATGGCATTCTTCACAGAATTAGAACAAAAAATTTTACGATTCGTATGGAAACACAAAAGACCCCGAATAGCCAAAGCAATCTTGAGAAAGAAAAATGGAGCTGGAGGAATCAGGCTCCCTGACTTCAAACTATACCACAAAGCTACAGTAATCAATACAGTATGGTACTGGCACAAAAACAGAAATATAGATCAATGGTACAGGATAGAATGCCCAGAGATAAACCCACGCACATATGGGCGCGTAATTTACGACAAAGGAGGCAAGAACATGCAATGGAGAAAAGACAGCCTCTTCAATAAGTGGTGCTGGGAAAACTGGACAGCTACATGTAAAAGAATGAAATTAGAACACTCCCTAACACCATACACGAATAGATTAAAGACTTAATACTTTAAGTATTAAGTATAAAGACTTATAAGTATTAAGTATAAAGACTTTAAAATATAAAGACTTTATTAATACTTAATGCTCCAAATGGATTAAAGACTTAACAGTAAGTATTACTTTTAAATAAAAAATTTAAAAATAGGAAAAAAATGAAATAAAATAAAAAGTATCCCATCAGTGAGGGATTGTTTAGTCATACGTAATACTAGGCAGCCAGTAGAAAAACCGAGGTCCATCTATACAAATTTTAAATAAGAAAAACAAACTGCAGAATGGTGTGGTTAGGATAATATCATTTATTTCGAATATTGTGTGTGTGCATATGCATGTGAGTGTACCTGCACACCAAGCTGGGAGGATGTATATCAAAGTGATAGCCAAGTATAGGGATACATGGCAAAGTGGGGAGGAGAGAAAAGACTTTTTAAATATTCTACACTTTTATATACCGTTTTTAAAAATTTTTTTATTTTATATTGGAGTATAGTTGATTTACAATGTTGTTATACTGTTTGTTTTTTCAAGGAGCATGCATTGAATATGAATGTATGGAATATTCTGCAGGTTCAAAGCTAAAGTGATTCTGAGTGTGTCCTTTTTCTTTTTTGCTATGGAAGAGCCAAGCGTCACGGTACTGTGTTAGATATGAGGGTCAGGATATTACACTGACCTTTAGGGAGGAAATTCACTGGTTCTCTGCTCCTTAGTATTGTTGCCAAAGGGAAGTTTGTGAATTGAATCACTCCACTGTCATGCCTTAATGTCACCACAGAGGTAACCAAAAGTCTGATTCGTGTTTCTTTTTATATAGTTCTATTTCCTTCCTCTGCTCGGTTTTGAGCAAATGTCACCAAGAGTGTGTGGGATTTAAATCTCCAAGTCTAGTATCTGATGATCATGGCAAGGTATCTGTCTCACACTTTGGAGTTCTGGACTTGGGGGTCTTGAGTAACCTCAATTCTAACCTTGTTAGAATCCTTTGGCAATTCAGTTATTTTTGTATTTTATTTTATTGTGGAAAGGACACTTAACATGAGATTTACCCTCTTAACAAATTTTTAAGTATTCAATATATCATCGTTGACTATAGGTACGATAGTTGTATAGCCTATCTCTAGAACTTATTCATCTTTTAAATTTTATTTTTTCCTTCCAGTTTTATTGAGATAAAATTGACATAAACATTGTATAAATTTAAGGTATACAGCATGATGATTTGACTCACATACATCATGAAATGATTACCACAATAAGTTTACTGACTATTCATCATCTCATATAGTTTAAAGAAATAGAAAAATAAGTTTTTCCTTGTGATGAGAACTCTTAGGATTTACTGTCTTAACAACTTTCATATATAACATATAGCAGTGTTAATTATATTTATCATGTTGTACATTTCATCCCTAGTACTTATTTATCTTATAACTGGAAGTTTGTACCTTCTGACTGCCTTCATCCAGTTCCCCCTCCTCCCGCCCCCACCTCTGGGAACCACAAATCTGTTCTCTTTTTTCATGAGTTTGTTTTTGAAGTATAGTTGACCTACAACATTATGTTAGTTCCTGTTATACAATGTAATGATTGTATATTGCTATACATTTCAAAATTATCACTACAATAAGTCTAGTTACCATCTGTCACCATACAAAGATATTACATAAATATTGACCGTATTCCCCACACTGTACATTTCATACCGTGATTCATTTATTTTGCATCTAGAAGTTTGTACCTCTTAATCTTCCTCACCTATTTCTATCCTCCACCCACCCCCTCCCCTCTGGCAACCACCCTTTTGTTCTCTGTATCTATAACTCTGTTTCTGTTTTACCATGTTTGTTCATTTGTTTTGTTTTTTAGATTCCACATATAAGTGAAATCATACAGTATTTGTCTTTCTCCTGTCTGACTTATTTCACTTAGCATAATACCCTCTAGGTCCATCCACATTGTTGCAAATGGCAAGATTTCATTCTTTTTTATGGCTGAGTAGTATTCCACTGCATGGTTCGAGCTGAATCCCTGCCTGGCTAGCTGCTTGGCCTGAGGCATCCCAGTACTGGTGCCAACAGGCTGGTGGGTGGGTCCAGTCCTGGTGCTAACAAGCTAGAGGGAGGACTCCAGAGTGGCACTTGCTAGCACCAATGTCCTTCTGGTAGATGATTCCCCAAAATGGATGCTGCCAGTGTCTGTGTCCCCAGGGTGAGCTCCAGTTGCCTCCTGCTTCTCCAGGAGGCTCTCCCAGATCAGTAGGTGGGTCTGACCCAGGCTCGTTTTAAATTACTTCTTCTGTCCTGAGACCCAGCGTGTGTGAGATTTTGTGTGCGCCTGTTAAGAGTGGACTCTGTTTCCCACAGCCCTCTGGGTCTCCCGAAAGTAAGCCCCACTGCCCTTCAAAGTCAAACGTTTTGGCGACTCATCTTCCTGGTGTAGAACCCCTGGGCTGGGGAGCCTGATATGGGACTCAGACCTCGTGTTCCTTGGGGAGAGCCTCTGCAATTGTAATTATTTGTGGGTCACCCACCCCCGGGGTATGAGTCCTGGCTACACCACGTCTCTGCCCCTCCTACCCTCTCACTGTGGTTCCTTCTTTATATCTTTAGTTGTAGGAGATTATTTCTGCTAGCCTCCAGGTCTTTCTCATCAATAGTTTCTCTGTAAGTAGTTGTAATTTTGGTGTGCCCATGAGAGGAGGTTGGCTCAGGGTTTTCCTACTCTACCATCCTGGCCACACTCCCTCATTTTTCTTTTAAATAAAAGAGGTTATATTTATGAGCACTTTAAGACAACTTGGGAAATATGCAGTAAAAGAGAATAAATCCTTCAAATTACAAAGATTTTGCTAAATTGCAAACTGCCAATCCATCTAAATTTGGCATATCCAATCTACTTAAGTAGTAATTTTTGTTTAAGTAGTAATTTTTCTAACAAAATTCAGTTGGGGAACCAGTGATATATTTATGCCTTCGACAAAGATAACAAGTATGGTATTGCTGTGGTTGAGAAAAGAGAATATAAATCCTGGCTATCTTATTGTTCTGGCTCATCAAAACTCAAAGAACATGTGAGGTTCTGTCATGTCCAGTGAGGTTAAGCAAATGTAATAGGGTTACATACTGTGTTGTTACATGTTTTTATCATATAAATGGTCTGGTTGTTCCTCTTCTTCTCCATTAGGACAATATATAGGGAATAATAAATTTTAACAGGAATCCTTATATGCAGGCAGTTTAGAATCTCTGAGCAATTTTTATGTCCAAGTACAGAGCCATTTACATAGCTTATATTGTGCTTTGTGTCCACACTTGCGGTCCATATGCCGTCCTATCTGTGCTTCCCATTTGTCCAGGCATTTTAGTTCCAGGCCAGACTCTGGCAACATCACGGGTTGAAATTGTTCTAGGTCTCCTGTGGATTTTTGCTTGACCATGAGTAGGAGGCTGGCCTTTAAATCCCCATGTTGTCATGATGCCTTGAAAACCTTTACCAATATCGTTTTTTTTTATTATTATTATTTTTTATTTTTTAATTTATTTATTTATGGCTGTGCTGGGTCCTCGCCTCCGCGCGAGGGCCCTCTTCCGCCGCGGCAAGTGGGGGCCACTCCCCATCGCGGTGCGCGGGCCTCTCACCACCGCGGCCTCTCCTGTTGCGGAGCACAGGCTCCAGACGCGCAGGCCCAGCAATTGTGGCCCACGGGCCCAGCCGCCCCGCCGCATGCGGGATCTTTCCAGACCAGGGCCCGAACCCGTGTCCCCTCCACCGGCAGGCAGACTCTCAACCACTGCGCCACCAGGGAAGCCCACCAATATCGTTTTTGTTGTGACATTCATATACTGTCTGGGAGAAAATGAACAGCATATCGAGGAGTGCCTGGTTTAATGACAGCGCTGTCGCAAGAAAGGTTTTAACTTTCCATACTGGCAGCAGTCCAAGTTCTCAGTACATTTCCAATAGAGATGCGGAGTTATAGCCATGTGTTACAGTTTTTCCTCCTACAGTTAGGGCTGCCATTTTCCCATTATGGTTTTCCTTTGGAGTATATTTTAGGATGTGACAGTCTTGTATCTGAAGTAATGTGAGCATATGCTTTTGAACATCCTTGGTCCATAAAGGCATCATGCCCAGCTTCAGTGTGATAAGGCCAACTTTAGAGAAACCTGGTTCCCAAGGATATAAAGGCCATGGTTCATCTTTCAGAGGACGCAGTTTACTTACTAATTGGGCTTTATTTTTATCAGAGATCAACTGCTTAACGAATGGGACATTTTCTTTGCAAAGGTGCTTGTCCTAGCAAGTACAGCTCTTGCTGTGGAGACTTCTAAGCAGAAGCCAGATGTTTCTTCTCCTCCCCAAGCCCTGAGCAAGCAGCCAGGCTGTCTGTGCCTCAGGCCAGTACCTGGGCATTGGTTTGTGTCAGCAGCCTCCAGCCAGGCATTCTGTGGCTGGGAAGGGGTCCTCCTGAGACACTTCTGGGCGCCCTACCACTCTGTTTTCAGGGCTTCCCTGCTGTGAGTCAGATATCCGGGAGCCATTCACCCAACAATCTGTGAATTAGAACTTACACCTCTTGCTTAACTGAAACTTTCTGCCTGTTGTAACTCCCCATTTCCCTCACCCCCAACCCCTCACCACTCCACTCTTTGATTATATGAATTTTACTATTTTAGATACCTGATATCAGTGGAATCATGCAGTATTTGTCTTTCTATGACTGGCTTATTTCACTTAGCACAATGTCCTCAAGATTCATGTATCTTATTGCATATTGCAGGATTTCTTTCTTTTTAAAGGTGGAACAGTATTCTGTTGAATGTGTATATCACATTTTCTTTATCCATTTATCTGTCATTGGACATTTGTTTCCACATCTTTGCTATTGTGAATAGTGCTGCAATGAACATAGAAGTGCTAATATCTTTGAGATCCTGATTTCAATTCTCTTAGATAAATACCCAGAAGTAGGATTGCTGGATCATATGGTAGTTCTGTTTTGAATTTTTTGAGGAAACTTCATACCGTTTTCTATAGCAGTTGTACAATTGTGCATTCCTACCAACAGTGTGCCAGAGTTCTAATTTCTTCTAGTTTATCCAGTTGGTGTATAATTGTTCATAGTAGTCTTTTATGATCCTTTTAATTTCCATGGCATCAGTTGTATGTCTTTTCTTCCATTTATGATTTTATTTATTCGAATCTTTTCTTTTTACCTTACTCAGTCTAACTAAGTAAGGTAAAGAAGCCCGCGCACCGCAACAAAGAGTAGCCCCCGCTCACCGCAACTAGAGAAAGCCCACACACAGCAACAAAGACACAAAGCAGCCAAAAAAAAAAAAAAAAAAAAAGTGATAACTAAGAAAATAGGGCTGTTAGTGTTAGTATAGAATAGAGATAGTGTGTTCTCTAAGGTCAGACAGCCAAGTCTTACACCATTCACTACAATTGATATGATCATTATAATAATTTATATAGTCACTATGTGCTTAGACATTGGAAACCCAAAGATAAAAGAGACAGACTTACTTCTTTTAACCATGGCATGTACAATCACGTATTTACCTGGGTGACCATGGGCAAGCTGCTAACCTCTGTGAGCTTTAGTTACTCCATTTGTAAAATAAAGACAATATTACTGTTATATTCCTTCTAGGGTTCTGGTGGAGCCTAAATGAGATTAACCATGTAACACAGTGCCTGTTGTATACTAAGTGCTCAATAAATATCAGTTTGTCTTTTCTAAAAGGTTTACTAACCATTCTTGGTAGCAACATCCAATTGCTGATTCCTTTAATTTTTGGTACAGTTTTAACTCTGTCTAGTTTTGGATCTCTAACTTTTCGCTTATTCCTGGTTTTTTATCATGCCCATGTAGTTTTCTTCTTAGAGTCCCTTGAAGGCTGCACCATTTTTTTCTTCCTTTCAATGCTCATGTATATTGGCATCTTTTTACTAACTTGCTTATTTAAGTGTGTATTTATCCAAGCATTTTATTTTTTCCAACTTAGATTATATTCTTGCTCTTGAGTTATTCAAATACATACTTAGTTTAGAATACCTACTAGTTTCTGGAAAATTTGCCAGAATTATTCATGATATTTGGGGAAACCCTCTAGATATAGAAGGAAACCAATTCCCTCTCTGCTCTTTTTTTTTTTTTTCAGGTGCATTTGATTTTGTAGATGAGTCTGGAAGCATTAGTTGCAAAGGTATGCATTTGCCTCTCTGGTTACATGAGAGAATAGAAATGTACAAAGAAGCTAAAGTAAGCTTGTGCTGTTCTGAGGGAGAGCTTTCATGCAATCTGCAGATACTAGGTTCCATTAGAAAGTCAGTATCCCCTCTCTACCCCACTGCTGCCAATAACTAAAGCTGCTGAAGAAGAGTGAGTTTGTGGTGTGTCTCCCCACCTTTTCTACCTTTCTTTACTTTGAACTCTCAGTGTCCTCTGAGAGTTTCCTGTCCTTTCTTTTGTTTTCTCAAACAAAGCCTTCCTTGGGCAGAATTGTCAAATGAACTCCCCTGTCAGCATTCCCTTTGCTGCCTACTCCTCTTCCTTTACTCCTCTGTGCAGGCCTCTCCCCTCTTCTTGCCCAGCCCCCAATCCTCAGTCAGGGTTCAACCAGAGAAACAGAACCAGTAGGAGATATATTTAGAAATTTACTGCCTGGAATTGGCTTACATGATTGTGGTGGCTGGCAAGGCACACTGGTAGGGTAGGCCATCAGGAAGGGCAGACTGGGACTCCTGGGCATCAGCTGAAGCTGTTATCCACAGAGGAATTTCTTCTTCAGAGAAACCTCAGTTCTGCTCTTAAAACCTTTTAACTGATTGAAACAGGCCCACCAGATTATCTTCCTTAAAGAATCTTCCTTAAAGTCAACTGATGACAGATTTAATTCACATCTACAAAACACCTTCACTGTAACACCTAAGTTAGTGTTTGATTAAATAACTGGGGACTATGTCTAGCCAAGTTGGCATATAGAACTGACCACCACACCTCATTTCCTTTAAGATTTGGCTTTTACATACTGGCTTAATTGGTAACTAAAATGTTAATTGACGGAAGCTGAATACCTCTCAGGGATATTTTCATTTTATGAAGAAATCTTTATGAACCAAAGGAATGAAACAATAATAATAATAAAAAAAGCTAAGGTATGTGTGATTTGGGGTGGAGTAGGGATGGGAATGAAAACCACTGCCTATTCAAAAGACCAGGACTGCCCACAGGTAGAAGGGAAAACATTGCTACTCTAGAAGATTTGGGGCAAATAGTATTTAAAGAGAGAGAACTCTTAGTAGATGAAATATCTAGTTACTTGGAATCATTATTGACTGTGACAACCCTGAGTTGTTTCTTATGTCCGTGTGAATCCCATTGCAAGACCCAAGTGATGTTAAAGGAGTCCTTGCTGAAGGGGGAAAGGCCATCTTACTGAGAGAGAACTGGACCCCAGCCAGCAGAAGGCATCTAGTGTTAATGGTGGCTGAGGAGGAGGGTACACTGATTCTCTCTTCTCTTTCCCGCTCAGCAGCTATCTTGTTGCAGTCATGCCTACTTTTTTCTTTTCCCTTTTTCCCAGTCTGCTAGCATACTCCTGTGAGTGAAACGAAAGCTTTTTTTATTTTTTAATTTTTTATTTATTTTTGGCTGTATTGGGTCTTCGTTGCTGCGCGCGGGCTTTCTCTAGTTGCGGCGAGCGGGGGCTACTCTTCATTGTGGTGCATGGGCTTCTCATTGCAGTGGCTTCTCTTGTTGCGGAGCACGGGCTCTAGGCGCGTGGGCTTCAGTAGTTGCAGTGCACGGTCTCAGTAGTTGTGGCTCGTGGGCTCTAGAGCGCAGGCTCAGTAATTGTGGTTCATGGGCTTAGTTGCTCTCTGGCATGTGGGATCTTCCCAGACCAGGGATCGAACCTGTGTCCCCTGCATTGGCAGGTGGATTCTTAACCACTGTACCACCAGGGAAGTCCCCGAATGCTTTTTAATGTTATTTTTAAAGCAGGCATCCATTGATTCTGTGGCAAGACTGCTAGTCGCTTTCCAACATCCACTTTCCCCTTCTTCCCAATGTTTATCTGTGTACATGGTTGTTCTGGAAAGACTACCACTTGCGGCCTCTCAACAACTAAGTGTGGCATGTGGCAAAGTTCATTCAATGGGATTTGTGTGGAAGTATATACCTAATTTCAGGTCATGGCATGGAGAGGGTGTGTCCTCTCTCTCCAACCCTTCCTTTCCATCCTGCTGCCTGACATGTGGACATGGTGGGGTTCTCTGGGTCATACAGATGAGGCCAACACTCAAGTGATGACTGAGTTAACAAGCTGCAAGGAGTCTGTGTCCCTGTGTGTGAGAGAGAGACTTCTATCTTGTTTGAGCCACTGTTACCTTGGTCTTTGTTATAGCAGCTGAATATGTACCCTAACTAATATAAATCCTACCATAGGCAAAATACTGAGCTAGGCAATGAATGTCTAAAGATGAGTAAAACAACTTGACAGTGCAAGTCTATTTATTTATTTAATTTATTTATTTTTGGCTGCGTTGGGTCTTCGTTGCTGTGCGCGGGCTTTCTCTAGTTGTGGCGAGTGGGGGCTACTCTTCATTGTGGTGCACGGGCTTCCCATCGTGGTGGCTTCTCTTGTTGTGGAGCATGGGCTCTACGCGTGCAGGCTTCAGTAGTTGTGGCACGCGGGCTCAGTAGTTGTGGCTCGCAGGCTCTAGAACGCAGGCTCAGTAGTTGTGGCACACGGGCTTAGTTGCTCCACGGCATGTGGGATCTTCCTGGACCAGGGCTCAAACCTGTGTCCCCTGCATTGGCAGGCAGATTCTTAACCACTGTGCCACCAGGGAAGCCCGACAGTGCAAGTCTTGAGAAAGTTAACAACCTAGTGAGAGAGACAAATAAAATCTCAATAACTATAATAAAGGGTAGACTATGGTAACTGTCTGATTGGAGATATAAATAAAACCTGGTAGAAGAGATTAATTCTGGTTGTGGTATTAGGAAGGACTTCTTAAATAAGGTGACGTGCAACCTGGGATTTGGACAGTGAGTTGAATTCTGATAAATGGAAGAGGATAAATAGGGCATCTCAGGCAGAAGAAATAGTATGTGTAAAGGCAAAAAGACAAAAAATGCACACGTATATAGAAAATAACCAGCAGAAAAGGCAGAATGTCAGTGAATGCAGAGGAGGAATAGCCCAATTAGATAGGGACCAGATTGTGATGGCCCGTGAATGTTATATTAAGGAATTTAGTTTTGGATGTGTTGAATTTGAGGTGGGAATGGAAGGAATGTAGGTAGGTAGGTAGGTAGCAGGAAATTAGATTCTGAAACTCAGAAGTGAGGAGCTCAGAAGTGAGGTGAGAACTGGAGATGTAGATCTGGGTGTCATCCGTATCTAAGGGACAAAGTGAAATAGACAAGGAAGAAAGTGCAGAGTGAGAAGGGGGTGAGGAGGAAACGTAGGCCACGTCTTTTGAGGTGTGGGGAAGGGGAAGATGGCAGAGAAGGAGTCAGTGAAGGAAACCAGAGGGTGATCAGATAGGAAGGAAGAGACTCAAAGAAAGGAAGGTATGGTCATGGACATCAAGGAAGTCGTAAATGACCTCAGTTTACTCCCTTGTAGTGTCAAAATCATACTTTCATTATTAACCCATCGTTTCCTCAGCATTCCAGTCTTAGAAGCAGATCTCTTCAAGAATACAGTAGTTATCTAAATTCTTTTGGACTGCTTCAATACATCCTGCTTTTTTCTTGGCTTGTGAATCTGTAGGGTATGAGCAGAAACTAACCATAGTGGATGCTATGGTGTGCTGCCCGGATCCCTCCTTCAGGACAGAGGTGCTAATTCTCCTAGCTGTCGGGCATGTTGACTGCTGATGGCTCACACATCTGAGTTCCTTGCTGAAGGGTGCTAATTTGCCCGAATTCACACCTGTTCTCAGGGTATGCCTGCATCCAGTGATTAGTTGATGCAGGGGTACAAAGGTTCAGCCCCTTGCCTCTATTTGAGACAACTCAAAGCGTCATTTGTAGTTCCAGAGAGCTCCCCACAAGATCACCTGAAGCCTCTGATGCAACTCCTAAGCAGTTCAACTCATCCCTTTCCACCCCATCCTACTTCCTTCACTGTCTTACAGGTATTGTTCCTGAAAGTACCCTCCAGTGAGCCTCCTGCATGGAAATCTATGCTTCAGAATCTGTTTCTGAAGGAATTCCATCTAGGAAAGTTGGTGCCTGTGCTGTCTTAGCAATGACAGCCCATTGGCTGGCTAGCAATGTGGATTCCATCAGTGGTAGTAGATGGAATGTTGATGGTGCATGGCATGCTGCATCTGTGCAGTTGTTAAAACTTTCACTGGCGGTGAGCTGGGATAGAACTCTAGTGGAAGGGATGTACTGCAAGGTATAATAACTTAGGTCTTTGAGATGTTTGGAAGAAGTAGTAAATATAAGGGCTACAGAATTAAATGGCTCTTGCTGTATGCTATTGAAACATTGGAGAAAAAATAGTGAAATATTGAGGGCGATTAACCTCCAATTCATGATGAAATGTGAAAGCCAAAAGCCCTCCTTGGCAGCATACAAGCAAACTCTCAAATCCTGCAGCCAGACATCAGCAAAAGTTTAAGATCAAGGCCAGGACTTTTTAATAGCAGCAAAACTCCATCGAAGAATGAATTCTGAGCCACGACAAATCAGGGTCTCGAATGAGTAGGAGTGGAAGCCTGAAACTTGAGATGGGGATATCTCACCTGGGTTGATGAAGTTAAAAATCTTGAATCCTCAGATTCCCCTGGACCCTCTGGGCCTGAACAAGTAGGCCTTTTCTTCCTTTTAAAGGCCAGTGATCCTCCTGTACTTGAAGATGATGTAGAAGCCCTTCCCTTGTAAGATAATATGCACCCACTCCCCATAATCAACCCCCATCTCCCATCCTGGCTACCAGACTAATTAGTAGGGTCAAATAACAATATATCCTAGCACTTTCCTTAGCTTCTAAGGGAGGAAATGGACCATATGCTAAAGGAGCTACCGGATGTAGCCAATATGTATTGGCAGGAGCTGAATGAGTATATATGAGATTGGATTCTAAGGATGCTGGTTTATTGGGGGTGAGATAAGGTATAACATTGGATAAGGAAGAATTTATGAATATGGGAGCATCCTTCTATAACACAGGCTTTAACACCTTGGAAAATAGTGTCAACTTGCTGCAAGGATGGTTTTTGAGGAAGATTTGAAAAAGTGAAATAGAAAATTCACACTGCTTTGGAAGACAGAGATTAAAAGGTTCAGAGATATGTGCATTCTAGAGTAGATATATGAGTCTGAAAAACCTTCCTGCTGCCTATGTTCTGAAAAAGAATCCAGATGATATTCCATTGACTAAAGTGGTAAGGAATGTGCTGGTAAATGGGGCACAAGAATCACTGAGAAACTTAATGGTAACTACCTCAGTGTTAACTAGGTCAGGACTTCAGAAGTGATAGCCATGGGGATGGTAGGATCCTAAAGTAACATAGGCCAAGTGGTAGCACACAGATGGACACAGCAATATACATTTATGTTCTTGTCCTAGGGCTATGTTAACCTTCCATCCTCTGATATAATATAGTACAAAGGGGCCTGGATCACCTGGAGATGCAAGATATCACATGGGAACAAACTAGTGGTTACAAATGGGGAGAGGGAAGGAGAGAGGGACAAGATTGGGATAGGGGATTAAGAGGTACAACGTACTATGTATAAAATAAATAAGCTGGGACTTCCCTGGTGGTCCAGTGGTAGACTATCTGCCTTCTAATGCAGGGGACATGGGTTCGATCCCTGGTCGGGGAACTAAGATCCCATGTGCCGCAGGGCATCTAAGCCCGTGCGCCTCAACTAGAGAGCCCGCGTGCCGCAAACTACAGAGCCCACGTGCTCTGGAGCCCACGCGCCACAACTTGAGAGAGAAAACCTGCACACCACAACTAGAGAGAAGTCCGCACACCACAACTAGAGCGAAGTCCACACGCCACAACAAAGATCCCGCATGCCGCGACTAAGACCCAACACAGCCAAAAATAAAATAAATAAATTAAAAAAATAAATACTAAAAAAAAAGCTACAAGGATATATTATACAGCACTGAGAATACAGCCAATATTTTATAATAATTTTAAATGGAGTATAATCTATAAAAATTTTGAGTCACTATGTTGCACACCTGAAACTGATATAATATTTTAAATCAACTATACCTCAATTAATTACAAAACAGATTTTAGTTCATCACAGTGAAGAATCTCTTAACAATTATAAATCCTCAAAAGTAACAGGCCACTTAGTGAAGTAATGAGTTTTTCATCCCTAAAAACTATTCAAAAGAGGTTGACAGTAATTAAGGATTTCTATATTGGAAATGAAAAACAGCAACAGAGTTATAGACACAGAGAACAAAAGGGTGGTTGCCAGAGGGGAGGGGGTGGGTGCAGGATAGAAATAGGTGAGGGGAACTAAGAGGTACAGACTTTTAGATCAAAATAAATGAGTCACGGTATGAGATGTATAGTGTGTGGAATATAGTCAGTAACTATGTAATATCTTTGTATGATGACAGATGGTAACTAGACTTATCGTGATAATTTTGAAATGTATAGTAATATCAAATCACTATGTTGTGTAACGGAACTAATACAGTATTGTTGGTTAATTATACTTCAAAAACAAAAAGCAAACTCATAGCAAAAGAGATCAGATTTGTGCTTACCAGAGGTGGGGGTGGGAGAAATTGGAGGAAGGGAGTCAAAAGGTACAAACTTCCAGTTATAAGATAAATAAGTACTAGGGATGTAAGTTACAATGTGATAAATATAATTAACTGCTGTATGTTATGTATGAAAGTTGTTAAGAGAGCAATCCTAGGGGTTCCCCTCAGAAGGAAAAAATTTTTTTCTATTTATTTAATGTTGTATCTGTGTGAGATGATGGATACTCACTTATTGTGATAATCATTTCATGATGCACGTAAGTCAACTCATGCTGTACATCTTAAACTTATACAGTGCTGTATGTCAATTATATCTCAATAACACTGGAAGAAAAAAACCATTGTTTAAGAGAGCCTGTTGAGGGGGCGACATGGCAAGAGCGGCCTCTGTTTGTTAAGAGTGGTCCTCAGTCGACAGCCAACAAAAAAATAAGGACTTCCAAGTCCTACACCTGCAAGGGGCTGAATTATTCGAATAACCTAAATGATCACTTCCTCCTTGAGCCTCGAGATGAGGATGCAGCCAGCTGACACTTTGATTTCAGCCTTATGAGACCCTGAGCAGAGAACCTAGACAAAATGTGCCAGACCCCTAGCCCACAGAAGCTCTGAGATAATACATCTGTGCTGTTAAAATTACTGAGTTTGTGGTAATACGTTATGCAGCTGTAGCAAAGTAATACAGGCCTTGTAAATATTTCTCCCTCCAAGTGTTTCTCCTTTGTCAATTGGCATGATATTAAGCTTTGTCAGTAGGAGGTGCTGGAGAGACATTTCAGGAGGAGGGTTTTTTCCTCTCTCTTCTTGATTCCCATGTGCTTCTCTCACTGGTGCTCCTGAAGTGTATGCTGCTTCTACAACTCCCGGCTCCTGCCGTGCACGCAATTTCTGCAGTATCTGCTACTGTGTGCCAATAGCACACAGTACCTCCCTGTGGGTAGTTTCTTCTAGCATCCCCTAGAGTGGCTTTGCAGTTACGAGGTGGGGCATCTCCCTGTAGCTGGCTTCCCTCAGTATCTCAGCAAGTTCTGCTGGTGTGGTACCATAGCAAACTTCTCCACCATCCAGTGAGCCATAGTTATTCTGTCTCCAGCAAGATCTGGATCTTAGTCTTGGTGAGCTGGGGGCGGATCATACTTGCTCTCTCTGAGCCCCAGAGTTGTAACTGCTCCTTATATTTTGCTATTATTGTGTTCTTTAGATTTCTCTTCATTTCCTACTGGCCAGTCCTGCATTACTCCAGTGTCTATTATAGTGAATAATTCTTTATATTAAACCTTCTCCATTCACATTACTTGTGGGTTTTCTCTCCTGATTGGACCCTGACTGGCATACCCGACAAAGCTGGAATCCTGGTAGGACACTCCAGTGGGGAGCTAGGACCAGACAGGAGAGCCAGTTGCTGCTTCAGTTGCCTCCTGAGGCAGAGAGGAAGGAGGGACAAAGGCCCTGATTTCTTCTTTCCTCTCTCCTTCCAATCTCTCAATATCGCAGCCTCCAGTCTCTATCAGTGCCCCGCACTGGCCAAACCCATCTGGAAGCCAGCTGACACAGGGGCCAGAGAACATGGGCGCCTGCAGTACAGAGCAGAACAGGGAAAGGTGAGGAGTGGGTCTGAGGGCCACCAGGGCTGGAAAAATCCTGCATAGTCGCTGACATTAAGGAATTAGTTGTGCTAGGTTAATGATGAAATATAGAGAGATTATATTTATCTCTAAGTAAATTAAATGAGTGTATTTTTCTCCTGGAAACACATAATAAAGACTTCTATGAAATCTTAAAAGGAAAAATGACATTTTGAAATCTTTAGCTGTTAATAAAAATTAATGCTTTTAAATGTGCTCTTTCATTAGTACATTAAGTGAGCAGTTTAGAAAAAAATACTTTGGATGAAGATAAGTAAATAATTAATTTTAAAGACAGCACTTTCATAAAGTAATTCAAAAGATGTTGACAAGAAATTTACAGGAAGCCCAAAGACTAGAGCAATAATTTAAAAATAAGTTGATCCACTGGAATTTTTAAATTGAAAAAGGAATTGGAGACTCTGAACTTTCTGTATTATTGACCTCATATTACAAGAAATTGAATTTTTATATATCATTTCACCATCTGGTCTGAAGAATCTTTGGAAATTATTCTTGTTTAGCAACAGAAATACTTTGAAGATCTTGAACATTTATAGTAACAAATAAGGATTATTTTGGAAAGCTAATGTATATACTACTTTTAGCAATTTTGAATTAAGCATGATTAATATATCCTAGCTAATTTAAATAAATCTATCCTAAAAAGAAAGCTGAGTACTGGAATAATTTATGCTGCCTATAGTCACTGATAATCCCACTTTCTGCATCACATAGGAAGAGAATAAAGCAGTAATGGTTGGTGGCCACTTTGATATCTACACACTAAGATAATAAATGAATTTTGTGAAAACCCCAAAGTGGAAGAATCATTGTCTTTTGAACCAATATAAGCATATTAAAAGAGAATTTAAAGATGTAAAGTTCTTCAATGAATAAAATTTTCACCACTATTTTACTAATAGGCCAGAAGCGATGATATTTAAAATGATTACCACTCAATATTATGAATATTCCTTTACTCAAGAATAACATCATGAGTCAGACATCATAATGCTAAAAAGAAGAAGAAAATAAGACACCTCGTTCCCCCACCCCCCCCAGTAGAGGCAGAATATTGACAGTGGTATTGATGGTAAAGAAAGCCGTGGGTGTTGGTAGTGATCTCTATACTTAAAGACACAATCATCTCACTCTGCAAGTCTGGAACTTCAGTTGCCAGCTTAGCCAGTGGAGATTTACCCCTAAAAAGCTACCTTATTGTATGACATTGACTTGTACAAAAGAAGTGAGTTTGTAATAAAACGTAATTGCCAAACCCTCTGATATTCACTTAATTCATTTAGTCTCTCTTATCTCACCATGGAAGTCTACTTAAGAAGCCAAGTAACAGTTGAAGGGTTACTTAAGAAACCTAAAACCTATTTAAGAAACCAAATTAAGGTTGGTGAATATATGTAACTGATAAAGTTAATTTGTATATGGGGACCCACAAAATGGAAGCCACCCCAGTGGCCTGGCCCATGTCACATAACAAAACCCAAGTCAGCCTACACTTACAGAAACACCTGTCAAGGAATCCTAACGTATACCACTCACGATCCTCCAACTCAGCTTTAGCTAGCTTACCTTACCCTAGAAAATAGGACCTGCTGGCCTTATAAGGAAGTCCCAACTTTCTAGCCAATCATGCCCTGTTTCCACATTGCCTCTTCTTTATTTTTTTTATTTGTAAATTTTTTTGTTTTGAAGTATAGTTGATTTACAACATTGTATTAGTTTCAGGTGTACAGCAAAGTGATTTGGTTTTATATATATATCTATATTCTTTTTTTGGATTCTTTCTATTATAGTTTATTACAAGATATTAAATATAGTTCCCTGTGCTATACAGTAAATCCTTGTTTATCTGTTTTATAGATGGTATTGTACATCTGTTAATCCCATACTCCCAGTTTATCCCTCCTCCCCCTTCCCCTTTGGTAACCATAAGTGTTTTCTATGTCTGTGAGTCTCTTTCTGTTTTGTAAATAATTTCATTTGTACTATTTTTTAGATTTCACATATAAGTGATATCGTATAATATTTGTCTTTCTCTGTCTGACTTACTTCACTCAGTATGACAGTCTCTAGGTCCATCCATGTTGCTGGAGATGGCATTATTTCATTCTTTTTTATGGTTGAGTAATATTCCATTGTATATATGTACCACATCTTCTTTATCCATTCCTCTGTAGATGGACACTTAGGTTGCCTCCATGTTTTGTCTAATGTAAGTAGTGCCACTATGAACATTGGGGTGCACGTATCTTTTTTAAAAAAATTTTATTGGAGTATAGTTGATTTACAATGTTGTATTAGTTTCAGGTGTGTGGCAAAGTGAATCAATTATACATATACATATATCCACTCTTTTTTAGATTCTTTTCCCATATAGGCTATTACAGAGTATTGAGTAGATTTCCCTGTGCTATACAGTATGTCCTTATTAGTTATCTATTTTATATATAGTAGTGTGTTTATGTCAATCGCAATCTCCCAATTTATCCCTCCCCCCAATCTGTGACTGTTTCTGTTCTGTAAATAAGTCCATTTGTGCCATTTTTTTAGATTCCACATATAAGCGATATCATATGATATTTGTCTTTCTCTGTCTGACTTACTTCACTCAGTATGACAAACTCTGGGTCCATCCATGTTGCTGCAGATGGCATTATTTTGTTCTTTTTTATGGCTTAGTAATATTCCACTGTATATATGTACCACACCTTCTTTATCCATTCCTCTGTCAATGGACATTTAGGTTGCTTCTATGTCCTGGCTCTTGTAAATAGTGCTGCAGTGAACACTGGGGTGCATGTATCTTTTCGAATTATGGTTTTCTTCAGATACATGCCCAGGAGTGGGATTGCTGGATCATATGGTAGCTCTATTTTTAGTTTTTTAAGGAACCTCCTTACTGTTCTCCATAGTGGCTATACCAATTTACATTCCCACCAACAGTGTAGGAGGGTTCCCTTTTCTCCACACCCTCTCTAGCATTTATTATTTCTAGACTTTTTGTTGATGGCCATTCTGACTGGTGTGAGGTGATAGCTCATTGTAGTTTTGATTTGCATTTCTCTAATAATTAGTGATGTTGAGCAGCTTTTCACGTGCCTGTTGGCCATCTGTATATCCATCTGTCTATTTAGGTCTTCTGCCCATTTTTTAAAAATATCTTTTTTTAAAAAAATATATTGATTTATTTTTGGCTGCGTCAGGTCTTAGTTGCAGCGTGCAGGATCTTTTGTTGCAGTGCATGGGCTCTTTGTTGTGGTGTACAGGCTCCTCTCTAGTTGTGGCATGTGGGCTTCTCTCTAGTTGTGGCGTGCAGGCTCCAGAGTGCGTTGGCTCTGTATTTGCGGCACACAGGCTCAGTAGTTGCGGTGCATAGGCTTTGTTGCCCTGCGGCACGTGGGATCTTAGTTCCCCGACCAGGGATCGAACCTGCATCCCTTGCATTGGAAGGTGAATTCTTAACCACTGGACCACCAGGGAAGTCCCTGCCCATTTTTTGCTTGTCTTTTTTTTGTTATTGAGTTATATGAGCTATTTGTATATTTTGGAAATTAAGCCCTTGTTGGTCGCATCGTTTGCAAATATTTTCTCCCATTTTGTGGGTTGTCTTTTTGTTTTGTTTATGGTTTCCTTTGCTGTGCAACATTGCCTCTTCTAATGTCCTATAAAACTCACTCTTGCTCTAAATCCCTCTGTACAAAAGGCTCTGTACTCCCCCAATCCATGGATTGTTTTCCTTTAAATAAAGGACATCAAACTCGTTACTAAATTGTTCTAGTTTTGTCATTTGACATAAACGAGGCACTAATAACAGAAATAATACTGTTTCTTCTGGCACGTAATACGTACTTAGGGACTGCTATTATTTGCAATAGTGCTTCACAGCTTACAGATCCTTTTCATATGTCTTATTGAGTGTTTAATTCTCACAAGAAATATGTCAAGTAATGGGTCTGGTATTATCATCTCCCTGTCTCTTTTACTTATGGGAAAAAATACAGAGAGATTAAGTGACTTGACTAAAATCTCATAACTGATATAGTTGATATCTATTGCTTTGGTTGGGCCAATTTCCTTTCTCATTTTGGTAACATGACTCTGATTTTCCTTTAAGGAACTACACCTGTGCCTTTCTGTAACTCCTAGCAGGACTGTCAATCAAGGGGCTTTGCCTCTTTCTGTTACATATGACCCACACTAGCCCATCAGATCTCTCTGTATCCCCCTGGATGCAGAGACTGCTCCTCGGTATTTACCCGAAGGCGTTGAAAACTTATGTATGCACAAAAACCTGCACCTGGATGTGTACAGCAGCTTTATTCATAATTGCCAAAACTTGGAAGCAGCAATGATGTCCTTCAGTAGTGAAAGAATAAATAAACTGTGGTACATCCAGACAATGGATTATTACTCTATGCCAAAAACAAAATGAGCCATCCATCCACGAAAAGACATGGAGGAACCTTAAATGCATATTGCTAAGTGAAAGCAGTCTGAAAAGGCTACATACTATATGATTCCAAATACGTGACATTCTGGAAAAGGCAAAACTATAGAGTAAAAAGATCAGTGATTGCCAGGGATTAGAGCAGAGGGAGAGCTGAATGGGCAGTGCACAGAGGATTTTTAGGGCAGTGAATCTACTCTGCATGATACTATGGTGGTGGATACATGTCATTATACTCGTCCAGTTTCATAGAATATACAACATGAAGAGTGAACCCTGATGTAAACTATCAATTTTGGGGGATAATGATGTGTTAATGTAGGTTCATCAGTTGTAACAAATGTAGCACTCTGGTGGGGGACGTGATGATGCATAACAGTACAAGGTGTCTTTGTACCTTCCTCTTAATTTTGCTGTGAACCTAAAACTGCTCTTAAAAAAGTCTCTCTCTCTCTATATGTATATGTATAGCTGATTCACTTTGTTATAAATCAGAAACTAACACACCTAAAAAAGAAAAAAAAATTCTATTTTAAAATATCAAAAGCTATTGCTTTTGACCACTGCATATATTTTACAAACTTTTTGGTGGCAAGGTTAGGAGAATGTGTTGGTGAAATAATCCATGGAAGAATATGTTTTTTAGATAATGCAAGAAAGGAATGACGGAAATGTAGTAGAGTTGCATTGGGTGGAAGAATTTTAGTACTTTGCTAATGTGAAAGAATATTTCTCATGTAAATGTAAGAAAAGTGGTTAAAACTGCTGAGACACCTTTTCGGGTTGGTTAACCACAGACAAATGGTAAACTGTTTTTTTTTAATACCCCAACTTCTCTGGTTTTCTACCTTCAGTTCCCTTCTTTCCTTTTTATTATTTTGCAAGCACATCACCCTGTATGAATGTTTTCAAATTTTCAACACTTTAATCCACTAGAAGGATGAGGTCATGGGCTGTAACATCTTTCTCCTGTATATTTTCCCCTTTTCCATCCCTTTTCTCTGCAGCCCCTGGTCCCTGCATCTTTCTTGCTCAAATCTTTTTGTCTCCCTACCCCCATTCTTTCTTTTGTTTTTGGAAAAGGATGGAGAGAGATGAGGGGAAGGTACAAGCAAATCCTGTGAGAAAATTAGGTCAAACTGGGATAGATTTTTTATCGAATCTTAGCACATTCTAAATATAGGACACGCTGATCAACAAAAGGAATAGAAAATATTCATGTATTAACATGTTTATTTCTTTACTTGAATCTGCTACCTACCTACTCCCCTTTTGTTAGCAAAAATAATGTAGGAAAATTTAAGGAAAACAGAAAAAACTGAAAAATGGATAAAAGGGTTTGTGTATTTATTGCATAAGATTTGCTCTCCCTCTTTTGGATTTTAAGTTTCTCGAAATCCAATGGACTTAGTTTCCTTTTGCTATGAATATATACAGCATTTAGCTCTTTCTGGCTATCATTTCTTTGGACTAACTTCTCCAGAGCTATATGACTACATTTTGTGTTATCTTTTGTCATTGTAAGTTCTTTTGCTCTAAAAGATTATACAACACCTTTCTCCATTAGGTTCTTTTACTAACCATTTAATCTATGTTATTCTTGTCTTCCCCAAAAGACAGCACCTTGAGGTCCTTGAGTCTGAAGTATACTTTTGCTACTTATGGTGTCTTTGTTTTTCCTGTTGGAAGCCTTTACTAGTTTTTGTCTGCATATTACATTGACCTGTCCTTCAAGGTACAGCTTAATTTCCTCTATTAGGTTTTCAAAATTTCTCTAGTTACTTCCCAATCATGCACTACACAACTGCACATCTGTGGCTGGTTGAATAATGCCCCCTGCAAAGGTGTCCACTTTCAATTCCCCAGAATCTGTGACTGTTACCTTACATGGCAAAAGGAACTTTGCTGATGTGGTTAAATTAAGGACCATGAGATAGGGTGATTATCCTGGGTTATGCTGGTGAGCTCAGTGTAATCACAAGGGTCCTTATGAGAAAGAGGCCAGGATAGGAGAGGAGATGATGCAACAATGGTAGTAGTGGGAGAAAAGGCAATGTGATGTGAGGCCGTGAGCCAAGCAGTGCAGCTGCCCTCTAGAAGCTAAAGAAGGCAAGGCAGAGGATTCTTCCTCAGAGCCTCCAGAAGTAACTAGCCCTGCCGACACCTTGATTTTAGCCCACAGAGATTGATTTTGGACATTTGACCTCCAGAACTGTAAGGTAATAAATTTGTGTAGTGTTAAGCAAGTCTGTGGTCATTTGTTACAGCAGCAATAGGAAACCAATACGACATCATTATGTATTTTATATTCTTCTAGGTCTGTTCCACATAAGTTAGTACTTTACTGTCGTCCTCTCTAATTCTACTATGTGTAATTGGTAGAATATAAATTCCTGGTGGGCAGGAACAAGCATTTTTACCTTTTTTTTTTTTTTAAACACCCTACAGTGTCTAGTCCTGTCTTAGGTACTCAGCTGTTTGAAGTGGGTTATAACTTTGGTGCATAAAAGAGAATGGCCACTACCAATGGGGAAATGAAAGGCATTTCAAAAGAAATATATAACTCAACAAACTGTGTTTACTTCCTTGGCATCAAATTCCAACCTTTTGATTTTGAGCTTTGTGTCACATGCAGTGCTAGGTGCACAGTATTTGATTAATGGAGGCTGGAACACAGAGTGCCCTCAACAAGCACTTGATGCACTGAGCTGAAATCTGTGGGGGTAAAGAAGGAAAAGGAGAAAGAGAAAAGCAACGTAGGTCTGGCAGAAAGTCCTCCTTGTCTATTTGGCCGATTCATTTTTGTCACACGAAGTAAAGTTAAAATGCTTTACAAGAACATTCACTCTTTTAAATGTTCTTTTTTGCTTAACATTTTAATGTTTAATTAATTTCATCCATTAAATTTAAATAACCAGTATTTAAAAATCCAAGTAATATGCTTAATACTGTGCTAAGAGATAAAGAGGTTACAGACCACCTGTAGAACAAGGGTCTATTCCAGAAGGTCTTAGTATCTAGTTAGGAGATAATACTAACAATCAGCTAAGGTTACCAGGCATTTATCAGGTGCCATCTTGTGTGATTCAGACTTTGGAGATTATAGATATTTGGAATTTGGGGCTCGAAAATCAATACCTCATTCAGCAAATACTCATTGAGAACCTATTATGGTTTTCTGTGAATAAGAATTTCTGTTTGGAGTTTGCAATTTGATAGAGGAAGAGAACTAACGAATACAAGAATGGATTAAGTCCTAAATAGCAGGAGGATGCTTTGTAGTTGGGAAAAGGTTATTACCTTCTGAGAGTTGAAAGGGGAGGCAGGATTGTGAATGATTTCAAAGTAAAGGTATTATTTAGGCCGAGCCTTGAAAGATGAGTAGGACTTTGAAAAGAATAAAATATTCCAGGCATGAAAGGGCATAGTTTTCAAAGGATGTTTGAAGGGTAGTACATTACTTTCCTATTGAAGTAGTAACAAATAACCACAAACTTAAAGCAATACAAATTTGTGTGTTATCTTAGAGTTCTGTAGGTCAGAAGTGCAATACAGCTCTCACTGGGATAAAATTGAGGTGTTGGCAGGGCTGAGTTCCATTCTAGAGGCTCTAGCGGTGAATCCATTTCCTTGTGTTTTCCAGCTTCTAGAGGTCACTGGTAACCCTCTTCCTCTATTTTCGAAGCCAGCAATGTTGCATTGCTCTAGTCATTCTTCAAAGTCACATCTCCCTCCTAACTCTCTTCTTGTGCCTCCCTTTTCCAGTCTGAAGGCCCTTGTGATTATGTTAGTCCCACTCAGTAACTCCGGGTAATCTATTTTACAGTCATGGGACTAGCAACCTTAATTACGCTTTTGCAGTGAAACAGCATATTCACAGGTTCTGGGGGTGAAGTCTGTGGACATCTTTGGTGGGGGCATTATTCTGCTTACCACAGGTAGTAAGGAGCAGCTAATCTTGAGAGGAAAGAAGGCCAAAAGAGGAAGGGGTACGAATGCACTGATAAGGGCAATGGGGAGCAGGTGCAAGTTTCTGAGGTTTGAGATAAATTCTCATTTTTTTTGAAAACAGCTTTGCCTGCAACATAGAAAAAATTGTTTGGCCAGGCAATTTTGGGGTGCAACATTAGGAGGCCACTATTACAGTCTAAGAGGGTCTAAGGTAAGGAGGGCATAGCTGATCACTTTATTTGGTCTGAGGTTGCTTCTGCCCATTTCTAAGTGTTTTTCATCAAAATTCATGACATCATCCCACAGGATATCAGCAAGTGCAGTTTCCGGTTATTTGGCTGAATTTGTTCAGGTAGATTGATGCTGCAACGCAGGCCTTAAATCGTTCATCTACAGTCAACAAGAGGAGAGATGAATCCTGGCAAACCCCCAATTAGCAAGGCTGAAGAGAGCTAAACACTGAATTTTTTATGGGTCCAAATCTCAGGGAAAGCACGCAGTCCTTCTTCCTAAGGTGTTTCCTTAACAAGGACACAAAACTGAAAAGCTGCGCCTTCCCGTCACCGCCCCTTCCATCCCCCCACCACCATCGGAGGCAGGCACGTGAGCCCCGCCCAGCTGACTACTGACACCACCGACACCGACCGACCAGACTAGGACGTCCGCCCGGAACCCCCGAAGCGCCGGGGGTGGGTGGATGGAGGAGGCAAAAAGCGGGAGGGCGGACCCGCGGTCACGTGCCCCGAGCCGTCTTCCGCTTCCGTCACTTCCGGGTGCGACCGTCGCTTCTGTCCC
Source organism: Eubalaena glacialis (assembly GCF_028564815.1). Taxonomy (NCBI): domain Eukaryota; kingdom Metazoa; phylum Chordata; class Mammalia; order Artiodactyla; family Balaenidae; genus Eubalaena; species Eubalaena glacialis. The sequence continues at coordinate 106,126,838 of NC_083717.1, read as the reverse complement.
GGTGGGCTCTGTACGCGTTCGGTGCTTCCTCACTGTACCTGACAGTCTGTACTACTGCCCCTTCCCTGTTCCCAGCGGGAGGGACATGAGTGTCCCTGGGCCGCCTTCCCTGGACGGGGTCCTGGCAGGGCCACCCGACGGCCTGGAGGCCGGGGGCCCGACGCCGGGTACGTGCTGTGGGGCGGGGCGGGCGGGACCCGAGTGGGTGGGTCTCCGGGCCGCCCCGCGGGAATAAGATGCTTTCGGCAGCTGCCGACCCGAGGCTCTGGCCCCAGCGCGGAGCTAGGGAACCTTGCCGGCCCTCCTGGCCAGAGGAGGAGGCAGGAAACGAGATCTGGGGGGAAGCGGTGTTTGGGGTGCTGTTGGTGGGGGTTGATGGTGAAGCCATTCTGAGTTTGTGTATTGACTCCAGCACACTGTTGGCTATTTGTTACACGTTAGTGGTTGAGGATGAATTTACCAGAAGGATGATTGGTTTGTAATTCAGAGAATTGATGTATCCAGTATTATTGCACACTCACTCATGAAATGATTATCTTGCTTTTTGACCTTACTGCGTCCTTCTTCCAGCAGTCTTTCTCAACCCGAGTTCGAGGAGAGATTTAAACCCTAATGGCCTAGAGCATCTATTGAATGTAATGAATCGACTTGCTCTGCATCCATAATGATAGTATGTTTGTACTATGCTAGGGAGAATTGAGAAGATAGTCACTCAAAGCAGTTTCTGTGTTCTGTGGTTCAGATGAGGAACCCTAGGTGAGAAAGGCTTCAGGACTTTGGATGTACCTTTACTTGTACTTCCTGTTCCAGAAATATAGGGGTTACCCCAAAATAGTGCTCTCAGCCCTTTCTTGGTGGTGCTTTTCCTCAGTGACCTCCCTCTCTTCACACCTTCCTAAGTTGCATCTATAAATATCACTTCCTTGTATATAAGTGCAGGTTGGGTCTCTCTGCTTGCTCCTTCATCTGCTTGCTGGGTACTCTGACATGGTTATTTTGCACTAGTCTCACACACAGCATGTACATAAATAAAAGTAGATGTCTGATCCTATTAATGGTGCCAAGTCACTATCACTTGAAACTTTGACATTACTCTTTTTTTTTTCAAGAATAAATTATTTTATTGAGGTATAATCTAGATTCACAAATCAAAGAGTATAACTTGATGAATATTATTATCCAGATCAAGAAACAAAACACCACAGCATCCTAAAGTTGTCCCAATTACTCTCTCAGTTTGATGAAATTATCGATCTTTTCTTCTATTTTTTTTTTAAAATCAGTCATCAATTTTATACACATCAGTGTTTGACATTACTCTTGACTCTTTCCTCCCACTTGCCTCCTACCTCTGTTTAGCCCAGGGGATTCTACTGTACAATTTCCATCTCCTCTTTGTATTTTCACCTTTACAACAACAGTTGTAAGGCTAGTCCACCTCCAGTCTCTTATTCTTCATTCCATCTATCCCACTGTCACATCACTGCCCCAAGATAAAGCTCCCATCATGTCATTTCCTTGCTTGGAAACCTTAAATGGCTCCTTACTAAACTAAGGGCCAAACACATTATCTTCGCATTCAAGGGTCCTCATAGGCTGGCCACATGGTCTTAGAGCTCACTACTGCATATGTCTCATGCTCCAGACACCCCAAACTAACCTGTCTTTCCAGAGCCATCCTATATTCCCACTTTTCTTCATGCTGCTTCCTTTACCATATTGCATCCCTTCCTCTCCTGCCTTAGAATTCTTACCCATTTGGAAATAGTAGCCCTCATAGGTTGCTGATGGAAGTGTAAATTGGTGACATCTCTAAGGAAAGCAGTTTTGCAATGTCTATTAAAAAATGCATAAACACCTTGTTCCATTAATCTATTTATAAGAATTTATTCTATAGAAACAGTGACATGAATATGCAAAGACAAGCAAGGAAGCTCACTGCAACATTGTTTGAAAAAGCAAAAAGCGGAATAGGTGTCTTATTTTCTTTGTCTTAGTCTACTTGGGCTGCTATAATAAAATAACATAGGCTGGTGGCTTAAACAACAGACATTTATTCCTTGAAGTTCTGGAGGCTGTGAAGCCCAAGGTCTAGGTGTGGGCAAAATATGTTCCTGGTGAGGACCCTCTTCTGATCTTGCAGATGGCTGCCTTCCACTGTGTCCTCACATGGTGGAAGGAGAGAGTTCTGGTCTCTCTTCCTCTTCTTTTAAGGTCAATAATCCCATCATGGGGACCCTACACTCAGACCTCATCTAAACTTAATTATTTCCCAAAGACCCCCACCTCCAGATACCATTACATTGGAGGTTAGGGCTTCAACATATGAATTTTGGGGGAAGGACACATTTAGTCCATAACAATAGGGAACTGGTTAAACAAAATGTGGTAGAATTCTGTTAAAAAGAATGGAGTAGATTCAAACATGTTGACCATATCTGAGATACATATTTATGAGAAAACTTGTAGAACAGTATAAGCAAGATTTCATTTGTGATAAAAACAGGGTTTAACCATAGGTATGCAAAGACAATTTCTTGAAGGCTATGTAAGAAACTCCAGAGTGACTCTCTGTGGAGTAAGGTAGTGAGGAGTATTTTTACTTTTCAGGTTATACCCCCTTCTTTTGTATTTTAAGTTTTTACAATGAGTTACACTTAAAAAGAAAAAAGAAAGGAATGAAAATTCTATCCATTCTTCAAGCTTCAGCTCAGATGCCCACACCTCCTTTAGGAATTATTCCCTGATATCCCTGGTGAAAGTGATCTTTCTCTAATCTATGGCACTTCTCACATTCTCTGATTCCCCTGTATTGAGCTTTTTCAGGGAAGGGGACTTGCCTAATTTATTGTTGTAACCTCAAAAACTAGTACATAAAATGTATGTGCAGCAAATGTTTCTTGTCTCCCACAATAAAATACCTTGAACTTAGTGAATAAATGTGTGTAAAAACATGAGTAACTTCGACTCTTCCAATAACTTAACCAGAAAACTGGGGCAGGGTAAGGGGGTTGCTGTGTGTGCGAGTTAAAATGTATATATAGTTTAAGGAAGGTGTATTGGTTGTTATTCCTTAAAGTTGAAATATCCTTATTTGGTTGTTTCTGTTTATCTGTAATACTTATGTTTCCTGTGTGTATATATATATATATATATATATATTTTAAAATTTATTTTTTAAATTTATTTTTGGCTGTGTCAAGTCTTCGTTGCTGCGTGTTGGCTTTCTCTAGTTGCGGTGAGCGGGGGCTACTGTTTGTTGCGGTGCTTCTCATTGCGGTGACTTTTCTTTGTTGTGGAGCATGGGCCCTAGGCACGCGGGCTCAGTAGTTGTGGCTTGCGGGCTCCAGAGCGCAGGTTCAGTAGTTGTGGTGTCTGGGCTTAGTTGCTCCGCGGCATGTGGTATCTTCTCGGACCAGGGCTCGAACCCGTGTCCCCTACATTGGTGGATTCTTAACCACTGCGCCACCAGGGAAGCCCTTCTATATTTTTTAAAGAGAGTTGCTGCTGTTTGCACTGTTATTGTAATCAAGCCTTTAGCAATGACATTAATCATAATAAAATATAATATATATAATATATAATATATAACATTAATGATATATTTTATTCACTTCCCATCTGATGGAACATCAATGGCAATATCTGTAAATGCTTCACTTTTCCCGTTAGATTTTTCTTTCACTTGTGGAGTGCTTCAGTTTCTAGATAGCTCTTACTTGTTTGAATATTGCCTTGCAATCTAGAGAATTCCAAAGTTTGTTTATGTTTCTCAGGATCCAAATAAAAACCATACTAATTTATTTTGATCTCTAAAAGCTAATTTTGAATATGACAGCATGTTGTTTTCCTCAATCTTGCCAAAATTTAAATCTGTGGTAAAAACTATACTTGGAAATGAGCTATAAGCAATGTATTGTGATGAACGTTTTCTGTATAATGATCTAATTTGATGTTATGGATTATTACCAGATTATGATTAAAGAGAGGTGTTTCAGAGTTTAGTATTAGTTTAAAAATGCTTTTGGAGTACCATTTTAGTAATGTGGCCATTTCACTTTTTTTTTTTTTTTTAATTCTAAACCAGTGATTCTAAAATCTTACAAACCATTCATTGAACCCTGTTTAGAAATTGTTTTGTACTTTTCTTGGTAGGAGTAGTGATTGATGGGTATTCATGTTAGACATTTTTGAATGCCTGGCACAATGCTTACACTTATTATTCAAAGGAAAGGTAGGAATAAAATAGTTCCTGGCATCAAATCTAGTTTACACAGAAGACAATTATTATACACTATTTTCTATGGTAAATTAAGGTTCTGAATCTCAAGAGAGGAGAAATTCTTAGAAAATTTCTTTCCTGCTAACAAATGACCCTCCCTTTATATGTAAATAATATATCAAGCTCTATGCAAAATAAATGTTGACCCATATTACTTCCATAGAACTGAAAAAAAATATTTTTAGGTATTGCATTTATTAAAAAATTTTTTTTTTAAGTTTTTTTTTTTTTTTTTTTTAATGTGGACCATTTTTTTAAAGTCTGTATTGAATTTGTTACAATATTGTTTCTGTTTTACCTTTTGGTTTTTTGGCCGCGAGGCATGTGGGATCTTAGCTCCCTGACCAGGGATCAAACCTGCACCCCCTGCATTGGAAGGCGAAGTCTTAACCACTGGACTGCCAGGGAAGTCCCTGCATTTAAAAAATATATAATCCCTAGGGGCTTCCCTGGTGGCGCAGTTGTTACGAGTCTGCCTGCCAATGCAGGGGACACGGGTTTGAGCCCTGGTCCGGGAAGATCCCACATGCTGCGGAGCAACTAGGCCCCTGCGCCACAGCTACTGAGCCTGCGCTCTGGAGCCTACGAGCCACAATGACTGAAGCCCCTGAGCCTGGAGCCCGTCCTCCGCAGCGGGAGAGGCCACCGCAGTGAGAGGCCCATGCAATGCAACGAAGAGTAGCTCCCGCTTGCCGCAACTAAATAAAGCTCACGCACAGCAACGAAGACTTAACACACCCAAAAATAAATAAATTAATTAAAAAAAAATTCTGCAAGCTTTTGGAAACAAGAATTTCTTGCTTCCATTCAGTAACTGTTCCTTCCTTTTAGGCCTCAGACTCCTTTAATAATTCATTGAAAACTAAATCCCCTTCCCCGAAAAATACATACACATATGGAATTTTGCGTGTGTTAATGTTCTTTTCAGCTAGACTTTACCTTGTACTAGTAGCTTAAAAATATTCTTTGAGTGCTCATAACTTGATTTTTAGAGGATGCTCAGGAAGTAAAAGTTAAAAAAAAAAAAAAAGATACCTATAGTATCCTGTGTGTGTGCTCTGAACTCCACTGCCAGCCTCCTTTCCTCCCTCCCTGCTACTTTCTTACCCCTGTGTCAATTTAAAAGCTTCCTAAATTTGATTTTTTGCTTGGGGACAGGTTTAAGTGACACTTCTCCAGATGAAGGGTTAATAGAGGACTTGACCATAGAAGACAAAGCTGTGGAGCAACTGGCAGAAGGCTTGCTTTCTCACTACTTGCCAGATCTGCAGAGATCAAAACAAGCTCTCCAGGAACTCACGTGAGCTGAAAAAAACCATAGATGCACTCATTTCTTCTCTGGCATGGTCATAATTTACTGTATAAGTAAAGTATATACTGTATTAGGGATAATATTTCGTAACATTTAATACAATGGAGTATTTCTGTATCTTTTGTGTTAGCAAATGGGAGTGGAGTAATCTAAATTACATAGTATACGTGTAATTTAGATTACACAGTAATCTAAATGTAAAAAGTGAAATAAATGCTCCTAGAGTGTTTGGTCTCTTCTGAGAAGTACCCGTAAATCTTTTCTAGACTCTTTGATTAGTTTTGGTGTCTCTTCACTATTTTAGGAAAGAATCGCCTCTTGGGGATGTTGCAAATGGGTATACACCTGTTTCTGAGTAGAGCTGCAAAATTGCCTCCGTAAGAGTCACATTTGTTTTCAATTGCTGGTTCACATGAGTTGCCAGAAATCCCTAATTATCTTTTCTGGAGATGACCCATTTCATTCTTAGTTTATAACTCTACTAGCTAAATAAAGGATTGGAGAATAAGCTAAGAGAGGAACAGGATAAGGAAGAATGGAATCCATAAAGTGTAATCAATATGCAAAAATATACACTCTGATTTTATCAGCTGTCACCCAGAAACAGCAGTCTGAGCTGCTTCTTCCTTTTGGGTCAGGACCTCTCTGGATTGCCCAAGGTGGCCTATTATTTCTTTTTTGTGGTGGTCACCTTTAAACTGGCTATGAACCACTGCTGCTGTAAGACTTACTCTTTGAAAACTGATCTCAGAGGCCTTTATTAGGGCAAAAGGAGAGGAATAATCAAAAACTATGTCCATTTTTTAAATATTAGTAACTAATGTTATAATCCTTGGGTTTGAAGATGATAAATGAATATAAAAGTGGTACTGTGTTCTACTACATGTGGTACCCTACTGTAGTTAAGGGAGCTGGTAACATTCTTAGTTTTCTGCTAGTTCCAAGTAAGATTTTTTTTATTCCCCAGTATGTGGTATGTCTTGTATTTTAACACCAGCCAATCCTTGTGGCAGAAAAGTCAAAGATTTTGTGGGTGAGTTTGGATGATATATGATAGACGGAAGGAAGGTAAGAAACTCTGCAAACAAAACATATCTGGTAACACTTTATTTATAGGAAGTTAGGAATCAAGGTTTAATTGGAAAGTGTAATTGATGAGGACATTGGCTAAAATTTAGTGTTTCAATAATCCCATTTATCTTCCTAGGCGTCTAGACAGTGATGATGATGCTGATGATGATGATAGTAAAATCAACTACTGTTTATAACAGTTGAATATGATGAATAAGCAGTTATTAAACTTCTTGAGTGTTAAGGAAAGATAAGCAAACTTCAGAGAAAGAACAAAGAAATATATGGGTCTAGTTAAGAGCTTTCTACACTGTCTCATTGATCAATGTATCTGTTCTTTCACCAATATCCTGCTGTCTTGATTTCTGTAGTTTCTGTAAGTCTTGAAATTTGGTAATGTACGTCTTCCAACTTTGTTCTTCTTCAGTATGTCTTGGTTATTATAGGTCTTTGCCTTTCCATGTGAATTTTAGAATCAGTTTGTTGATATCTACAAAATAACTTTCTGGGATTTAAATTGAGATTGTATTGAACCTATAGATCAAGTTGGGAAGAATTGATATCTTAGCACTATTGAGTTTTTTATTCCATGTACTTGGAATATCTCTTCATTACTTAGATCTCTCTTATTTCTTTCATTAGAGTTTAATAGTTTTTGCATGTAGATCCTATACATATTTTGTTAGGTCTATACCAGATTATTTCATCTGACAGGGGTTATTGTAAATGGTATGTTTTAAAATTCTGATTGTTCATTGCTGGTATATAGGAAAGCAACTGACTTTTGTATATTAACCTTGTATCCTGAAACTTTGCTATATTCACATATTCGTTCCTGGGTTTTTGTTGTTGTTGATTCTTTGGGATTTTCCACATAGGCAATCATGTTATCTGTGAACAAAGACAGTTTTATTTCTTCCTTTCTAATCTGTATACCTTTTATTTCCTTTTCTTGTCTTATTGCATTAGCTAGGACTTCCAGTAAAATGTTGAATAGGAGTAGTAAGAGTGGACATCCTTTCCTTGCTCCAGATCTTTAGGAGGAAAGCATCTAGTTTCTTACCACAAGTGCAATATTAGCTGTACGGTTTTTAAAAAGATATTCTTTATCAAGTTGGGGAAGTTCCTCTCTCCTCCTAGTTTGATGAGAGTGTTTTTAATCATGAATGGTGTTGGACTTCGTCAAATGCTTTTTCTTCATCCGCTGATAAGACCATATATGATTTTTCTTCTTTAACCAGTTGATGTTGTGGGTTACATTGATTTTCAAATGTTGAACCAGCTTTGCATACTTGGAATAAATCCCACTTGGTTGTGGTGTATAATTCTTTTTATACATTGTTGGATTTGATTTGTTGATATTTTGTTGAGGAGTTTTGCATCTATGTTCTTGAAAGATAATGATCTATAGTTTTCCTTTCTTGTAATGTCTTTTTTAAAAAAATAAACTTATTTATTTATTTTTGGCTGTGTTGGGTCTTCGTTGATGCTCACGGGCTTTCTCTCCTTGCAGCGAGCAGGGGCTGCTCTTTGTTGTGGTGTGTGGGCTTCTCCTTGCAGTGGCTTTTCTTTGTTGCGGAGCATGGGTTCTAGGCACGCGGGCTTCAGTAGTTGTGGCTCGTGGGCTCTAGAGCGCAGGCTCAGTAGTTGTGGCGCATGGGCCCAGTTGCTCCGTGGTATGTGGGATCTTCCCGGACCAGGGCTTAAACCTGTGTCCCATGCATTGGCAGGTGGATTCTTAACCACTGTGCCACCAGGGAAGTCCCTCTTATAATGTCTTTATCTGGTTTTGATTTTAGGATAATGCTGGCCTCATAGAATGAGTTAGGAAGTGCTCCCTTTACTTCTGTTTTCTGAAAGAGATTGTGGAGAATTGGTATAATTTCTTCCTAAAATGTTTGGTAGAAATCGCCATGAAGCCGTCTGTTCCTGGTACTTTGATTTCTGGAAGGTTACTACTTATAGATATAGGCCTACTTAGATTATGTTTCTCCTTGTGTGAGTTTTGGTAGTTTGTGTCTTTCAAGGAGTTAGTCATTTCCATCTAAGTTATCAAATTGGTGAGCATAGAGCTACCTGTAGTATTCCTTTATTATCCTTTTAATGTCCATGAGATAAGTAGTGATGACCCCTCTTCCATAAATTATGTTAGTAATTTGTATCTCCTCTCTCTTTTTCTTTGTTAGTCTAGCTAGAAGTTTATCAATTTTATCAATATTTTGGAAGAACCAACTTTTGGTTTTGTTTATTTTTTATTGTTTTCCAGTTGTAACAGCCTGTTTTTGCTGTCCTGCTTGTCTTGGATCATTGGCTTGCTGGGTTCTCCTCTCATCCATTCTGGTTTCACCTTCTGTGGTCTCCAGTCAGAGCTGAAGGGACACTTATGACCTGTAGGATATGCCATATTCAGTGCTGGATGGTGGAGGTGTTTTAACTGCCCTTCAGTCTCTTCATTGCTATTTCTTTTTTTCATTGTTGTTCTCTGTTTAGCATACTTCTGCAAGCACATCATATCATATTTTTCTTTGTCTATAGTATTCTTTAAAATATTTAATTAAGTGATCCCCCACAGTGTCACTTATTCCTGTGATCCTAGCATTGGTTGATCTGGAGAAGAATATCAGAGAAGTTGGCTTCTCTTCCTCAATAGCAAGTTTTGAATCAGATTTTATTGAGGAGTCTTAGAAATTATTTGGTCTGACCTTCTTACTTTGTAAATGAAGAAATTTAGGTCCAGAGAAACTAAATTTCCAAGATCATACCAACTGATTATTATCCCTTGATACTGCTTTTTTTCCAACTCTAATCTAAAAAGTCACTGCTCCTCTTCCTTTATGGTAATGTTACAATTTTAATATATATAAAACATCAAGTTTCTTGGGCAAGATAGTATAAAAAAAACTTTTTTGGGGCTAATACAGAGAGTTGTTAGAAATAAGTAATAAAATAATTTAAAATGGTTTGATGTTATTCAAATCTGAAATTGAGGCAAGAATAAAAGACGTATTTAATTATCAGAATATTGGAATATTATTTTGGCTTTGGAATATTATTTTGAAAAAGATTATGATAAACTAAATAAGCCTTGGAGAGTCAATAAATTTCCAACTTAATTTCCACTTTTAACATTAACCAAGATAAATGTGATTGCTTTTAATGAACCATCATTTAAAGTATGTAAAGTTTATTTTGGCTGTGTGCTTCTGTTTCAGACAGAACCAAGTTGTATTATTAGACACACTGGAACAAGAGATTTCAAAATTTAAAGAATGTCATTCTATGTTGGATATTAATGCTTTGGTAAGTATGATTTAGTTGACATAGCTTAATGACATCTTGTTTTAGAAATAGCTAGGTTTATCCTCCCAACTTTGTACTTATGTATGTTTGAGATACTTATGTATGTTTTCCTCTAATTTTTAAAGTTTAGAATTTGTTGTTTAACAGGAAAGCTTGATTTACTTTATTAGACCTTCTATTGTCTTGAATTGTTAGCTTTCAAATGTTGAACTTGTGATAGGAGATTGAGCTTATATATGAAAGTTTGGAATAGATCTGCTCATAATTAAAGACTAATAAAAGAGAAGTAAAAGTAAGGAACTTTGGAGGTACTATTTTTCCCTTTAATGAAAGCACATCTCTCTTTATCAAGTACATGGTTTTTAAAATTAGCATTTATTTAATTGTATGGCATTTTCATAATGCCATAACAAATTAACGCTGAAACAGACTGTTTGAGGGTCCTTTACGTCCCCTTTATGTCTTTCAATGTAAGTGACAGTAGTTGAATTTCATCAGAAACTTTATAGCTTTTTGATGAGAGGAACTAATACTCTTTATTTTAGGAAATGGAGAATTAACAGAAATAAGGAACTTGTGGCTACCTTTCTCTTTACCTGGAACATTAGAAATAGCTTAGTTTGCATGATTTTGTGGACTTTCATATATACGTCAAAGAATGGACTTTTCATTGGAAAAATGTGGCTTATTAATGTTTTCCTTTTATAACAATCAAAAACCAAGTCCACCTTCTCTAGTATTAGGCAGAGGCCTGTGGTAGTAAATACAAAGTCTTCTACTCAGTAGTTCTTGATTTGTGAAGGAGGTGGTCTTTGTCTTCTCCATTGAGTTCATGTTGCAGCAGAACTACATATTTGTTGAATGAATGAACCAAGCATATGTAATACTGTCGCTTCCATCTGAAAGGGCAGAAGCTAAGTCTTGCTCTTTTTCCTTCTCTCAGCCCATGAGTGGTGTTTTTTTGTTTGTTTGTTTGTTTTTTTAATTTTATTTTTTTATTTTTGGCTGCGTTAGGGCTTTGTTCCTGTGCGTGGGCTTTCTCTAGTTGCGGCAAGCCGGGGCTACTTTTCATTGCGGTGTGCAGGCTTCTCGTTGCGGTGGCTCCTCTTGTTGCGGAGCATGGGCTCTAGGCACGCGGGCTTCACTAGTTGCAGCACTCAGGCTCAGTAGTTGTGGCTTGCGGGCTCTAGAGCACAAGCTCAGTAGTTGTGGCACATGGGCTTAGTTGCTCCACGGCATGTGGGATCTTCCCGGACCAGGGCTCGAACCCGTGTCCCCTGCATTGGCAGGCGGATGCTTAACCACTGCGCCACCAGGGAAGTCCCCCAAGAGTGGTTTTGATTGTCATTCAGGAACTGAAAAATAGAAGCGCAGAGAGAGAGAAAGAGGGTCTGTAAGCTCTAGAGCTCATCAGACTCTGACTTTACTTGTAGCTACATTAAGGCTGCTAATCTCTGTACTGACACTTCTTTCCTTTTTTTTACCTGATCTTCTCTTTCTGTTACCTTCCTTCCTGAGAATGAGGTGTTTTTTTTCCCTTCTCGTCCATCTCTGGCTGAGATGGAAAGTCTATACTTATCACTCCTTGGGAAGAAAAGTGTCCTTACAGAGATTGTTCTCCTTGGTCTGACTTCAGAAGCCCAAAGAATATGATCAGACTTGTCCACAGCCTTCTCAGGGCTCTCTGGCCACAGCTTGGTTTTTCCTGATGGGCAGACACTTCACTTAAACTGTCCTGTGTACCCTGGCTCAGTCTCTCCCTTGTAAAGGCAGTAGAGAGTGTTTTACTTTTCTTAAATGAAACTGATAGCATTGTTGGATAGTCTTACTAAAATTTTAGAATTATATTGCATGGTTTTTATTTTTTTGAATTTTTGAGTTTTATTTTATTTATTTTTTTATACAGCAGGTTCTTATTAGTTATCTGTTTTATACGTATCAGTGTATATATGTCAATCCCAATCTCCCAATTATATTGCATGTTTTTAAGGCAAAATGTTATCTTACAGAATATAAATGTCTATTTTATGTTTAGTAACTTTTAATCAATCTGAACTGAATCAAATATTCTCAAAAGCCTACTAGTGGTTTAAATTAAATTTGAATCTTGGAATTAAAATATGGAGATAATTAGATCTTCAAAAATTTTGACAAATTTAGGCAGAATGAACTGTAATTTAGGTATTGATTTATTTATCCATTTTGATATTTCAGTTTGTTTTAAATTGACTTTTAAATTTACTTTTCCATCTTAAGTTCACTGAAGCTAAACACTATCATGCCAAGTTGGTGAATATAAGAAAAGAGATGCTGATGCTTCATGAAAAGACATCAAAGTTAAAAGTGAGTCGAAAATTCTTTCACAGTCCTTATAGAAGTAGAGGTTTAATTGTCTGTTTTTCTTCAGTATTCATTTTCTGACTTCTTATATATTCATATACAATAGGATACTTAATTCATGGTACATTGTTTTCTTTTAAAACACATTCTTATTAACCCCACTCCGGGCTTTTCTACTAATAGCTGGGCTGGTGGGCTCACATTCTCTGAATATGTCACTGTATTTCTCATTTAATAAGAGTTTTGAGTAACAGAATTTTTTTATCAAGGAGACCTTAAATTACCCAGAACATTTAAAAATTGTGAATCACTATATTGTACACCTGTAACTTATACTATACAGCAACTATACTTCAATAAAAAAAAGTTACACTGAAGAAATTTAAAAGTTAAACATGAAATTTATTATTATGTATTGATTACCTTAAAGCACTATTACTTAAAAATTTTTTTTAATTTTTTATTTTTAATTTAATATAAAGGTTACTTTCCAGTTACAGTTATTACAAAATATTGGCTATATTCCCCATGTTGTACAATACATCCTTGAGCCTGTCTTACACCCAGTAGTTTGAACCTCCCACTCCCCCACCCCTATATTGCACTCCCCCATAAACCACTAGTTTGTTCTCTAAAAACACTACTACTTTTAAATTAGGCCATAACCTATAAGCCTTTTGCTCTCTTGATTTTTAAATTTTTTTGACTTAGAAAAGAGCACTTAAACTGCAGCAGAAGAGGCAAAAAGAAGAGCTGGAAAGGGAGCAGCAACGAGAGAAGGAATTTGAAAGAGAAAAGCAGTTAACTGCCAAACCAGCTAAAAGGACGTGAGAAGTTGGATGTTTGTGTCCTTCCTTCCCCTGTTCATGTTCTGGATTTGAGATGACCCAGTGTAGACTGAAGTTAAGGTAGTGCCTTATACCATTGTGTTATGTTTTGAAATCCTTTTCCCACGAGTGCTGTCTCTCTATCTTCATTTCAGCCATTCAAGAAGCTTTTTTTCCTAAGTAGAAGACATAATATCACTTGGTTTGGATATTTTATATGTAATTTTTCAACTTTGTTTTGCTTTTTAAAATTCATTATTTTGGCGTTAAGTCATTTATAAACTGGAAAATGGTTTGTTTTAATAGTCTAGACTATAAGTGGTTAAAAATTAGTATGAATTGTTTAGCTTCTTAATAAGTGTGGATTTAAGAGTTTCAGTTTCTTATTTTATGAAATGAATTGCCTTTCTGGCAATACAGCGCTGGGTTTTGGCAGTTGCCTTTTCATTGTTTGGTTAAGAATTGCCAGCTGTTTAATCACATATGCCACTGGAAAAGAGGTGGTATAAGCCTTTGTGAAGAACATGATAGAAAAGTGTGTACACAGGAAATAGTAGCATCTTAGACATAGCATAGGTGAGCAAGATGCCATGTAGATTCCACTAACCATATACTATATCTGCTTCCTAGCTTTGTTGTTGCTGTTTTTTCCTTATGCTGCTTCTGGGTTCAAAGTAGATTATATCTATTCCTAAAGTTTGGCGGGGGTGGTGTAGCTTTCACACACTCAAATGTGTTTAAATATTTATGATTCTTAGTAACAGTCATCACACACTGTGAGATACAGTTGTCAAGCTGATAAGATAATGGACCCAACTTTCCAAGTGGAAAGTCTCACTGCTAGTTCTAGGTATCCTCTGATTTCCTGTGTGGTCTTACATGTGGTTACTTTTTCTGTGCTTTTAAAAAAAATTCTTAAAGTAGAATGATACATACCAACTACCCATTATAGCTTCTTCACAAAAGAGGCAGCATGATACCTTTAGTGTTTTCTAGATCCCCCCTCCCCCAATATTACATGTAGAAATTTATTATGTGAGGGAAATATTATGAAGTTTCATTGTTTTAAATTGAGAGTGTATTATTCACTGTTTTAGTAGTATTTAATATCCATGATGTCCAATCTCTATTACATAGAGACTGTACAGATTAGATTACAGATTATGATTAGAATGTGTATCTTTTATAACCTACGTTACATTTGGTAAGCTGGAATCACTCACTACCTCTGATCACATATCAGGCTAACCAATGATGGAGAAGGCATTAGATTTATGTCGAGTGCTAAGAACTGGTCTGTTTAAAGGTTTAAAAAATTTGTTTGAAAACCTTTCCCTTCTTTAGTGAATGAATTATGATCTCACAATTCACTTGGTTTTGACCTTATGTTTAAGAGTATAAATATATTTTATTTTTAAAGGCTATGTGTTGCCCTCAAACACTGGCTAAAACTCCTAGGGCAGGATCGTTAGCACTGGCAGGACAGTGTCACCTAAACTGCTGAATGTGCTCGTTTATAACCTGACAGAGGCTGTGCATTGTTTCTTAGAGTGATTTGTGGTGGCCAACCGCAATGATTGTTTAAAATGCTGGTTCCTGGACACCACTCTCAATCTACTGAAGCAAATCTGTTTGTTTTTCTCTTTTTTTCCTTTTCAAAAAGTTTCCTCAAGTGATTCTGATGTACCTTATAAGTTGAGAACCGCTGGTCTAGTGATCTAGGTCAGAGGTTTCCACACTGGGCTGCATATTAGCACCTGGAAACTTTAAAAAAATATACTCTTGAAGATTTTTACTCATTAGTTCTTAGGTAGGGCCCATGCACATTTTAAAGAGCCCCCCAGATAAGTCCAATGCAAGGAACCACTGGTCTAGACTTTCTAGTGATTTATATTTATAAGGAGTGAAATAGTTTGAAAGCTACCCAGTAACTCTTGGGATTAATCTTATGAAGTAAATTCTTAAACTGCTGCTTTTGATATAAAGTCAGATTTAAGACTGAAATAAATAGCAGGCCGGAAATAGGTATAGAATTCTGGTTAATTGAACTTTTGTGACCTGTATTTAAATAAATCATGTTTATTGAATGAATGGCAAGGCACATGTACTTTTAGAAATGTATTATTTACATTTTGAAGATTTTTTAAAATGTCAAGAATATATATTAGGATCCACTATTTTTAGGTCAATTGTAAATCAGAAGTACTGTTACTTTGGCAATTAAAATCTAAAACTTCAGCTGTATTTCAGTAGCGTACAAGCATATCTTACTGACTAAAACTGAACAGAACCCTTATAATTAGTCTTGCTGTATTTTTGCACAAAATTATGAATTGGTACTTGAGTTGAAAAAAATTGCCTTTGGTGTTTTGGTTGAAAAAAATTGCCTTTGTTTTGAAACTATATCATATATGTACTGAACTAAAGTGATGGGAGTTAATTTTCTATTTACTTTGTAGGAGGTATCATGTAAATATGCAGACGTTGAATGTAGTATGGATTGTGTCCGCAGTGAATTTTTGGGTGGATACAGTTTATAAATATGCCAATTATATACCCTCATATACTTGTCTGATTTTGAGCTTGTAAAATGAGGACTCCTTTTTACACATTTAATAAAGAAAAGAAAGGTCTATGAATTATCCAGTATCATTTATCAAGCACTGGTGTGCACACAGCACTGTATACTTCCCTTTATGTACTTTATTTCAGACATTCCTTTCCTTTGCTTTCCTCTCCTGTCATCTTCCTCTTAATGTTCTCTGTAGGTTGTGTCACAGAGTGACTGGTCGGCTCATGAAATCCTTTTCGGAAAGGTGATAGAAAGTGTTATGAAAAGATTCTGCCTGAAATAACCCAACTTCATAAAGTTCTTCACTATTTGAGAATAAGAATATAGCTACTACTTTTGTTTTTTTAATTTATTTTTATTTTATTTATTTTATTTTTGGCTGTGTTAGGTCTTTGTTACTACGCACGGGCTTTTCTCTAGTTGTGGCGAGCAGGGGCTACTCTTTGTTGCGGTGCTTGGGCTTCTCATTGCGGTGGCTTCTCTTGTTGTGGAGCACGGGCTCTAGGCACGTGGGCTTCAGTAGTTGTGGCTCCCGGGCTCTAGAGCGCAGGCTCAGTAGCTGTGGTGCATGGGCCCAGATGCCCTGCAGCATGTGGGATCTTCCCGGACCAGGGCTTGAACGCGTGTCCCCTGCATAGGCAGGCAGATTCTTAACCACTGCACCACCAGGGAAGTCCCTAAAGCAATGATTCTTAATCATTAAACCTTCAGACCTCACTGTGCACATATTTTTAAAAGTTACTTAGTTTCTAGGCTTTCCTTTTGGATCAAGATAGTTCCTATTTTGCATATTTGTTCAGATATTATGCTTGTACAGATGAATCAGATATTTAAGATTTGTTCTATTGATAGCTTATTCACACTGTTTTAGCTCTGCCTGCATGTATGAGGCCAGGTGCCATCTAGTCTTCAGGTTAACATTTGGGTGAACTAGGTTTATTTTCAAAGCCATTAAGAGAGTGAAGGGGAGTAGTCAAGGGTGATGGTTCTAATGACTAGTTTAAAAAGCACTTAAAGCAGAAATTCCAAAGAAATACAATGTGAAGGAAGGGCAGTCAAAGAGAAGATCGGTGAAATTTGGGGTGGGTTGGGGATGGTAATAGAGAAAAAGAAAAGGAAAGGCCACGTCCGAGGTAGAAGGGAAAGGTGATGTGTCTTTTGTGTACCTTGACTAAAGGAGGCTTATAGGCTTGTGAAGAATAATAAATTAATAATATCCACCTGTTTTAAGATGAGGTCGCCCCCTACTGTCACTTCATCGTAAACTGAAGAAAAGGTAGCATGCTGTTCGTTCTGGTTTAGGTAATGTATATTCCTAAAGTGCTTCAGGAGGCCTGCAGTGCTCAAATTTGGATAAGCGTGTATGGGTGCTGCTCACTCCTATTCCAGGTTTGACTTTTATTAGGATTTTGGAAAAGAGAGTCAAAAAGTATATTGAACACTTAGTACAAGAGAATAAATACTAAGAAATAAACACATGTATATAGACCTGAAGTTTCCTGGCCTCTGCTTTGATCATAAACCTTTAAATTTTAAAGAATATAGAACCTTCATAATATAGTGGTTAGGATTGTGGACCTGAAGTCAGACTGCTGTGGTTTATATTCCTACTTGATTTAGGGCCTTGGACTTGCTTAAACCCTGTGTACCTTTCAGTTTCCTAAACTGTAAAGTTGGGATAAGTGTTTCTGGCTTCATAAGGTTATGAGGTTTTGTGATACCCATATAAAAGCCCGTAAAAAAATAGGAAGAGCTCAAGAAATGTTGGGTGTTATATCATGGTATCTTGAAGTCACATATTCACATGTGGGGATGGTGCTTATTTTGCCCCTTTGTGCATGCTTGTTTTTGTTCACAGGATTTCCACTAGGATCCTTGGTTCTTTCATGTCTTCCTGTTAGACACCTATTCGTTCTTTGCAACTCAAATGTCTCTTCTTTATGGTTTTTCAAACCACTTCCCAAAGAATTTTTTTCTTGTGTTCTATAGTACTTAATATATTTGCCTTAGCATTTACAGTATTGTTATGTGTTCAAATGTCTCTCAAGATCGAGGATATTTCTTAGTCATTTCTGTTCCATGGTGCAGTAGTGCCTGGCCTATAGTTATTAATCAGGGTTCTCCAGAGAAACAGAATGAATCGCTGTGTGTGTGTGTGTGTGTAGAGAGAGAGAGAGGTAGAGGTAGAGATAGAGATATTTATTTTAAGGAAATGGCTTATATGATCGTGGGAGCTGGCAATTGCAAAATCTGCAGGGCAGGCAAGCAGGCTGGGGACGCAGGGAAGAGTTGATGTTGCAGCTTGAGTTCAAAGGCAGTATGGAGGCAGAATTCGCTCTTTCTCAGGGGGAATTTTCTTAGTCTTTTTCTCTTAAGACTTTCAACTCATTGGTTGAGGTCCACTCACATTATGGAGGGTAATCTTAAAGTCTGCTGATTTAAATGTTAGTCTCATCCAAAAAATGCCTTCACAGCAACATCTAGACTGATATTTGCCTGATATTTGCCCAAATATCTAGGTACCATGGTCTAGCCAAGTTGTCACATAAAATTAGCCATCATGATTGAGACTGAATTGAATCTAGTAAGAGAAATAAACAGATATTAAAAATAGCTATAATAAAAACCTGGATTACATAAATGCCAAATAGGGACTATTACAATAAAAAGATTAAGTTCCTGAAATTGAAACATGTCTTGGGAGTCTGTAATCCTTGGATAATCTGAGCCACTGCTTCCATCCCTGATTACGTACTCAATTAGACTAAAAAGAAAAAAAAAAAAAATGATAGCAAGTCCCAAGATCTTGGGAATAAAATGAGCTCAGAGATAATATGTGTACGGGACTGTAGAAAAATAGATGCTACATCAGTTGTAGCTTTATACCTTCTCTATTAACTAGGGGCTGTTCAGTTTTCTTAAAAATGGCTTCTAGGAAGAGGTGGGCAGTTTTAGATCAGGCTCAACAGATGAGCACATCTTAAAATTAAAACCTGATGAAGCACAGAAGGGACAATGCTGCCATCTTGTGGTACTCTGCTCCCCTAGTCTACAAATTCTGTATTGTCTCAACTAGTTTGATGAAGTTTGGCCTAAGCGTTTTCAACTATAGTGTTTTTGGTAAGTCAGGGTTTTCTGTGTGGTCTGAACTTTTGTTTAAACAGTGAGATGTTGGAAGGTGATCTGTGAAACATCAGGTTTAAAACTACATTTTTCTAACTTTCTGAATCTTTTAGTTTGATGTTAGGCTTGAGGGTCCCCCCCCTCCCCCCACCCTTTTCCAATCATCTATCATCATCCACCATGCTCAGAATACTGTTCTAAGAAAAACATTCCAGGCCAAAGATCTTTCCATGGGCAAAGGTCTCAGGAGTTCTGTGCTTTTATTCACCTGACTGTCCCCATTGGGCCTTTGCTGATAGGATCTGGGGTGAACACCTGGCCCAGGGGCAGCCAACCCATGGGCTCAGTGGTGGAAAAATTAGCCTAGCAGGAAAAACTCTGCCTAGATGGGGACATAGAGTATCTCATTGGCCTAGTCGGGTACTGTCTTGGGAATATATATTAGAATACTCGGAGAGAATCAGCCCTTTAGTAATTGAAGGAGAAATGAGAAGACACACAGAAGCAGACAGAACAGCTGAGTGTTATGTGGGGAGGAGTAGGGATCCATGAACTTCTACTTCTGAAAGGGGACAAGGTCATAGACCCCTCAAAATATCTGGGATCCCGAGCTATTTTCCTGTATAAGGCTCTGTGTGACCTGGGTGCTGGGCTTTTCTTAGGTCCCTATGGGATTTAATTACTGGGCTAAGATTCCTGTTTTCCACAGTACCACCCTCCCGTCCCCTACTTCCCTTATTTATGAGATAACCTTAACAATTCTTTATTTATTGCAACGTTAGGCATCTAGCATTGTCATTGTCTTTTAGTTTTCCTAGCATGTTATATCTTTCAAAGTGTTTTAGTGTGCACTATATAATTTAATAATAAGGATGCTATTTAGGAGATGATGTGTTTCCATGCCTGCTAATCCAGGAGTTCAAGGAAGAAGATAACACTGACCAGCACACTGACCAGCACCCAGGTAGGAGCAGTGCTGCTGCCAGCCACACACTTACTCTCATTGCTTGCTGCGGTTTTTCTCTTGTTTTATCCAGTTTCCTAGAGTGTTCTCATCTCTGGCTGGATTTCTTATCCCACATCTACTTCCAGCTCATTCCCAAGCCTAAAGTTCAGAGCCCTAGCTCTGTTGAGCATCTGTTATATGCCAGGTGCTTTATACACATCATCTCATAACAGCAACTTTAGGAGTTACCACCCTAACACCATATCCTTATCAGCATTTTATAGATGAGGACATTTTACAGATGAGGACAGCTGAGACACATTGAGTCTGAGTAACTGCCCAGATCACACAGCTGCAAGTGTTGGAGCTGAATTTGATTCTGGGAGAAACCCAAAACTACCACGTTGCTGGGGAATTTTCTTGGGCTAGAGACCCTAGGACCAGAGATAGAAATAGGCTTGGGAGTTTTACTTTAAATCTTTCTCTAAAGCTATACCAATGATAGGGAATTATGTGGACGAACCATCTGCTAATTCGTTTAATCCAGTCTGATAATATTGGAAGAAGTGGAGGAAGCATGTGTTTCCCTGTTAGGAGAGAGCCTAGTAGGAAGAATGCACAGAACTCTTCTTTGATTTTCCTGCAAGGCTGTTTTAATTTTAGACTGACTCTGAAACTCCACATTTCTGCAATAGAAACAAGCAACAGTGAGACTGCACCTGGGCGAGATGCGGCTCAGGAGCCTTCCCTTGAGATGCTACTACTGCTGGAGTAGACGGAAGAAGGGCAAAGCTGCTGGGAGAAGTGAGCGACTCCAGAAGGGCCAGGACATTCCCATTACAGGTGTTTTGAGACATTCACCACCACCACCGCCTCGAGAAAGCTATCATGGATGTTGCCTTGCTTGGCCTGCATTTCTGGGTCTTCAGCTGACCACTCAGCTCCATCTCTTTTTGCACTTTTATGGCTTTGGGGGAAGAACACAGGAGGAGAAGCCAGATTTCCTCACTGGAGGTCCCTGAGCAGTTCAGTTTCCCTCAGGGGTAAACATGCAGACAGGAGGTGATCCCTAAGACTCTTCCGGCATTAACATTATGAGACACCTTGTATCCCATGGCTCTCAAGGAATGTTGGCTTATGGGCTGTTGCTTCACCAATCCATCTGCTTGGTGCAGTGGCAGCATCCAGGCAAAAGCCCTCATCTCAGATGAGATTTTTGTAGCCTTTAACTACCTCACAGCCTGGGCCTCAGAAGAATCCTAAGGTCCGTGAATTTACCCTCGCACAATGAGGGAGCTGGGAAGAGATCGCTTCTGAATGAGGGCAGATGTACCTTTCCTGTCTGGATTGAAAGAATAATGTCGAGGAGAGAGGAGGAGAGGCACACATGAGACACCTTGCCTCTCTGCAGTCCATCCTGGAGCCTCTTATTCTACTGATTCACCCTCCGTTCCCAAGAGAGGTGTCGTTCTGAGCAGCAGCTTGTGCCCCCTTAGAAGTTAGACCTGTTATTAAGGATGCAGACTGGCATGTAAATCAGGCTTTGACACACCCACCCTAATCTTCATTCTGTGCTCCTGTCATCACCATGAGACTATGTCTCACACACCTCTAACTAGAGGGACCATAGCTGACCAAGGGCTCTGGACACAGTGCTCTTAGGCCCCCCTGCATTTGTACTGAGGCACGCTTTCTCCAGGCTGCCTCCAGCCAATGGTCTGCTCCCCGGGAGACATGGGACTTCTATGATGTCAGCTTTGGCTCAGGGACTCCCCATTGGCTTTGATGAAATTCTGCTTAGCAGTTTAGGATGCTTCTCCCCAACCTCTCCTTCTCTCCTTCAGACAGTCCAGGAAGGAATAAAGAGGCTGAGGAAAGTGGACATGCTGGAAGGGCTCTATTACGTAAGCCAAAAGACCCACCAGAGGATGCATCCCATGAGAGGACACACCAGTCACCAAGCCATCAAAATGTACTGATGAGAGGGGCACCAACATCACTTAAGAAGTTCTGGAGGCTGGGGATGATGGAAGGACAGACGGTTACAAACTGAGCTTGTTAGCATCTACGGGGTTCATAGAGGCCAAGAGGTGGCACTTACCTGCCAGAAGTCAGGAGGTCATAATTACCTCGCTCACCAAAAGGCAAGGTTGGAGGGCAGTCAGTGGGCTTTGCCAGCAGGGGGTTGTGGAGATGGCTAATGGGACACGGTGTCGATTTTGCACCTAGGGGCAAAATAGGCAGACAGTTGACAAGGCTGCTGCTTAGCATCTATAACGGGGTCAGCAAACTTTTTAGGTAAAGGGCCAGAGAGTAAATATTTTAGGCTTTGAAGGTCACATGGTCTGTGTCACAGCTGCTCCACTCAGCTGTTATAGCACAAAAGCAGCCATAAATAATATGTAAACAAATGTATGTAGCTGTCCTTCAATAAAACTTTGTTTACAAGAACAGGTGGTTCTCTGGATTTGGCCCATGGGGCCATGTTTGCTGATCTTTTATCTATTAAAAAAAAGCCCCAAAACACGGGAGTTCCCTGGTGGTCTACTGGTTAGGATTTGGTGCTTTCACTGCTGTGGCCTAGGTTCAATCCCTGGTTGGGGAACTGAGATTCCACAAGCCGTGTGGTGTGCCCCCCCCAAAAAAACCAAAACCAAAAACAAAAAAAACAAAAACAAAATTGGAGCGAGAGGCTGAGAGCAGTCACTTTAAGAAAAAGTCATGATCTCTTGCTCAGTTCTCAGACTTGAGTCAGTTTTCAGATCTGGAACCCAATGACTGAAGAAGTGGCTGGAGGAGGGACCCTGCAACACTGTGGCAAGTATATACTGTGGCGATTCCTCCAGTCTTTCCTCAAAAGAATCTACCTATGGCCATTTACTTGGGTGACTGTACACTAGGACTATTGGACAAAGGTTCTGAGCTGACACTGATGCCTAGAGACCCAAAGGAGCATCCTGGCCCTCCTGTTGGATTGGGGGCCTATGAGGACCAGGTGAAAAGTGAGGTCCTGGATAAAGTCCAGCTTACAGTGGGCCCACTGGATCCACAGATCCATGTAGTGGCCACACTGTATCTTTTCCCACCACTGACCCCTCCAACACCGTGGGGGTCAGCTGGCAGGGCTACCTGCACTGGGCTTGGACCCGTTGCAACACCCTTTCCTGCTCCGGCCCCACTCAACGCTGTGTCACTCAGTATGTGGGCCAGAGAAATATCCCTGGGGAACACAAAGAGGTCTGTAAGACAATGTGCTTCCTTCTTTGTGACATGGTTGTAACATGTAGCAATTTGTCTTCTGCTTTAGAAAGGGCTATCCCAGAATACCCTTGACCAGTAGACTTCTAAAAACATCATTGAAATGGCCTGTTTCTGACTCTCCATAGGGTTTATTTCCCATCCTCTGAAGCACAAGCATCTTACTGACTGTAGCATTCTAGCCTCTTCTTGCTTGTCCTGTCCAGTCAGGGAAGTCATCAGTGTAATGGATCAGTGTGATGTTCTCTTGGATATTTAAGAGGTCCAGAGTTCTCAGACTATGATATGATAGGAGGTGGGAGAGTTAACATAACCCCGAGGCAAACTGTAAATGAATATTGTCTGTTTTTCCTGCCTACAGAGCCTCAACCAGCATTTCTGTCTGGAGGCTTAAGGAATGGCTGATCCACAGGTATGGAATCTCATATAGCAGAGCATCCAGCCAGGGGATATACTTTCAAATGGAGGGGGTGTGGGAGAGGGTCATGACCAGGGGTCCTCTGGTTGTGTTGTGTACTGCACCACTTAGAGGTAACTGGCCCAATGGATTGGGAGGGCCTTCTCGACTCACACCTGAAGCGCCAGCTCTGAGAAAGCACTCTGAAAGGATGGAGTGCCATCATTCAGAACAAGGTGTCTTTATTAGATTGGAGACCTCTATATGGTGCTGTGTCCTCAGTAGGAAGGCTATAAGGGTCTGGAAACCAAGCGGTGGAAGCAGGGATGGCCTTGTTTACTGTCATTCCTAATGACCCACTGCGGGATTTTGTGCTTCCTTTCCCTGCAACTCTGGGCTCTGCATGGTTGGAGTTTCTGGCCCCCAAAGAGAACACACTCTTGACAGGGGCACAATAAAGGGCCCATTGAACTATATGGTAAAGCTGCTGCTATGGGGTAAAAAGTTCAAAGGGCACTTTGAACTTTCTGTGTCCAGGGACCAGCAGGCAAGAGAGGAGTTGCCATGGTAGCAGGCGTAACTGACCCTGGTCATCGGGAGGAGGAAGGCTGCTTTTACACAAGGGGAGCAAGGAGGAATATGTGTGAGACTCAGGTGGTTCAGGTGGGCATCTCCTGGACTCCTTTGCTCCGTTATAACTGTGAATAGACACATGCAGCAACCCAGCCTGAGGAGGGTTTGATTATCAAGTGTTCAGACCCCTCAGGAATAAAGGTTTGGGTCACACCACCAGGTAAGCCACCAGCATCTGCCTACATCAGAGCTGAGGGTAAAGGGGATGTAGAATGGATAGGGGAGGGGGGAAAGGGGAGACGGTGAGTAAAAATGTGGCCTTGGGATCAACTCTAGTGATCTCAGGGGACAGTAATTTACCCAGTTTCTCCCTCTTCTGAGTTGCCCCTCAGGAGGGAAGGCCCACAGGCCCACGAGGAGCCGCTCCCTGCACCTGCGTGGAGAAGCAGATCTATAGGATACAAGGGGTGACGGCAGGGACAGGAGACATGGTTCCCAGCCCCTCCAGGGAAATGCTTGCTGCACAGAACCTCAGCTGCGCAACTTCAGAGCCTCCCGCTGCTCCCTTACAGATGGACTTTTCCTGTGGTGGTCAAACGTGCATAGAAAAGAGATAGATGAACTAGTAGAAGATTTGCTACCTGCTCCAGGGGTCAGGAAGGCCTTAGATCCTCATACTCTCCGCAACTCCTGAGTTGTTCGTTGACTACTATTCTCCAGGTACTTATCAAATGCGAGTCACAAGTTTACTGGGCCTTTAACAGCCCTTTGAGGCAGCCTGTTTTAGCTTCTTTTGACACTTATACCCCTACCTGGGAACCATTCCATGGAACCCAACACACTTTTATTGGGAAAAAGACACTGCTAAGTCCTGAGGACAAGAAGATGTAGAAGACACAGTTCCTGCCCTCAGTGCCTTTATGTTTATCATGGAGAGATGCAGTTTGTCACATTATGCATAACTTTATTAAAGGGGGTAATAAGTAACCATGACACAAAGTACCAAAGGAACAGAAACTGGTAATGATGGGACTCACTGCCGGCACGAAGGCAGGTTTGGGAAGAAGCATCTTGAAGGAACCGATGCTGACAGGGAGCCAGCCCTCAGCTACCATGGAGCCCCTCCTACACACCAGCTCTTGATCTTGAGGCAAAAGGAACACCCACAAGCATTTATTTGCCCTGGAGGATACATTGAGACCTCCCCCACTTTTTGCTTCATCTCTTGGGAATATCAGTTCCACTCTCAGGTTCAATTTTATGTCTAAGGGGCACTTTGCAGTGCAGTATATCTGTACTGTAAATAGTTAGCTTTTCTACATTTCCGATTATTCCCATCTTTGAGAAATGAGGTCTAATATTCTTATATTAGACTCAATACTATACTGTTTCATTTGCCTTAGGGCAGACCTGTAGAACTTCTTTCTCTTCAGTACCTCGTATAACGCCTGCCTGAACACTGGATAACAATAATTCCTCTAATACTATAGTTACTTTAGTAACTACAATTTACTGAATACTTATTCTATGCCAGGTGTGGTACCAATCACTTTATATATATTAACTCATTTAATTTTCATAAGGATACTATGAGGTAGGTACTCATAAAAATACCCATTTTACCGATACAGTTAACCGAGGCATGTCAGTTCATTCTTTCTGAGAGTGGTGGTGTATGAACACAAAGGTAACCTTTGGTCTTCATAGTCCCACATACTCTGAGGTATTTGTGGCCCAAAAGTCATAGTGTTTACTCCTCCAGCATATCCTTGAGGTAGGAGGACATATTTATTCCCATCATATAGATGAGGAAATTTAGGCAAAAGGAATTTCCCAAAACTGAGTTTATGAAGCTAAGTTTCTGAGAAAGACTTGATTCCAGTCTTATGTCCTCAGAGACCCCTTTGGATGGAGAGTCTGAGTCTGCCTGAGCCACACCATCATTCTCCAGCACTCTAACGTACATGTTTTTTTTTTTTTCTTAAATTTTTGACTGCATCGGGTCGGGTCTTAGTTGCGGCACGCAGGCTCTTCCTTTAGGTGCACGGGCTTCTCTCTAGTTGTGGTGCACGGGCTCCAGAGCGTGTGGGCTTTGTAGTTGTGGCACACGGGCTCTCTAGTTGTGGCTCGAGTGCTCAGTAGTTGCGGCGCACGGGCTTAGTTGCCCTGCAGCATGTGTGATCTTAGTTCCCTGACCAGGAACTAAGGAACTAAGGACCAGGAACCAAGAATCCGCATTGGAAGGCGGACTCTTAACCACTGGACCACCAGGGAAGTCCCTCTACTGCACGTGTATTTAGCAGAAGTCTTTGTTGTTCTAGGGCTGAGGGTTTTTACTGTCATACCACCTTGCTTATATAAGTAGAAAACAATATATAATAAGATCTAATATTTATGGAGCCTATAGTTGACATCTTCCTTTTTTCTTTTTTTCTCTTGGCCACCTAGTACTCAGTCCCTTTCCCAATTTGGGGGAGATACTCATAAGAATCCTGGTGTAAGTCAGAGGGGCCATGTACACTCTCTCCTTCCTCTGACAGCTGTGGCGCTGGCCTTTGACATCAATTTGGTCAGTGGACACTTCCATGAGGACTTGAATTCTCTTTCCCTTTATATTTGTGTCACTTACTCTGGAGTCATTTGCCAAGGCAGGGGGAGTATTCTGAGGGCTGCCAGGCTGTTCTGCTGAAAGATGGTGTCGCGTTTTCTGCTTTTTGATTTTGCAGAGCTGCTGATTCCTGTGCACTTTTCCTGCCATCATTACTTTGTCATTTTGATGGTACTGTGAACCCCTGAAAGCCTTAATACATTCCTTTTCTGTATAAGTTATCCAGAGCTGCTTTCTTGCCTTCAACCAAGAGTGCTGATTGAGTTAGAGCTCTTTGTAGTTTGTGAAGCACCTCCATATGCATTAGTGCTTCTGGTCTGAAAAACAGCTTCATCTTCTATGTAACAGATGAGAAAACTCCAGCCACCCTGTAGCCTGATAGCAATTCTAGTTTTTATTTGACATGCAGAATGACTGTGATGAGAACAGTACATTCAGGAGGTGCTGGGGCTGCCTTTAAAAAACACCTGGCATAATACACACAATCATTGTGCTCTGTCTGCCCACCCCCTTCCGCTTCTGAGGGTGCCTGGTGGTCTGGCAGGATGAACACTGTGTGCTGGCGGGTCCCTGCACTAGGAACTCACCCCAGCTCACACACATCTCGCTGCAGCTCCTCAGAAGCTTCTTGTCAGCTGCGCTGCTCTCTCAGCTAGGGAGGGTTTGCTGGGGCCAGGGGCTGAGGCTGCTTCTCTAGCTGCTCAGGGAGGGGAGAATTTGCTACGGGGCAGGGACGAGGGTGGGGCGTGCTGATCTGGCTAAAGCAGGGGGTACTATTTAAAGCTGCGTGCCTGCAGGAGCAGCCTCTTCACAATGCTTCCTCCTGCGCCTTCCTTTTCCTGTTCTCCAGAGAGCACTTTCCTCTGTTCCGTTCCCCACGCCCACCCATTCCTGTTGCCAGCCCTTCCTGCTCCCTAGCCTGCGTGTCTTCCCAGAGCCCTGTCAGTTTACTGCTCTGTCTCTTGGATGTTCTTGAATTGGGGTGTGTTCCTCTTCGTGTCCTCCCCGCCTATCACTTTCTCTTCCCACTCCTTAACAGTGCGTCTCCTAGTTTCCCATCTCTCCAGGTGCACTTGCACTACTTGGCAGGCCCCACATGGGTAGGAACCGAGTCTGAGTTTTTCAACAGTGTATGGCCAGGCAGTGGGCACAGGGCTTGCTTGATGCATAGCAGGCAGGGACCCAGGGATCATCCATCATATGGAAGAATGACTGTGTGAGTGAGCGAGCAAGTGAATGAACTCTCAGCCCCTCTTCCTGGCTGTCTCATGTTACAGTCCCAGCTCTTCTTCAAAGGCTAAAGAGAGGGCTTCGGTGAGATAATAGGATGAATACAGGTAGAAGCCCCCAGCATGTGGGATCTGCTCAGGACACCTTTCTTAACTCTGAATCTGATTCCACACCACCAACCTCAAACCACCCAGCAAGCAGCACATCTCTTGTGATTCTCTCCTGCCTGCACCCTTCCCATCTAAACCAGGGCTGCTGCTGCTGCTTTTTTTGTTGTTGTTGTTAAAACCAGGACTGCTGATGCTTTTTCTTTTTTTTTAATTTTTATATTGGAGTACAGTTGATTTACAATGTTGTGTT
This sequence comes from Eubalaena glacialis, assembly GCF_028564815.1. Taxonomy (NCBI): domain Eukaryota; kingdom Metazoa; phylum Chordata; class Mammalia; order Artiodactyla; family Balaenidae; genus Eubalaena; species Eubalaena glacialis. The sequence continues at coordinate 106,098,639 of NC_083717.1, read as the reverse complement.
AGTTTCAGGTATACAGCTAAGTGATTCAGTCTTACATATACATATATCCATTTTTTTTTCAGATTCCCTTCCCATATAGCTCATTACAGAACATTGAGTAGAGTTTCCTGTGCTATACAGTAGGTCCTTGTTGACTATCTTATATATAGTAGTGTGTATATACCAATCCCAAACTCCTAATTTATCCCTCCCCCCCACGTTTCCCCTTTGGTAACCATAAGTTTGTTTTCAAAGTCTGTGAGTCTGTTTCTGTTTTATAAATAAGTTCATCTGTATAATTTTTTTTAGATTCTACATATAAGTGATATCATATGATATTTGTCTTTCTCTGTCTGACTTACTTCACTTAGTATAATAATCTCTAGGTCCATCCACGTTGCTGCAAACAACATAAGCCATTCTTTCTTATGGCTGAGTAATATTCCATTGTATGTATGTACCACATCTTCTTTATCCATCCCTCTGTCAGTGGACATTTAGGTTACTTCCATGCCTTGGCCATTGTAAATAGTGCTGCAATGAACATTGGGGTGCACGTATCTTTTTGAATTAGGATTTTCTCTGGATATATGTCCAGGAGTGGGATTGCTGGATCATTTGGTAGTTCTATTTTTAGTTTTTTAAGGAACCTCCATACTCTTATGCATAGTGGTTGTACCAATTTACACTCCCACCAACAGTGTAGGAGGGTTCTGTTTTCTCCACACCCTCTCCAGCATTTATTGTTTATAGAATTTTTTGATGCTGGCCATTCTGACCAATGTGAGGTGATACCTCATTGTAGTTTTGATTTGCATTTCTCTAATAATTAGTGATGTTGAACATCTTTTCATGTGCTTTTTGGCCATCTCTATGTCTTCTTTGGAGAAATGTCTATTTAGCTCTTCTGCCCAGTTTTTTATTGGGTTGTTTGTTTTTTTGATATCGAGCTTCATGAGCTGTTTGTATATTTTGGAGATTAATCCCTTGGTCACTTCATTTGCAAATATTTTCTCCCATTTTGTGGGTTGTCTTTTTGTTTTGTTTATGGTTTACTTTGCTGTGCAAAAGCTTTTAAGTTTCATTAGGTGCCATTTGTTTGTTTTTATTTTCATTACTCTAGGAGGTGATACAAAAAGATATTGCTGCGATTTATGTCAGAGAGTGTTCTGCCTATGTTTTCCTCTAAGAGTTTCATAGTATCTGGCCTTACATTTAGGTCTTTAATACATTTTATTTTTGTGTATGGTGTTAGAAAATGTTCTAATTTCATTCAGGTGGTGGAACTGGGAGGTGAGGTGGGGCATTTTGGAAATACACAGGGGCATTTTTATTTGTCAAGGTGATTAGGACACGGTCTATTGGCACTTAGAGGGTGGGAGCCGGGAATACCAACATCCTGTACTCTGTGGATAGTGCCATACACAATTAATTGTCCTGAGTCCTGCATGATTTCTGGTGCCCCCTCTTGCCCCAACATTTAAGTATGAAAAAAAAAAAAGAAAGAAAAACAGGTGGGTTGATTGGAACACAGAGAAGAGGCAGAACCAAGGGAACAGTGGAGGTGGTGCCTGTAATCCCGGCCTTCCCCACCATGGCAGCTGAGCCTGCAGCCCCAGAGAACCCAGGAGTAGCAGGAGAGGCAGTACACATGACTCTGGCTTCCTGGCCACGGCAGTGCCTGCAGCCACAAGTAGCTGGGCAGCAGTGGCAGTGGTACCTAGGATACCGGCCCACCAGCTGCTGAGGTGCCTGTGACTCTAGCCCTGTGGTCTACCACCTGCAGTGGTGGACCCTGCGAACCTGACAACACTGGACATGGCAGAGGCACCTGCATGACCCCAGCCGGCTTCCACCCTCCCTCCCAGTGGTAATGGAGCCTGTGACTCAGGGGATCTTGGACGCAACAGAAAAGCCCACCATCCTGGTGCACAAAGTAGCCACATCAGCAACACTGACCCCAGAGGAACAGAAATGATAAGGAGGGCATGGGGCCACACCTGTGACAGAGGTGGTAGAGGGTGGAGAGTACTGATTCTCAAACATAATTTATCAGAGGCAGTGCAGGTAAGAGAAAACTCAAAACTTGTGCTATAGTGCCACCTACTGGAAAAACAAAAGAAAAGCCTCTAATTTCTAAACGGTTGAATTGTTAGAATCATGCAGAAAGTTGTTGGCTACTTCAAATGCACCGGCAGAGGAACAATTCATCAAACACTATGAAGAACCACAGTAACACCATACCACAAAAAGAAAATGACAATTCTCCAGGAACCAAACTTAAAGTCACAGAATATTGCGATCTCACTGGTAGAGAATTCAAAATAGCTCTCATGAAGAAACTCAATGAGCTACAAGAAAACTCAGAAAGGCAGTTCAGTGAGCTCAGGAATAAAATTAGTGAACAGAAGGAATACTTTACCAAAGATGTTGAAACTCTAAAAAAGAACCAAACAAATTCTGGATCTGAATAACTCAATAAATGAGATGAAGAATGCATTAGAAAGCATTGAAAATAGAGCAGACCATATGGAAGAGAGAATTAGTGAGCTTGAAGATAGAAATCTAGAAATGATACAGCTAGAAGAGGAAAGAGAAATGAGATATTTAAAAAAGTGAGGAAATTCTATGCGAGTTATCTCTTTTAGGAAGGGTGACATTAGGGTAATGGGTATCCCAGAAGGAAGAGAGTGAGAAGGGAGCAGAGAATTTATTTAAATAATATCTGAGAATTTCCCAAACCTGGGGAAGGAACTGGTTATAGAAGTCCATGAAGCTAAGAGAACATCTAATTACCTAAATGCAAAAAGACCTTCTTCAGGGGCTTCCCTGGTGGCACAGTGGTTAGGAATCCGCCTGCCAATGCAGGGGACACGGGTTCGTGCCCCGGTCCGGGAAAATCCCACATGCCGCGGAGCGGCTAGGCCCGTGAGCCACAACTACTGAGCCTGCGCGTCTGGAGCCTGTGCTCTGCAACGGGAGGGGCCGCGACAGTGAGAGGCCCGCGCACCGCGATGAAGAGTGGCCCACGCTCGCTGCAACTGGAGAAAGCCCTTGCACAGAAACGAAGACCCAACACAGCCAAAAATAAATAAATAAATAAGCTTTCATTAAAAAAAAAAAATATATATATACACATAACATAAAATTAAAAAAAAAAAAAAGACCTTCTTCAAGACATTATGTTAAAATTGTCAGAAGTCAGTGACAAAAAAATGAATTTTAAAGGCAACTGGGGAAAAAAGGATGGTAACCTACAAAGGAACCCCCATTAGGCTTTCAGCAGATTTCTTAGCAGAAACCCTACAGGCCAGGAGGAAGTGGAATGACATTCTTAAAATATTGAGAGATAAAAAATGTTGTCCAAGAATACTCTATCCAGCAAAATTATAGTTCGTATATAAAGGAGAAATAAACACTTTCCCAGACAAACAAAAGCTGAGAGAGTTCATCATCACTAGACCTTCCTTATACGAAGTGTTGAAAAGAGCTCTTTACCAGAAACAAAAAGGCAAAAGTACGTAAAACTTTGAGCAAGGTGATAAATAGAACCAGAAAATTGCAACTCTCAATCAGAATAGGTTTTAAACACTTTATTATAGCATAAAGGTTAAAGGGGGGAGCAGAAAAAAATAACTATAGCTACTTCAACTTTGTAACAAGCTCACAACATAAAGAGATAATTTGAGACAACAAAAACAAAAAGGGGGAAAAGGAAGAAACCCATATAGGTAAATGAAGATAAGATGCTATCAGCAGAAAAAGGATTATTTTACCTACAAGACATTCTATACAAATCTCATGGGGACCACAAAACAAAAATCTAGAGCAGAGACATGAAACAGGAAAAAAGAGTAAACTGAGAAAAATATCATCGAAAACCCCCAAACTAAAATAGCAGACAGAAACACAAGGACAAAGAAACAATGGAGATATAGAGCAACCAGAAAACAAAAGGTAAAATGGCAGTACTAAGTCCTCATCTATTAATAATCACCCTAAATGTAAATGGATTGAATTCACAAATCAAAAGACACAGAGTGCCTGGATGGATTAAAAAACAAGACCCAACTATATGCTGCCTCTAGGAGACACACCTCAGGTCCAAGGACAAGCATAAGCTAAAAATGAAGGGATGGTAGATGATACTCCAAGCAAATGGCAGACAAAAGTGGAGGTAGCCATACTCATATCAGACAAAATAGACTTCAAGCCAAAAAAGATAACAAGTGACAAAAACAGACAGTACATAGGGACTTCCCTGGCAGTCCAGTGGTTAAGACTCTGTGCGCCCAATGCAGGGGGACAACTTTATTAGGTTGCTTTTCCGAGCTCTTACCTCTGTGATTGCCTCAATTTTAAGTTTGCTAGGGTTCCTCTTTAAAAAGAAAAAAAAAAAAGAAAAAAAAAAAGTTGACTGAAACAAAAAATTCAAAAAGAATTATTCAAAATTCACAGAACGAAATAAATGTAAAAGAAACGTAAATAATTATACTTTCAAGGGACTTTAAAGGAAAGTTTGTAACTCACATCTGAAGTTATAAAAGCTTAAAATTGCAGTAAGACTCTGGACACCCTATATATGTTATAAAAAGGTGCTCTAGATCTGATGTGGTCGACGACCACTCACCTACACTTCGCACCTACTTAGAGCAGCCAGCTGAAAACGTCCAGTCATGAAAGTAGGACGCAACGTGGTGTGGAGACCAGTGTCTGAAAGCCAGCTGACCCTGACCTCCACCCTGAGGGAAGAGCGCTGCTCCGGCGCTTACCAAGGCAAGTTTTGGGGCTTCTCTGAGCCTCCCTTACCTTATCTGTGAAATGAACGCGGGAACAGTTGTCTCTCTGGACAGTCTTGGGAACCAGATGAGAAGCCCAGCAGGGCTCACTGGACGACCCGAAGCAAACCGCCAGGGCCTCTATCCACAGCCCCGCCTTCACCTTTGTTCCTCCCAGTTACGCAACAGTGTAGGCACCCGGGAATGGGGGGAGCGACAGGTGGCCTCCGTGCCCTCCTATGTCGCGCCAAGGGCACCCGGCCGCGCTCCAGGGTGCGCTGCGGGTAGGGGCGTCTGCCCTGCCGGCAGCGCCCCGGGCCCTCTGGACTCGCGTCCCTGGCTGTACCCTGTGCGCGCTCGAAGCCCGGGTGCCGCTTGCACTTGGCCTTGGTTCCCCGGCCTGTGGCGCCGGGCGGGGCAGCGGCGGGACCTTTCCGGAACTTTCCTGGGGTGGGGGTGGGCTCGCTCTCCCCGCCTCCAGCTTCCGCCCAGGGCCGGGCGGGTCCCAGCAGAGGCGAGAGCCCTCGCAGGGAGCGGCTGCTTTTGCTGCGCCAACGCTGTGGCCGGAGGCTCTGCGCACCCTTGGGTAAGAGGCATCCCGCGGCCTATATCGGGCACTTGACCAGGGGAGGGGGACCGGGCGGGGACAGAGATCATCCCTAAGGCCGATTGTTAACCCAGCTCTGTCCCAGCAGCTGGGACTGCGCGGCCGCTGTGTGTCGGGTTACATCCCTCTTCACACTTTTCTTCCCCACCCCCGGCATCTACAGCTAGTGCTGCCCTTACTGGAACCCGGGTCTTGGGACTCCTTCCGGCAGTGTCGGGCCTCGGGGTCGCGGAGAGGCTGACCTGCGAGGGGCGGTTAAAAACCCGAAGTATCCGTTGTCTTGTGTATGGGAATTTCTTGGTATCTTAGTGTGTGGGAATTTCTGGCACCTTCCGCTTGTTGACACTCAGCATGGTTCCCAGGGCGCGAGGGGTGCTCAGCCCCCGGGGGTAGGAAGTGACGTCTGCTTGCTCACAGTGGGGCACATTTATCCACACAGCTCGTGGCAGGGAGGGGCGCTCAAGGAGTCAGCTTCAGCTGCAGCTGGAACCAGCAGAGGGGAGCATTTGGGGCACGTGCTGAGCAGGAACTGGTGGAAAGGGTAGAAAGGGTCCTCTCGTGGAATTGGGGTCCTTTCCTTTCCTCTTCGCTTCTCTCTTTTAGTTATAAAAGAATCCCAACCTAGCTTCTTACTCAAAGACACAGTGAGCAGAGCCTCTGGATTTGCCTGGGCTGCCCATTGCTGTAATGTAGGGTTCTGACCCATTTTTCTCCCAAGTACCACTGTGGCATTTCTGGGAAGACTAAGAACCACTTCTTGGTGCAGTGCTTTTGAAGGTGTAAAATAAAAGGCATAGTATTATAAAGGAAACCTATTCCAAAACACTTGTCAACATATGAAAAGAATTTATGTAGTGGTATATGTGCCTTTAGAAAAACGAATGCATTAAGTAACATGATCTAGCAGTGGATCTAATAGCTATCATAATTTTGAAATAGTAATGAACATAAATAATATTTCAAGATTTGGGCAATGCTTGTAATGTAAGAAAATATCTGTGATTTCTATTGGTGACAAAGTCATAGGTACTGTTAGTACTGCTGGGGTTTCTTGCATAAATATATGAAGAAAGTGCTAAAGTTCAGTTAGAGATTAGTGAAAATAAAGATATAAATTTTTATCTTCCACCCAAGTTCAGGAAGTCAGGTCACATGGCTTCTGGTCTTGACACTTCCACTGACTAGCGGCACGAGCTTGTCTTTTGGACTTCTTTTCACCTTGGCTTCTTCATTGTACGGTGGAGATAATCGTACCTTCCCAAGTATTTAAGGTGTCCAGTATTGCACCTGGCACAGAGGGGTGAAATAAGTACCATTTATTAGAACTTGTCTCCCTCACTAGACCCCAAGCTTGTGGCCATCACCATTATGTCCCCAATCCTGGTACATGGAATGTAGTCAATAAATATTTTTTGAATGAATAAGTGCATTGGAGAGGGTTGCTTGTAACTACATCTAAAAAACCCAGAATTTATCCAGGAGACAGCTGGTGGTTTGCGAAATGACTCTGCTTAAAATTCGAGCTGCTTTTTCCTACTGGCTGAACAATGTAGAAACACATCTGGAGCTGGAGGGCTTGAAATGTCAATCAGGGCCTATGGGTCTGTGCGTGTGGGTCTGTGTGGCTGGTGTTTTGCCAGAGAAAATGAAATTGAGTGTTGATAGGAAACTAGAACTCCTTTGCAGAACAGTTTCTCCTCCATCTTGCCCGTGTCTAGGCCTGTTAATCTGATGTGATGTAACGCAGGAAATTGTCTTATAGTGAGTGGAGACAGACCCATGATGAGGCATTTCTGGGCACAGATGCGCATTTCTCTTTCCTCTTTTCTTTTCATGTTTCCCTGCTCCGTCACCCATTACATAACTCCTCTATGACCCTTGAAGATTTGGTAAATAGGAGCAGAAGGTGAAAGTTGCTACAAGCTGCCTAGACTAGACCTAAAGCCAACTAGTTGCTTCTTAATTCCCAGCCTTAAAAGTCTATGTAATCCAATAAATGTGGATGGTAATAGGAAGAAGAAAAGTAGATCCAGCCAGTGAACCCTGTGGTTTACTTTGTAAAATTGCTAAGTTGGGGCAGAGAGATGGGGAGAAAACTTTGTAAAGAACAGTAAATTTAGAGCACGCTGGGCCTGTCTATGCCTGTAACTTTGAAGAGGGCAAATGCTGGTGTTATGGACTGAATTGTGTCCCCTCAAAAAGTCATATGTTGAAGTCCTAATCCTCGTACCTTAGGATCTTACTATTTGGAGAGAGGGCCTTTAAAAAGGTAATTAACGTTAAATGAGATCATAAGCATGGGGCCCTAATCCATTATGACTAGTGTCCTTATAAGAAGAGGAAAAGACACCAGGGGTGTGCAGAGACGAGACCATTTGAGGGCATAAGAAGGTCCAAGCCTAGGAGAGAGGCCTCATGAGAAACCAAACATGCTGACACCTTGATTTTGGACTTCTAGCCTCTAGAACTGTGAGCAATCAATTTCTGTTGTTTGAGCCACCCAGTCTGCGGTATTTTGTTATGGCGGCCTGAGCAGAATAATATACAGGCTGAGGAATTTTACATTGAATGTGAGCTCTTTATTCTCTTTCTTCCTTTGTTGCACCGACCTTCAAGGCCATGTGTTCCAAATGATGTTGCTAAAAGATGGAGGAGGAAGGCTCAATGCAGATAAGTTTTCTTGTGTCAAGCCGCTGATATTTCTGGTTCAATTTTTGCTGTAGGATAGCCTGATGTTAATCAGGCAGACTAATTCAACCTGGACCTTGCCTTTTGAAAACAAAAGCTAAACATCTGACCTTTTGGTTCTGCAGTTCCGTGGGATGAACCCTCCTGGAGGCAGTGGGTGCCACATGTCTGGTTGCATGAGTGGGGTTGACTCCCAGGGTAACTGGGAATCTCAAGGTGAAAAGAGTTGGTTAATACATCAAAATATTATACTGCTGCAATTACATAGGGCCCCAAGAGACCTTGCTCTTGAACTTCCAGCCTCTAGAACTGTGAGAAAATAAATTTCTGTTGTTTAGCTGTGGGTTCTCTCTCTCTTTTTTCTTTTTTAATGGCAGCTCTAACAAGTTAATATAACTTGGCACTCTATTCTAAGTCGTGATCCCAGCAGGTCCATCACTTTCTTTTAGGACCCCTCTCCTTTACCTACCCAAGAATATCTTATGCTCTCTTTCTACAGACACTCTGTATTGTCCCTTGGATCCTGTCTGAGGTCGTTAAGGCCTTCTTCACCTTCATGGTCCTGACTGTTAGGAAAAACAGTCCTAAGCAAATGACCAGCCTAGCTGCTGAGCCATGTACAGAGCACATGCTTTTATAAATGCATGGTGGGTGATGGGATGATGGTGTTGGTGATCATCCTTAAGTACCATGGGGTAATTCCTTTCCAGTCATAATGAATTTACAAATTTGACCCTAGCCCAGCCCTCAGGGAGCTTTCATTCTGTGTAGCTGGGAACCAGCAGCTCTGGCCCAATCTACAGTGATGGAGAGGAAATATCTGTGTCTTTATCCTGGGACCAATCCCTGACTTCTGGAAGGGGGAGGCCTCAATAGTGGGGCCTATGGTGATTTCAATCTATGATACTTTCTTTTTCCCTTGTCAGTTTGCTGTAAGGCAGCCCATGGTGTCTTCATAGGAAAATGATGTGTTTTAACAATCACCTTGTTCACAGCATAGATTGTGAGAACATCCCAAGGAGGTGCTGCGTTTAGTAAATGCGGTTTTGTGTTTCTGTGAGCATGTGCATGGTGCTTTAAGTGGGTGACGGGCCATCCTATTTTCTGGCCAACTGGGTTTGCACGATAATCGTGAGCCTTTCAAGGTCTAGGTAATCAAATCCAAGCTTGTTTTGAGTCATAGAGTAGGCGGGGCCTTTAAAGTCAACTGGACACATCCACTTATTTTACGCTTGTGGAACAGGACTCAAAGCGGTTGCGACTTGCCCATGGCTCCACAATGTCTGTTTCGTCACTTATAAACAGGGATAATAATACCAAGCTCTCGGGTTGTTGTGAGAAATTATGTGAAGTTCACAGTGTAATGCCTGTCACATAGAAAACCTTCAATAATTTTTTCTGATGTTTTTGTTGTGTCTGGGATAGTGCACAGCAACTGCCCAGTGAATCATGGTCAGTAATGGTCCTGGTGTCAGACTTGGGGGAAGAGAAAGGGAGGTATGGTTTCCATTCTGATTATGTTCAAGGCTTGGTTACAAACCATTGTCATTCTTTGCTGCAGTAGTTCAGAGCTCCAGTCAATTTATGGAGTTAGTAGGACAAGTATTCCCATTTGAGTATCTGCTTGTGAACCTCTGTTTCCCTTTTCCTCTCGTTTAGAGGATCACAGAGTTTAGAAAAGGAAGGGACCTTTGAAACTACCCAGTCCAATCCTTTATTCCACTGATGAAGAAAACATGACCCAGAATAGTTAAGGACAAGCCCTACCTGGCACTACCTGGCACTACCTGGAATGTGGACTTGGGTCTCCTAACTCCTGACATATCCTCAGACAAGGCTTTTGCAGGAATGGGGAACTGTGTCATTTATTTAGACATAGGAGAGACACTAGCTTAGGGAACCTGGCACACTTGTTACTGTGTCTACCCCCTCATTCTATCCTAACCATTAAAGTATTGAACTTGGCATCTCTTCAATCACGTTCAAACAACACATGTGTAACTTGTAATTAAAGAGTCTCTTCTCATTGTGTTAAGACCTCACACGCTGGATTCCATGGAACAATATGCCTGACAAATTGGCCAGTCCCTGTTTATAATGAAACTCCACTCCTCAGAGTCTTCTTGTATGTGAAACTCTGAGTGGGAATTCCAGCACTCCAGAGGCTGATGAGTAATTTTATTGTGATCGTTGAATGGGTTCAGGAGATCAAGGCAAAGCTGGATCCCTGCTGTGTGACTGGAAGCAAATTAATTCCACATTAGTCCTCCCTCTCCTGTGTGTCTTGTTGTACAGCCTCGGGATGGACACACACAGGCATATGCAAACATTGAAACCTTCAGTATACTTGACTAGAGGCCAACTGTGAATGGTGGGGTTGAAGGGGAGCTAAATTGTGATGATTTATACACTAGAACATGAGTGGTCAAGCTCCCACTGGCTAAAACAACAGAGAAACAAGGCACTTCCCCCCCCCATATAATTCAGACAAAACCTTTAACTTTCAGTTGAAATAATCCAATTGACTGTCTTATTTTTTCTTTTTCTGGAGCTGTAATGTGAGAGAATTCTCTTTCTGTAAATAGGATTTTTATTTTCTGCTTAGCAAATGTATGGTTTGGTGAAATTGTCAGTCCCTCCCTATTGCAAAGCTCTCTGATTGTAAAATGAATATAGGCTGGGGAAACTTGTAGGAAATTTCTCAGTAGCAAAGGGAGCCACTGTTTCATTGCCACGTCCTCATTCGTAACTCTTAATCAGTAATTCTTTAAAGAAAATTCCTACAGTTTCCCCCTAAAGAGTTAGGGAACTAAAAAACCCAATGTGACTAAACCCTGAATCATCAGGGAGCTGTACGGGATTGTTTCTGTTGCCTGGACGATTTGCTCTTGGTCCACTACTAGAGCACTACCTTCACAGCTTCATGTTTAAACAAATATTTGGCATTGTAACAGCTCTAGAGGTAGAGTTCCAACATGGCCCCGCAGGCCTAAATGAAGATTGCCCCATTTTCTTTATTTGTTAACAAAATAGTAATCCAGTTGCTGAATTCAAGGGGAGGTGAGCTGAGAGGAAGGGCGCCACCTGCCTAATCCCTTCTCGGGCTCAGCTCCTTCGGCTCCTTTGTTCTCAGGGTCCTCAAGGGGCGTGGCTTCCTTCTCTCTCACCCTGCTTTGGATCTTCACTGCACTCGGAGTAATCCAATACTGTTACTTACACCGTCTCTTCAGTATAGCCACCTGAATAAGGTCCCAGTTCACATCCTTCCTTCTTTATCCCCTATGGCTAATTTGTCACAAAAATTCCTTCAACATCTGTTTTGCATTCACACCTTCATCTCTGTTCTCATGTCTATTCTAAGCCCTTGCTGGTGCCTGAATTTCTGAATCAGCCACTTAATGGAGCTTCATATTCCTGGTCTTCCCTGTGACGATAGACTCTTCTTATTCATCCCAGGTTCCGCAGTGCTTAGCACAGTGCCTGGGACATAGTGAACACTCAAAAATGCTGAACTCAACTGAATTGCTCTAAGTCATCCTCTCGACTCCCCTCAGGGGGTCTTCTTCAGTTTCCTTAAGAACTTCCAAGGGCTTTCACTGCCTTTAGCAGGGACCACAGCTCATGTGCAGCTAGGGCTGAGCAGTAACAAAGGAGTATTGTAGGCCATGTGGGGCTGGGTGAGCGGGAACCTCGTGCAGGGTCTAGATGGGCAGTGACGGCTCAGCTCCAGCCGAGAGTTGACATGTGAGAATGTGGGTTCAGTGTTGTCAGAAGGGCCAATAATCTGGAATCTCAAGGGTAAGATATCCAAAATTTTTAACGTTGGCACTAATTCAAAATTTAAGCAGAATTTGTGAGTCAAACAAAACACAGCTCTGGTCTGCATTGGGCCTGCAGGTTGCTACTTTGTGACCCCTAGATGAGATTACGATTGTCTAGGATTAAGCTTCCAACCTCAAATTTTACTTAATATGCCTATACAGTCTTATTTCTCTGTTTTCCCAGTTGGCACCAGCTTAGGCTCCCTTCTCCTTGTCCACAGTTATGCCATGCTCATTCTAGCATTTGGAATTCTATTTCCCAAATCCCTAACTTGTCCCAAACTAGCTCAGACAGGCCCTTGCCTAGACATTTCTGCCCACACAATTCCTCTCTCTTTAGCTGCCTAGATTCAACTTTGGCTCCGTCCCCGCAGGGGCCCTTCTTACCTCTCATCCAGTCATTCTCTTTCCCTTACCTCTGTCTTATCTGGATCATTATTTGTATTTCTAATGCTAGCACTGAATCAGGCCCTTATCATTATACCTGGACCTCTGTACTAGTCTCCTAACTGATGTCCAGAACTGGTTTTGTCTCTCTTTTGATTTAATTTTCTCCCTGACACTAGATTGATTTTCTCAAAGCTTCCCCCTCTGTTCTGAAAACTTTGATATAAAGCCTCAGTTCCCTAGCATGGCCCTTTATAATCGGGCTCTGATGTTTCTTTATTATCTACTCCTCTCAATAGCAGTCATATCTGGTTGGCCTTCCCAGCTTATTAGTCAGGGTCTTGTGAAACACTTGGCGCACTCAAACAGTGCTGTTAAGAAGGGTTTAATGAAACAACTATTTACAAAGATGTGGGCAGGGTTAAAGGGAACCAACAATAGTGGTGAAGCAATAGTATTGATTTGGGGCCTGAAGAAGCAAGTAGAGGGAGTGATTACTAGAACCCTGAGTAAGGGCAGTAGCTGAGGAGAAGGCCACCCCATAGGAGCCAAGGCCTTCAGCTGGAGGAATCCAGCATTGCTCAGCTGAGGCTTGGCTGGGAGGGTCTGGGGAATAAATATCCTAATTTCATTCTTTTCCCATCCTCTAATCTACTGGTGCCTCCCACTGGCTGAATCCAACTGGAAGCCAGAGGACCAGGGAGGCCAGCTGATGCCCACCTCACAGGTCAGCTCTCAGGTTTGGAGAGGGCAGAGAAGACTGGAGAGAGGTCTGGAGGGCAGTAGCCTACTCTTTGATTCATTTACCTATGCTGTTCCCTCCCATAGCATCTCCACTTGTCCAAATGCTGCCAATCTTTTACCTGCTGCTCAGATTCTGTTTCACCAAGTTTTCATTGATTATTTCTTCTCTCCTCAAAACACCTAAGGTGTTTAGCTCATACTGATTACATTGTACTTTGCTTCTGCTAGTTAAATCTAAGATATGGGATATAAACCCAGATTTTTGGAAGCCAACGCTAACTTTCCTTCCCCTAATCCAGAGATGATGTAGGTGGTGGAAAATACAGGTGCCTCATTTTTTGGCAACCATCCCTGAGGAGGTGGCTAGAGAGTGCTACACTCCTGGTAGGCTGCAGAGGTTTTCTGCCTGTTGCCACCAACTGTTTGGACCCCAGGGTTGACAAGAAGGGCCCAGATACTCGATAAGTGTTGTGGGGATAGATGGGACCAGAGTTAGAACCAGAGTCTCCAACCATCAAGAGGTTTCAATCTCTCTGAGAAAACAGATGCATCAAAATGCCAACAAATAACAGTGACCACAAGAAGGTTCCAAGAAGGGCAAGACAGGTACCACGACTTGTAGAACCAACCTGGGCTGGAGGGACTAGAGAAGCTGCGACTTGGACTGCACTTTGGGCCACGGCTAAGATGAGGAAACAGGAAGGGGCATTTCAGAAGGGAATAATAGTCGGGGGTGAGGGGCTAACGTGTACTCCATTCCACTAGAATGTAAGTTCCGTCAGCACAAGGACCTGACGTGACACGTTCACTGGATTTTTTCCCAGCACCCAGCACAGCTCCTGGTGTAATGAAGGATAGGCTCTCAGTAATTGTCTTAGTCTGTTTGGGCCGCTATAGCAAATACAGTAGCCCCCTGTTATCGGTGGGGGAATACGTCCCAAGACCCACCCCCCTCCCCCCGCCCCAGTGGATGCCTGAAACCATGCATAGTACCGAATCCTGTATATACTATGTTTTTTCCTCTATGTACATACCTGTGATAATGTTTAATTTATAAGTTAGGTACAGTAAGAGACTAACAACAACAATAATAAAATAGGACAATTATAACAATGTACTGTAATGACAGTTATGTGAATGTGGTCTTCAAAATATCTTGCTGTATGAATTTAATGCCTTTTCCATCCTAACTAAGCACTTATCACACCGGGGCTGTAACTTTGGCAGTATGAGGTGCAACATCAATACTAACATGAATTTCTTTTTCCTTCTTCATAATTTCATGAATGGAAGATTCATTCCTACTGTAGATCTTAGCAACCTCAGTATATGATTTCTTTTATTTTCTTAAGTCAAGAACTTTCACCTTTTCAATTAAAGGAAGCATTTTACAGCTTCTCTTTGGCAAATCCAAATTGCCAGCATCGCTACTCTTGTGCTTTGGGGCCTTCATTAAGTGAAACAAGGGTGACTTGAACACAAGCACTGAAATACAGTTGATCTGATAACCGAGGTGGCCACTAAGTGACTAAGGGGCATCATACGCTGGACAAAGTGATGGTTGATGTCCCAGGTGGGGCGCAGCGGGATGGCGTGAAATTTCATCACACCACTCAGAATGGCATGCAGTTTAGAACTTATGAATTTTTTATTTCTGAAATTAAAAATTTAATTTCATTTAATATTTTTGGACTGCAGTTCACTGTGGATAATTGAAACCACAGAAAGCAAAACTGTGAGTAAGGAGGGACTACTGTACCACAGACTGGGTGGCTTATAAACAACAGAAATTTATTTCTCACAGTTCTAGAGTCTGGAAAGTCCAAGATCAAGGTGCCAGCATATTTGAGTCAGGGCCAATGTCTTTTCCCTGTGTCCTCACATAGTAAAAGGGGTGAGGGATCTCCCTGGACCTTCTTTTATAAGGCACTAATCCCATTCATGAGGGTTCCACCCTCATAACCTCATCACCCCCAAAGGCCCCACCTACTAATACCATAACCTCTGGGAGTTAGGATTTCAACGTATGAATTTTGGGAGGGCACAAACATTTAGAGCATAGAATGAATTAGCAGATGGATGGATTTATTCAATACCTTTATATGTCAGATGTGTACACAGTGAATTAAGGTAGAACTTAATTCATTCAGAAAAACTCTGTTGAGTATAGAGGAAAACACAAAGCACTAGGACACATCCCTACTCAAGCTAGAAAGGGAAAGATGTACACACATCTCACTACTTTTAACCTTCCAATATTTAAATTAGACCTTCTAACATTAAAAAAAACTTTTCCCTGGGGAATCACATGGTGGTCCAATGGTTAGGACTCCACGCTTCCACTACAGGGGGCCTGGGTTTGATCCCTGGTTGGGGAACTAAGATCCTGCAGGCCACACAGTGCGGCCAAAACCAAACAAACAGACAAACACCTTTCCCCTGAAATTTGGCTCACCTTATTATTGGCCTACATTATCAGTAACTGGCAAGCTCTGCTGTTCTTCCATTAGCATCTAAAGCAAATAGACTGGGAATGGGACCAGGACTGGGTGGGGAAATTTCTGTCCATCTGCACAGGTCCTTGTATGTAGTAGGTACTCAACGAATACTTGTAGAAACATTCTTAGATACAGCAGAATTGTGACCATGCAGATTTCATGTAACTCTTTCTTTCCATAAAGATATGATTGTACATTTAGCATAGCTAAATGTAATTTAATCTGCATACCTTTTGTGTAGGAAATAAATCTGTAAATAAAAATATAGCTTAGGTGATGTTTTTTGAGCACTTCTGGTTGATGACACCTCTCTTTTATCAAGGTTAAATGGCTAAAATATATGTGAAAACTTTCCTTGTTGGAGAAGATATCTCATTTCAATACATTGATAGAGTGGGACAAAAGAGAGGACGGCCTGGTGCTGTATTCTTCAGGAGTAATTATTGCATTAAAAAATCATACCATAGCTATGTTATTTAGTTGCAAAATCTGGCTCACTCACTCACATAATTATAGCATTCGACAGTAATATGTAATTAAATTGCTTTTTAAATGCCACCTGACAGTTCAGCGAGTTTGTAAGGAGAAGGAGTAGAGCAAAATTTGTTAAACATGTAACATCTTGCATCTGACTGGACAGTAGTGAATGCATTTCAATGTAGTGTATTAAAATGTACCTGGGATTTGTTTTCAGTCAGGCATGGTGAAACCAGCATATCAGGAGATGACTGCCATGAAGGACAAAGTTTTGACTCCTAGTTCCCTAGGAATGGGAGGCCTGGTACACCATGTACCAGGACCACATGGGGAAGCATGCAGGTTGGTCAGGAGGCAGAAAAATTAAGGAAAACCTGTAATGTGGTTTTCATGAGGCAGGGGGAACAGACGGACCAGGTTTGGGATTGGCTAATTTGAATAATTTTAGTGGGCTCTGGCGTATAGGGGCTGCCCTAGTTGTCTGATGTCTGGTCCTGGGATGATTAGGGCAGAAGAATGTTGCCTTCTGGAATGTAAAAGCCAGACAGAGGAAGTGGTTCAGGTATGGACTCTGGGTTTGTTGGCTTACTTATCAAAAGTGTGCTCCTAGACTGAGTTGTTTACTGTCTTTAGGAGTTGGTTAGCCCTGAGAGGGGCAGTCTCTTTAGGATTAACAAAGTCCCCAAATGTCAAACAATCATAAAATACAGAAATTAAAAACATGATTAATACAGTAGGATTCAAAATATCTCCAGGAAGGTTTCATGAAGTGTCTTATTCAGTGCCATTGGTAAGTGCCACGAATATGCCTACATACTTGCATGTACTTCAGATTGAGATGAGATCACATTAAGGAACCATAGCATTTGGGGGGGAATGTTTGGTATTTTCCTGGCAATCCAGTCACAGTGACAGTTTCCTTCCTGAGATTTTTCCATATTTGGACCTGCCCTTTTATAGTTTAAGTCAGAGGGTGTGATGGCTAATATCATGTGTCAACTTGACTGGGCCACAGGGTGCCCAGATATTTGGTTAAACATTATTCTGGGTGTGTCTATAAGGGTGTTTCTGGAGGAATCAGTAGACTGGGTAAAGAAGATTGTCCTCCTCAGTGTGGGTAGTGTCATCCAATCAGTTGAAGGTCTGAATAGAACAAAAAGGCTGACCCTTCCACAAAGAAGAGAGAACCCTTCCTGTCTGCCTGCCTTGACCTGGGACATTGGTTTCCTCCTGCCTTGGTACTTGAACTGAAACATCAGCTTTTCCTGGGTCTTGAGCCTGCTGTTCCTTTGGACTGAAACGACACCATTGGCTCTCCTGGGTCTCCAGCTTGCTGACTGCAGATCTTGGGACTTAGCCTCCATAATCGTGTGAGCCAGTTTCCAGGAGTGCCCTTTGTATAATAGGAAAAGGGATGATGTTTGCTTTGGTTCTCTCCCTCTCTCCTTTCCATCCCCTCTGGTTTAATCCTGGTTTTGTCCTTTTTTGGCTGTGTGGCCTTGATGTAACCAGTCTCCTGAAGCCTCACTTTTTTCAACGGGTAAAATGGGGATATGTCTACCTCTAGTGCCTAGCACAGTGCCTGGCACATAGGAGTCTGAGATGGTTCAGTGATGAGTCAGTTTTCCAATAGGGATCAGGATCCAGCTTCAGATTGTCCAAAGGAGCCATGGTATGCTGGAAAGGGGTGGGAGGGGCTTAGGCAGAGCTCAGAACTGGTAGAGGGAGGGACCAGGCCAGTTCAGTGAGTCCCAGAGGGGTGGGCGGGCAGAGTGCCCTAGAGGAGTGCAGTAGGCACTAGAGGTGGATTTACCCAGAAGCAAATGAAGTTTAAGCTTCAGGGCCTCTCTCTTGCACAGGTCTCTGTGGGTGCTGGGAGTTCCAGGAGCAGAGGGGTAGCCAGGTTATAACCAGAAAGCATTATGCTTATGTTTCTGGTAAACTGCCTAAAAGAGATCTCAGAAGGGTCTTGACTCACCAAGGATCCAGACATTTATTTGGACTTGTTTTCTCATTCAAAATTAATATTAACTATCTAATTTTGTATTTGTAATTTTGGGTCCCCAACTTGTATAGGCTTCACTGCCCATAAAACCTGGATCTGCCCCTGCCTGGAGGGCTGCCCTTCTGGGGGATGGCATGTGAGGCCCCAGCAAAGAGGTCATCCTGAGATCCAGAGCTGGGAGAAGGTCCAGATGGGAGCTCTCCACCTCTGAATTGCAGGCTCCCGCTAATGCCTGCATTGCTGCTCCAAAGGGCATTCAGAAAAAGTTGCTGTTCACGGAAAGGACTCACTGTAGCTCTGACCCTGCTGCAAATTCAAGTGACCTTTGGAAGATCACCTCGGCCCTCTGAGCCTCAGTTTTCCCATTTGTAAAGTGGTATCAATACCTCCAGTGTAGACTCAGATATGGGTCCTGTGAATTGTAAAGCTCTAGGCACATGGGAGGGAAGTATTATAATTGTGTTGCTACTACATGTATTTCTGTTATCTTGCTATTACTTGAAATATGCTTAGACCTTAACATTTCAGTGACTAAAGAGCAAAGGTAATGTCCACCCTGACACACTGTTGTTTGATTTCTGTTTTTTGCTCTTTCATTCATTCGTTCATTTTATTTTATTTATTTATTTATTTTTAAAATTTTTTTCCCTTGTCCATCTGCGTCCCGCGTCACGCGCCCTCATTTACATACGAGCGGCGCAGGCACGAGGCAGGGGCGAGAGCTCTCGGCGCGCGCCCCCCGGAGGGGGGTTGATTGACACGTGTCACACTACCTTCCCCCTGCCCTTCCCTCCCCCTCCCACCGCTCTCTCTGGGCCATTTTATTTTTTTATTGAGGAAACTTTCCAGCGTATACAGAAATTTACAGATCACCACAAGGAATGCCCATATATATATCCATAAATTGGCTTCAGATTATTATCAACTCTGAAATAATGCCATTTGCAGCAATGTGGATGGACCTAGAGATTATCATACGAAGTGAAGTAAGTCAGACAGAGAAAGACAAATAACATATGATATCACTTATATGTGGAATCTAAAAAAATGATACAAATGAACTTATTTACAATTACAAAACAGAAATAGACTCACAGACATAGAAAACAAACTTATGGTTACCAAAGGGGAAAGGGGGGGCAGGGATAAATTTGGAATTTGGGATGAACAGATACAGACTACTATATATAAAATAAACAACCAGGACCTACTGTATAGCACAGGGAACTATATTCAATATCTTGTAATAACCTATAATGGAAAAGAATCTGAAAAAGAATATATATATATAATGGAATCACTTTGCTGTACACTTGAAACATTGTAAATCAAATATACTTCAATTAAAAAAAAATTATTATCAACTCATGGCCAATCTGATGTCATCTACACTCCCACCTACTCACCTCCTGTAATATTTTTGAGCAAATTCCAAATCATTTAAACTGCAAGAATCCCAGTATTTAAAAAATTTAAGGGCCCATAAAAACTTACATCAATACTATTATTCTACCTCACTCATCCCCCAAAAAACTTAAATTTTTTTCTTCCAATTTCTTTAGTTAGCTAAAATTTAATATCATATATTCCCTCCCAACTCACTCCCTGGGGCATAAGCTACTTTACATTTGAATTAAATAAAATTCAGCTGGTAGGCATTTTCCCTGAATTATCTCTTAGGTGAGAGATAATTATCTCTTAGGTGTGAGAACTCAATTGAGGAGTAAGTTTGAATTAAACTCTGCTCTTCAATCAGTGAGGTGACCTTAGGCAGGTGCTCTAACTTTACACTAAACCTCAATTTTCTCATCTGTAAAATGGGGATACTAACACCCTCTTTACAAAGTTCTTGTCTCTGAGACAGCATAAGTACAACTAGTAAACACTCAGTAAATGTTAGCTATTATTATTATGATAGTTTCTCCCTACTTTTTCTTATCGAACTCTGTCTTCTGGAAGTAATTTTGTTGAGAGATGTAAATAACTGATGATAGCCTTGGCTGATTTAAGTTAAAAGGCCCAGCAAGCCCAAGGGGGAGGAACTAATGGAGGAGAAAGAGCCTTCCAGGAGTCTTACCACATGGGCACTAGGTGTAAGCCCAACTCATGCTGTGTAGACAAGGTTCACTTGTGTCTCAGAGACTGGGACCCACAGGGATCCAGACCCTCAGGACATCACAGCTCAGCATAAGCTTGGCTGGGAAGCTGGAGGCCCAGAGGTCAGGTAGGAGGAACGGGGTGGGTGGTGAGAGGTGGAGGCTGTTCATTGTCTGTTTTCCTCTTTGATTTTTGAAGTTTTCTACAAAGACGATATAATAAAGGTTGGCCTTGTAGTTATTGAAACCGAAAGCAATGAGGGCCCAGCCTGGCATGGGCTTGAGATAAGACAATTGTGACCCATACAAAGACCCCCTGTTTCCTCAAGAGCAAAAATAGCTGAAAGATTGACTAAGTCTTGCTGGCCTGATGGGTCTTTCATTAAGATGCTCTGAATAATCCTTGTTTAGAGGCCAGCTCTGTTTGAACTGAGCCAAGTGTCCTAGCTGACACCCAGTGAGTGGCATGCACGTGGCATAGGATTAGGGAGCTCTCGACACTGGCAGTCTGTGGCTTGTCCCAGAAAGGCTGGCTGTGAGAGGTGTGGAGTCCCAAAGACTTGTCTAGACCAGGGGGTCTGGAGTCAGCAGCCAGCGATGTTAAGTAGGAGATGCCTAGCAGGCTGTCTTATTTTTCTATCAGCAGGGATTTTACTTCAGTCAGACTACAGCTATAACAAAGCATTTATTTTGATTCTTTGAAGGAAGCACTCAATTGATGTAGCATTAATTGAATTTTTATCTAACTTAAAAGCATGACGTTATTTAACTAGGACATGTATTTGTTATATGAAATACATTTATTTCAATTAAATAAATGTGCCACTTGTTAAATGAAAGTTAACTTTGCCCTATTTATTGATTCTTTTAAAAAGTGTGTGTTTCACCTTGTAAGAGGGTAGAGAGAAAGCAGCTGCATTCTTCTGCATCCTTAGTGGGTAATTCTTATTTCTTAACCTAACAGGTAGATGTGTTTCAGGCTACCTTCTAGGGAGACTCAGAGACTTAGATTTATGCTCCTTAGTTATTTTGTTGACAGAGGTTTTTTATTTTCTGTTGACTTCAGGGTCAAGTTTGGCATTTCCTTTTTTTTTTTTTTTTCATTCTGGTTAAGATTGTGTGTCCTGCTTCCTTCAATTGTCTGGTTTTTTGATTGTTGCTCTAGACTTGGTTTAGGTCAATGTCAGAAATTTCTCTTGGTTCCTGTTGATATTTTCTGACACTACTTCTAACACCAGGTGTATGTCTTTTCCAACACCAACCAGTTCTCTAACGCCAAGTGGGTGTTCAACAATTCAGTTCTGATGTTAGATCCCAGAGCTGCAAATGGCATCCCAGGCGACCCACACTTCTGCCTGCCTGACTACAAATTTTGGGGCTCCCAGGATGCCCTCTTAGGTTTAATAATTTGCTAGAATGACACACAGAACTCAGGAAAACACTTCACTTATGCTTACCAGTTTCTTATAAAGCTTATTTCAACTCAGGAATGGCCAAATGGAAGAGATGCGTAGGGCAAGGTATGGGGTGGGGTAGGGGGAGAGGGTGGGAGGTGCCACAGAGCTTCCATGACCTCTCTGGGTGTGTCACCACCCTCCCAGCACTTCAGCACGTTCGCCAACCCGGAAGCTCTCAGAATCTCATTGTTCAAGAGGTTTTTTTTTTTGTTTTTAATTTTACTTATTTATTTATTTATTTATGGCTGCGTTGGGTCTTCGTTGCTGCGCGTGGGCTTTCTCTAGTTGCGGAGAGCGGGGGCTACTCTTCGTTGCGGTGCGTGGGCTTCTCATTGCGGTGGCTTCTCTTGTTGCGGAGCACGGGCTCTAGGCGCGCGGGCTTCAGTAGTTGCGGTGCGCGGGCTCAGTAGTTGTGGCTCGTGGGCTCTAGAGCGCAGGCTCAGTGGTTGTGGCCACAGGCTTAGTTGCTCCGCGGCATGTGGGATCTTCCTGGACCAGGGCTTGAACCCGTGTCCCCTGCACTGACAGGCGGATTCTTAACCACTGCGCCAACAGGGAAGCCCCTGTTCAAGAGTTTTTATAGAATTCAATCTCCAGCCCCATTTCCTCCCAGAAACTGGGGGCGGGGCTGAAAATTCCAACCCTCTAATGACATGTTTGGTCTTTCTGGTGAACGGCCTCCATCGTGAAGCTATCTAGGGGTCCCATCCTGAGTCGCTTCATTAACATAAACAGTTATGGTTGAAAGGGGCTGCTTATTATTATTTGCTATTGAATAACAACTCCTATCACCCAGGAAATTCCAAGGGTTTTAGGAGCTTTGTACCATGAACGGGGAATAAAGTCCAAATGTATATATTTTATTATACCACAGTTCCAAAGTGGGATACTAAAAAATTATGATGATGCATTATTGTCCTGGGTTTTTTCTGGTCTTTGACTTTGTATCATGCCCTACCTTCTCCACAAATAGCATTAGATTGTGGTTCTGGTTTTTCTGATCCGAAGGTGAGGACGACATTACATTGTTAGAATGAGAGTGTTCCTGAGATTTTCAAGTGTTTTCAAACTTGGAACATTTCCTCTAACACGTTCTTTTATGTTTGTGAAATTTTTGTTTATGGTTCACAAGTGAAATTTGACTGCAAAGGCCAGGATATTCTGCTTGATGACTGTTATTAATGAAGTTGATAGAACTGGTTCAGAGGACTTTGTTTATTTACACTGAATCCAGAAATAGGTTACGGGTAACTGCTGAAATAAAACAGAACTAGCCTTCTTGGCCGAATGAAGGAAATATTTGCATAACCTCTTCCTCTTTCAAGAGGAGAACCATGGGGTATTAGGCTGGAAGGGAATTAGGAGGTTGAAGAGCCTCAGATGGCGTGGCTGGAAATCAGAAACTTAGCCAGGCCTCCTTTTAGATCATTATTTTGTAACTCTTTCCATGGAGTTAAGATGTTGTGTCAGGACCATGAAAAAGTGGTTTCCCTAAAAGGCAAGTGAGGAGTTTTGCTGTGATTCTGTTGTTCTGTGGACATATAGAAAGGCAGGATGTGACGACTGTCTATTCACGATAAAATATCTTCTTCCCTAGCAAACAGCAATATCCTACTTGGTGATTTCCTCCACTCCTCAATGATTAAGAAACAAAGAACGAACAAACAAAAAACCCAACCAAACAAATAAAACCAAATTGAGTGATTTTTAAAATTTAAAGCTCATTAAAGAAAACATGAGAAAAGCACATGCAAAGAAGAGGAAAAAAATCAATTATAGTGTTATCAAAACATTGCTAATATTTAGGTGTCAGTACCGTGCAAAAAATGGTTTCCCTTTTGTGGGAAGTGTGGAAAAGATATCTGGATGTTCTTCTTTAAGATTATCATGTAAGCACTGTTTTGTTGTTGTTGATAGAGATAATAGATATAGTGATTTAAAGCAGAGGCTCTGGCACTGAAGTGCCCAGGTTCAAATCACAGTCCACCATTTGTGAGCTCCCTGCCTCAGTTTTATCATCTGTAAAATGGGGATGATAATGACAGCCACCTCACAAGTTAAATGTTTATGTAAAGGACTTAGTACATGTTTGTTATTGTCATCAAAATAGATTTCATTATTATAACATTAATATATGTGTACAATAGAGATTTTATGAGATACAGAAAAGCAAAAAAAATCAAAATCACCCATTATTCTAAAACCCAGAGAAAAACCACTTACCCAGTGTTAACATTTTGCTATTTTTTAAAATACACTTTCTCTTACATAGTTGAGCTCATATTGTAATTCCAATTTATATCCTGATCATAATGTAATTATTCTGGAAAAGACTAATTATGTAAACATAATTTGAAAAAACTACATAGGTCATCTTGTGTAACCATATTTTACTTAACCCTTCCCCAAAGTTTTAACATGCAGATGGCTATTCCTGCCCATCTCCCCGCACCACCCCCGCCCCCCCCCCCCCCCCATTTAAAAGAGAAGTAATCATAAATTAACCTTGGTTAGAATAGTCTGGAGCCTGAGCCTTCCTTGGCCAGTGTGGAGTCTGCAGTTGTTTTTTCTGTAACCAGGACGTAATCAGATCCAATCTACAAACCAGTTAACTCAGGGTTGAACGTATTATGAATGAATATGTGAGATATATCTTTGTAAAGGTTTGTCTTCTTAAATATTAGAGGTTACTTCCTTAGAACAGAGTCCCAGAAATGGAAATGCAGGGTCAAAGGATGAGAAATGTTTTCTATAAGGGTCATACTGATTTAAACTTGCGGCAACAGTGTATGAGCCTGCCCCACTTTCTGTGGCCCCCATGTCCCTTCCCCCAGCTCTGGGTTGCTTTTCAGATCTGAAATATTGAGGAAATTGTCAGGGGTTCCAAAACACTGGAGTAGAGTTAATCTTAATTAAAATCATCACTCCGGCCCCTCCTTCTCACTCCTCCAGGGCCCTTCTTTGTTCCTTTCCTTTTCCCTCCCAGCTTTCTCTAATTCCCTCAAGTAGCCTTCCTCTTCTCCACTTGGGGGGAAGTCATGTAATTAAGTTGTTCCCATTAAGAAGTTAGTGAACTTAGCAGCTAGAAGTGTTATCCCCCAGCTGGGTACTTGCATTTTAATAAAGGGTTCCTGGAGCATTGTTGAACCCACAGGACTGAGCTTGGTGGTGGAATTTGGGGTGAATACGCAGGGAGGGAGATATTTTGGTCTGGACCCCTCAAGTTATACAATAGACTGTATCCAAGATGTAAGGCCAGATCTATGGATGGGATGACGCCAAGGCCAGTTTCTGAGACGCCTTCATTTCCTCACTGCCAAAGCACCAGCTGCTCAGAGCAGAAACACCTTTTCCTAAAGGTAAAGTGTGTCTCTTGGAAAAACTATTCAGGGGAGATTATTTACCGAATTGGATATAATAAAAGACTGGTCAGCAGCATATGCAGATTCTTTTCATAAAATATAACTTTATGATACCAGGCAGGGCTCCTTTTATGGCTTTTGCGTCATCTGGTTGAAACTGCCAAAGATATGGAGGGCCTTTGCTTATGTGTCTGTAGCCAGTGATTTAAATCGTGTGTCGCTGGGCAGGCAGATCCGGGTAGTTCTTAGTGGGGCTGAGGCTCTGATTACCTTGGCTTGAACTCTGAGCTACAGAGAAGGTGGGTTTCTTGCTGGACTATTTCTGTTTCAGCAAGGTCTCAGGTGCCCTTTGTGGCAAGGGATTGTTCAGGTGTCTATCTGTAGACTCATACATATTTGGTGGACTGAAAAGCCAAAGAAAGAATTGAGGAATGTGCCTGAGAGGAGAAGGATGACAGCGGGATACCGTAGATGATGCCCTAGCTTTAGGGAGGGACAAGGAGAGGTACAGGCACATTATGAGGAGAACTTAGAAGATGAGACTTACTTGGTTCAAAGTCTGAGATGTCCTGAAAGGAGGAGGAAAGGGAGAAGAGGAAAGCTTAGCCAATTGTTAGCCATCTGTGGAGCATTCCCAAGAAGCTCTTGACCACAGCCAGGTGGGAAGGTGGTGTTGAAATGGCGGCAACCAGCTAGAGCCGGCCAGATGCCAGCCTCCCCTCCCTCCCTGAATGAAAATGCTTTGGTCCCATAGTGGCTCCTTCCTTACACAGAGCCTTATCTGTTCCTTTCTAGCGTGATCCAGCCTGAAGATGACCCAGCTGGCCGCTGTGGTGTCTGGCCCCCGTGTCCGACTCTTTGCCTGCTTCCTCAGGCTGGGCTGTCAGCAGGCCAAACCACTTCAGCTTCACACAGGGGCCAGCCTCGCAGCCAAGAACCACTATGAGGTGCTGGTGCTGGGTGGGGGCAGTGGTGGGATCACCATGGCTGCCCGCATGAAGAGGAAAGTGGGCGCAGAGAATGTGGCCATCGTTGAGCCCAGCGAGGTAAGTCTCCCCCTTTTGAGTGCGTGCGTGTGTGCGTGCGTGTGTGTGCGTGTCGTGCACATGCATGCGTAGGTTAGGGGCTGGGTTGGGGATGACTGTCATGCCTAGACCACCATGTTCCCAGGTTAGTGCTTCTCTTTCTGGGCATAAAAAGCAGGTCGTCCCAAAGAATTGGGAGAAGGTGGGGGGAGGGAGAGAGCAAGGACAGATCTCTTGGCTTATGTTCTTCTCTCTGTTAGTTGCTTAGGGCTGCCATAACAAATTGCCATAAAGGGGGTGGCTTGAAACAACAGATAATTTATTCTTTCGCAGTTCTGGAGGCTAGAAGTCCAAAACCAAGGTGTTAGCAAGGCCATGCTCCCCTTGAAGGCTGAGGGGGAAGGGGAAGCTGTCTCATGCCTCTCTCCTAGTTTCTGTGGTTGTGGACAGTCCTTGGTGTTCCTTGGCTCGTTGTAGATCACTCCAATCTCTGCCTGTGTTTTCACATGGCCTTCTCTCTGTGTGGCTCTAGTGTCTTCACATGACCTACTTATAAGGACACCAGTCATTGGATTAGACATTAGACAGTCTGATGGATAGACATTAGAGAGTCAAGGACATTCTAATCCAGTGTGACCCCATCTTAACTTGATTACATCTGCAAAGACCCTATTTCCAAATAAGGTCACGATCGCAGGTCCTGGGGTTAGGACGTCAGCATATTTTTTGGAGAGAAACAATTCAACTCGTGTCATCCTCCACCTTCAGTCTCATGTCCAGAGGAAAATCAGTGGCCGTTGCACTTTCCTTTCCCTGTTCCAGTCTGGAGAAAGGATGATAAGTTGAGGGGCGGGTGGGGGGGAGGTAAAAACCCACTGAGAAGGTGTCAGTGGGTTTGAGAAATATAAGTGTAAGAGATTATAAACAGATTATAAAGCAGAAAAAGCTAGCAGACACGAGGAGGGAAGTTGGGAAGTGTTTGTAAAGCACTATTTCATGAAAAATATTTTAAGATTGTCCAAAGCTTCAAAAAATAGTCAAGATTTTTGGCGGTTGGGTTAATGCTTCCTAAGGAACTGGGTGTGCACCAGTGGGAAACTGTATCTTTGGGAGGAAAAAGCAAAATGGATCTGGTGCCGGTTTGGTGGAGAGGGTAGGGCAAGAAAGGCACGGTCCTGTTCAAGAAGTCTTCCCAGTACCAAAAGAGGCTGCCCAGGGCTTTTTTGCAATCTCCAACTGGTAGGTTGTGACTTGTGGGGAGACTGGAGGGCCCTCTCCGTCTATTTCCTCTTAAAAGTGACTTTAATTCAGGGACAACATTTGAAATGACAGTGGTCTGAGAGCTGTATCAGGTGGCCTGTGGTGGATTGTAGCTAACGCACGGAAGGCCTCCCGGTGGGGCTACTCTTTGTGATGAGACAGGCCCCTCCAAGGCACTGGACACAATTCAGGAGGCCAGAATGGGGTCTGTCCCGCTCTGTGAGGAAGTGCGTGACAGGGGCTGTCGCAGGGGCTGTCGCAGGGGCTGCCAGCGGCTCAGGCCTTTGGCACTTTCCCTCCTGTGTCTGGTTTAGTGACTGCTAGAGCTCGTGCTTGTTTGCAGTCTAAAAAATAATCTGAGTTTGTATTTTCATTCCCTTTTCTATTCAAGATGGACTTGAAATCGTTGAGCTCTCACAACTGGAGACCTCTGCCCCCTTATCTTTGATCCCATGCATTATGGCTGTAGGGAGATTGCAGAGCTGTTCCTTATGTCCTCTTCACTCTCTGGGGGTGTGGGCAATTCTTTCTGGCCAGTATGAGGCATTTTGACAATGTTGAGATCTCTTGGTCCCCTGGTCTCCTCCATGGATGCATTGGAATTCTCAGAGACCATTAAGCCAATATGCCCTTTGGCCCTGAGCCTAGAACTTTCACAGCCAACTGAGATCAAGAGTGGACCATCTGAAGCAGAAGAACTCCAGAAAATACTGTAAGTTTGGGTATCATGGTAGGATCTGATGCCTCTGAGAAAGGAGAAGGGGGATCCTAGTGCTGATGGGGGATGTCTGTAGTCTTCCCCATGGGCTTGGGAAACACAGTGGGAAGTTAATGAAGTTTTGAGCATCCCCAAAGCGGCAGTAAACTTTTAAGACTCACCTCACAAATTTCTGAGGAACCGTATTTAGGTTTTGGGGCTTACTTTTTCTTTATATCCGTGCACATAAATGGATTAATAATGTGTGTGTGTTTATATGCATGTATATGTAACATGTACATGTTAAACACCAAATCTACTTTAAGTAATAAATAATACAGTGCTCACTAAAGATAGTTTATGGCTTTTTTCGCTGATCTTGGCAGAATTCTTTTGTAGGTGACTGCCCTTCAGAGCTTAACACAGTAGGAGACATCAGTGGAGTCGGTGGCGGGAAGACTAACCTTCTGGAGACTTTTCTCTGTGATGCTCCAAGGGTCTGGAGGGAAGAATTGAGAGAGTCTAGCTCATGTACTTTCAGCTCTGACCCTTTTGATCAGCCTCACATTGAAATGAATCTCCAAATACTTTGTTTCTTAGAGACATTTCTACCAGCCAGTCTGGACCCTGGTGGGAGCTGGTGCCAAACCATTAGCCTCATCTGGCCGTCCCACAGCGAGTGTGATTCCATCTGGTGTAGAGTGGATCAAAGCTAGAGTGGTTGATCTGAACCCAGACAAGAACTGCATCCACACAGACAACGACAAGGAGGTAACCGTCCTTTGGCTTTTGTTAACCTGAGGGCTTGTATTGAACGCACAGCCATTATCAAACTGGACAGCTTCATGGTAAGAGGGCGGTATACATGTGCGTGTGTGCGTGTGTGTGTGTGCTGAATACTGCATGAGATGGGAGGGGGTGTGGGGAATGGAGGATGGGATAGATGGAAGGACTGAGTGATGCTGAATTAATAAATGAACAACGAAGACAAGTATTTATTGAACACCACCGTTTGTCCTATTGCTTGGTACAGTATCATATGCCTGAATTTTTATTGAACAAATACTACTGCTCTGTGTGAAGATACCAGGTACCTCCCTCCTTTTTCCTTTGAAGCAGCCAGCCTCTCTATCTGACCCCTGGTCCTGCAGAGGAAGGGGGTGCTGGGAAGTATCCATCCCAGTCACACTCAGGGGAGCTCGGCCAGAGCTGTTAGGGAACTGTGTGACTGCGGTGGTGCTGCTGCTGCAGCTTGAGGCTCATGGTTGCTTGGCACCATTTAGAAGTCTCCTCCCCCCCCCCCCCCCCCACCACACAGGGATCACAGCTTTTCAGCAACTGCAGCCCCTGTGTCTGACTGAGGGGATGAGGGCAGGACGGTGAGAAGACAGGCTTAGGAGCCATCGGTGCATCGTGTCCCCTTGTCTGCTGCTGAGCCCAGGACAGCCATCGTGCCGCACAGGCCTGTTCCGGGCTCCCATGGTTCTTGGGCCCCCAGGGTGTTATTGGCCTTAATATCCTGACCCAGCTCCCTCCAGACTGGGCACTCCAGCATTTTCACAGAACTGTAGAATCTGAGAGTTGGTGGGAATCTTTCAGATCCAACCCCTTGCTCTAAGCAGGGACCATTGGCTCCAGGCATTCTCAACCTTTCCTTAGGTCATGGATCTTTCTGAGTGTGGATCTTAATTAGCCCAGTCTAGAAAATGCATATATGTACCTAATTTTGCATTTAATTTCAAGGAGTTCAGAGATTGTTTGCAGCCTTTCCCTGAACCCTGATCAACCCTGAACCAACCCTCCTTCCCCCCTTCCTTCCTCCCTCCCTCCCCTCCCTCTCTCCCTCCCTTCCTTCCTTCCTTCCTCCCTCAATATTTATTAAGCATTATTATAACCTAGGTACAGTTTTAGGGATATACAAGTGGACGAAAACAGACAAAAATCCTTATTGTCCTGGATTTTATATTTCTAGTGGAGGAGGACATACAATAAACAGTAGACATAATAAGTTATATAATGTGTTAGAAGGTGATGAATATTCATTTAAAAAAATAGAGCCTAATTACTGGGATTGAGGCACGTGGGGTAGGGGGTTGAATTTAAAATGGGTTAGTATTTACACTTTCCAGGGCCAGGGACTTCTCTGACAAGTTATCCCTCTTCATTTTTTATAGACAGACAGGTTATATGAAAGTTCTGCCTTTAATGAGTCAGAATCTACCTTCCTGTAACCTCTTTTTTGTTCTTTCTTGGGCCAAGTTGTTAGTTGCCATAATACTGTTCTTGCCCCTTATTCTTCCTGTAGTGTGGGAGAGAAGGCCTTCTCTCTTTTCTGTGGAGAAACCCTCCAACTATTTGAAGGTGGCTCTTAGAGTCTGTGTCAGTCTTCTCCTCAGGTAGACTTGTCCTCCTGTCTCCACTTTCCTCAGATTTCATGAGCTCCAGCCCTCTCACTACCCTCTTTACCCTGCTTGAGACATCATCTGGCTTGTTTTGCCCCCATGATCCATGGCCCCTAGAGGTGCCTGAAAGAGCCAACACTACAGAACAGCCCAGAAAAGAGTGGGACATTCTCTCCCACAACTAGATAGAATCCAAGCTAGCATTTGCCAAGTTATCACAGTGCTGATTCATGCTGGGCTAGAGGTCAGTTCAAACCACTGGGTCTTTTTTTCACATGATCTACTGTCAAGTCAAGCATCCCCCATCCTAAAATATATACATACATATTTATTTATTTACATTAAATTAAAAATTTTATATATTATTTTCTCCCTCTTGAAACACTTCCATATTTTCCCCAGCATGTCCAGGAGAGCAGACTGGATTAAACACAAGATTGTTCTCAATTCACAAGATTGAGTTTTGGGGCTCGTTTCCCTTGCCAGTCTGCTGCCAGCTCATGGGACCAGCGGACTTGTATCTTCTAATACACATCCCCCTTTTTTACAGCAGTGCCTGCCTCCTAGTCAGACCCCTTTGCATTATAGGAATAGCTCAGAGTCCTCTGTGATTGGGTTTGTGTGTATCTTAAGGAACATAAACTTGTCTTATCTCTTGAGAATGAGAGGCACTTGGAGGTGCTCTCACTTCTGAGTCCTGCTTAGACATCTAAGGCCTAGACCCTTGGGAGAGTTGTAGAGTCTTGTTTTAGGGCTGCGAAAGAAGTTGGTATTAGTTGGTGAGACTCTTCTCTGAGATTTTTTAAGCAAAAGTATTCCATAGCCAGATATCAGAAATCTACATACAGTGTCTCTTCTTCTTGGTTTTGGTTCACCCTCCCAGCCTGCCTGGATCTTTTATATTTTTGATTCAGACATCCAGTTAGCAATTTTTCCTTGCCATTATCGATGATGGTTTCATTTAAGTTCAAGGTTTTAATTCTTTAACATGCCCCTAGAGAACTTTTTGCTAGCTTACATAAATCAATCAATATTCTTTTGAAAATATTAAAAAATTTACCAAATCATTTCCATTCTTCGTTTACACTTTCCTATCCTATTTACAATGTGAGGGTACTGCTGAAATCCAGCCTCAGTGTGTCTGTGTCTCTGACTTTTCCCTGATTCAGAGTTTTGTGTGTTTGGAATGTGTCCCCCAGGCCCCGTGTAGACTGGTCCTTGCTCCTTCTCCAGATTTAACCTGGTTCTGTTCTCTTCCTTGTTCCTACTCCAGCACACTGGCCTCTCATTTCCTCAAATACCTTGGCCTCCTTCTTCCCCAGGACATTTGCACATGCTGCTTCCACCTCTTCCCCTAGCTAACTCCTGCTTATCGTTAGCTTAGAGATGACATCTTCAGGCAAGCCTTCCCTGATCTACCAGACTAGTCAGGTTCCCCCTTGACATGCCATCACAGCATTCTGTGGTTTAGTAATTATTTGTGTGATTATCTGGTAATGTCTGTCTTGCCCATTAGATTGAGTTCCTGGAGGGGTAGGAACTGGGTCTTTCTTGTTCAGCGTTGTATGTCCAGGACTTAGCACATAGAAGGTGTTCAGTAAATCTTTGTGATCAAGTTGTGCCTCAGTTTCTTCATCTGTAAAATGGTACTACTAACAATACCTACTTCATTGGGTTGCTGTGAGGATTAAATGAATTAAAGCATGTAAAACATTCAGAACAGTGCCTTGTACAGAGTGAATGCTCAAGAAATGTTGCTGTTATTATTTTTTAAAGAATACATGAAATAAACAAATGGGACTTAATTAAACTTAAAAGTTTTTGCACAGCAAAGGAAACCATAAACAAGACAAAAAGACAACCCTCAGGATGGGAGAAAATATTTGCAAATGAAACAACAGACAAAGGATTAATCTCCAAAATATACAAACAGCTCATGGAGCTCAATATCAAAAAAACAAACAATCCAGTTAAAAAATGGGCAGAAGACCTAAATAGACATTTCACCAAGGAAGACATACAGATGGCCAAGAGACACATGAAAAGATGCTCAGCATCACTAATTATTAGAGAAATGCAAATCAAAACTACAATGAGCTATCACCTCAGGCCGGTCAGAATGGCTATTATCAAAAAATCTAGAAACAATAAATGCTGGAAAGGGTATGGTGAAAAGGGAACCCTCCTGCACTGTTGGTGGGAATGTAAATTGATACAACCACTTTGGAAAACAGTATGGAGGTTCCTTAAAAAACTAAAAATAGAACTACCATATGACCCAGCAATCCCACTACTGGGCATATACCCTGACAAAACCATAATTCAAAAAGAGACATGTACCCCAATGTTCATTGCAGCACTATTTACAATAGCCAGGACATGGAACCAACCTAAATATCCGTCAACAGATGAATGGATAAAGAAGATGTGGCACATATATACAATGGAATATTACTTAGCCATAAAAAGAAATGAAACTGAGTTATTTATAGTGAGATGGATGGACCTAGAGTCTGTCACACAGAGTGAAGTAAGTCAGAAAGAGAAAAACAAATACCGTATGCTAACACATATATGTGGACTGTAAAAAAAAAAAAAAAAAAGGTACTGATGAACCTAGTTGCAGGGCAGGAATAAAGATGTAGACACAGAGAATGGACTTGAGGACATGGGGGTGGGAGGGGAAAGCTGGGGTGAAGTGAGAGTAGCATGGACGTATGTACACTACCGAATGTAAAATAGCTAGTGGGAAGCAGCAGCATAGCACAGGGAGATCAGCTCGGGGCTTCGCGATGACCTAGAGGGGTGGGATAGGGAGGAGGGGAGGGAGGCTCAAGAGGGACGGGTTATGGGGACCTATGTATGCATATGGCTGATTCACTTTGGTGTACAACAGAAACTAACACAGTATTGTGAAGCAATTATACTCCAATAAAGATCTATTAAAAAAAAAAGAATACATGGAAAAAAGGAAAAGGAAATATTTATTGAGTATCCACCTGTGCCCGCAGAGTATTTGACTGCTGACTGATGGAAAGCAGGTTTACAATCTGTGAACACATGCTGATGCTTTTCTTTTTCTAAATTATTACGAGACATCTATTTAGTAGATGAGCCTGGAATTTTGAAATGTTTAAACATCCTATTTACTAAATTGTTAGTGTCAGAATTTACCTCCCCCATCCCCTGTATAAAATTAGAACACTTGCCCATATTTAGCCTTCCAGCGGGGTCTGCACTGTTCTCTGAAATTGCTCAAAAGTTTTGTCTATGAGTATTTGCAATTCCTTAGAGTTAGGTCTTCTGGCCTGGAAGCTTGAACTCATTCAAAAGACTTGAGGCTTTCTTGTGTTGTTTGCTACTTTAGGGTTTATTCTCCCTTATTTATTTATTTATTTTCATAATCTTAAGCATGTCTGTTACTAGTCCTTAAAATAATCAATATTATGCTCTAATAGAACCATCAAGGCATGCACAAACCAATGGCTTTTCTTGCTGACAGTGTGCATATGTCTTACCTGTAGGGCACCACCCCCAGACCCCATGCCATCTCTGACCTCACACCCTGAAGACTCAACACAGTTCACTCAGCCATTTAATGGGCCTGGTACACCTTCCTACAGACCAAGGAATTTAAGGGCACCCGGTCTCTATGGGTAGGCAAATCATACAGGTGAAGATGTATATATTATCTGTCCACTTTGATAAACTGTATTTTTGACAAGCAACTGAAATCAACCATCCACCTGTCCTTTCATCCAACAAACATTACCAACTTCCTCACTTTAATTTAGTGACTGTGCTAGATTCTAGGACTATAGAGAATAAGACATAACCTTTATCCTCTAGGAGCGTTCGATGTAGTGAGGAGAACATTGCTGCTGTATAACACAAGTGCTTCTTTATTTGGTACAAGACTGTGGCAGTCACCACCTGTAGCTCCATTCTGGGCTCCTGTCACGGCAGTCATTCTCCAGTTTTCTAGGCAAGTCCTTTCACTTTACATCCTTCTTGCTTACACTCTTGTGCTTCAACTTGTCTTCCCTCTGATCCTAAACCCCCACTTCCATCACAATAAATATGGATACTTTTGCCCTCAGCATGGATAAGCACAATGCCCATATTTAAAGAGAGGAATTTTAAATTCCAAACAGATCATTAAACAAGATCACATAGGTTATATCACACACATCCTTTTTAGTGACCCTCAAAAGAGCAGTTTCTCAGTTACGATATTGATCCAATTCATACGACAGGTCAGATTTGCTTGGGATTCACAAGCTACCAGATAGCTTTTAAAGAAAGCTGATTGTTTTTGGAATATCACTCAGCCATAAAAAGAAATGAAATTGAGTTATCTGCAGTGAGGTGGATGGACCTACATACAGAGTGAAGTAAGTCAGAAAGAGAAAAACAAGTACAGTATGCTAACACATATATATGGAATCTAAAAAAAAATGGTCATGAAGAACCTAAGGGCAGGACAGGAATAAAGATGCAGACGTAGTAGGGAGTGGACTTGAGGACACGGGGAGGGGGAAGGGTAAGTTGGGACAAAGTGAGAGAGTGGCATGGACATATATACACTACCAATGTAAAATAGATAGCTAGTGGGAAGCAGCTGCATAGCACAGGGAGATTAGCTCGGTGCTTTGTGACCACTTAGAGGGGTGGGATAGGGAGGGTGGGAGGGAGATGCAAGAGGGAGGGGATATGGGGATGTATGTATACATATAGCTGATTCACTTTGTTATACAGCAGAACTAACACACCATTGTAAAGCAATTATACTCCAATAAAGATGTTAAAAAAAAAAAAGAGAGCTGATTGTTTTAAGATTTGAAAGTCATCCTCCCACTCTTCAACATGAAAAATGTTGTGTTAACACAAGCACTAAGGAAGCAGTGTGGCCTCTTTGCTGTCGTTCTCCACTGTGTAAAAATACAGGCGTCTCGAGCTCCCAGAGGCCAGGCAGGTTATACAATATTTGTGATGCAGTGAGGTGTGAGGCAGCAGAGAACGGTGGGCATGATGGCAAACTGGAACGTGCATCCCTGCCTGCTGTTCTGCCCACTACCCACAGCCCCAAGTCAGTCACGGTAAAAAATGGAAATGCAGTGTTGGCCACACACATTTGGGGCCTGAGTCAGCCCTTGGGCTGCCACTTTTTGGGTCCTGGTCTAAAATGTCATTTTTTTGTGTTGCAGATTTCCTACAAATATCTTATCATTGCTCTCGGAATTCAGCTGGACTACGAGAAGGTACTGTTTTAAGCTACTTTTATGTTACACTGGCGTACTTATGCTACGATCAAAACCGCATTTAGTTGCTTTACATTCGTTTTGACAAGAAAGAGTATTAAGAAATCCCCTTCTAGTTTTATTTCTCAGCAGTCTTTTTATGGTTTTAAAAAAGTCTTCTCTAAGATCCTGTCAATGATCATGATATGTTCTAGCTTTAAACTTTAATCAGAGTTCAGCGTGTCCATGGCCTGATGGTAATTCTTGCAAAATAGCAGCCTTTTCCACACTTACAAGAAAACTACCTTTCTCTGTAGGACTTAGTTGGTTATATTACAGATAAAATTTTCCTTTGAAAGTAAGATTTAGATTGTGAATTCTTAAGCAGACTTTAAGGGTAGAATACCAGCAGTTAGCTTACCAGGAGCTGGAAGGATGTCTGAGTTTTGTTGCATAGAGCTGGGTTTTTTAGTATGAAGTGACCGACACAATATAAATGCTGCCCTAGAAGTTCCTTAGACCTCCCTTTTCAGGAAGCTAGAGAACCAGATGCCTTCTGACAATTGTGAGATTCAAATTTATTTTCCTAAGACATAATGGGGTGAGTTAGTAATTATGATTTCCAGAAGCTTATTGGGGACTGTGGATAAGTAGCTGAAGCACATAAAGCATTGTGATGACCAGGTCACAGGTTTCAGGAATGCGGTCCAGGTGAGGGCCACATCTGAGTTGGATCAGTAGGGTCTTTGAAGTGTGTTTCTGTGTAAAAAACCAGAATCATGACATGTCCAGGGTAGGGTGTAGTGAAAATGACCTGGGACGTGTTCTGTGAAGGTTTAAACAAGCCATGACTTGGTGTGAAGGTGTGATGAGTTTGGTGCCATGGGTCATGAACCTCATATAATGACAAACTGTGGAGGAGACTCTATGGAGAAAGGTCCCAGTTACAATTTCTGGGACATCCATGCCTCTTAAAAAGCTCACCAGAGTTGACTTAGCAAATACAGCCCAGTGCTGTGAGAGGAGGACTGTTTGAAGAGACCAGTGCTGAGAGCTCTTAGCACCCTCTTGCAGTAAACCAAGAAACAATAATATTTAAAAGTGGGCTTACATGGTAGCGCAGTGGTTGAGAATCTGCCTGCCAATGCAGGGGACACAGGTTCGATCCCTGGTCCAGGAAGATCCTACATGCCACGGAGCAACTAAGTCTGTGAGCCACAACGACTGAGCCCGTGTGCCACAACTACTGAAGCCTGTGCACCTAGAGCCTGTGCTCCACAACAAGAGAAGCCACTGCAATGAGAAGCCCGTGCACCGCAACGAAGAGTCGCCCCTGCTCGCCACCAACTAGAGAAAGCCCGCGCGGCAGCAACGAAGACCCAACACAGCCAAAGATAAAATAAATAAATTTATTAAAAATAATAATAATAATAATATTTAAAAGTAACTGTTACTATGGAGTCTCTACTATGTACAGGGACCATGCTAGGAATCTAATACTGATTCCTCACAACTGCTTGTGAGGTAGATATTTTTATCTCCTCTTGATAGATGAGGAAACTGAGGCTAAGAGAACATGAATAATGTTACCAGGGCTACTGTGTTACTTAGCGCTCTTTGCAGATACTAGAAAACTACCCAGGTTAGTGTAAACAAAAAGGGATTTCTTTGATGAGGATACCAAGGTGTTTGGATCTCGGGGGCAGGAATGTAGTTGGGCCTCCAGAAGGGCTGGATCTCTGATCTGGGCTCTGTTGAACTGCAGCAGCTTCTCTCTGCCCAGCTGCCTCTGCCTCTTTCCCCCACCAGCTCCCGAGGGGGTCTCTGCAGCGCCGTGTCCTGCTTGCTGGTCTGCTCAGTGCAGTAGGATGGTCCACAGCTCCCAGCGTACAGCCTGTTATCTCATCTCTCTCAGACTTTCCCGGCTCCTTCTGCTTCAGGGTTCCCAAAAGCAACTTGGATTCAGTGGCGTCATAAACTGCCCTTTATGACCAAGTCTCCTTAAAAGGAACTTGGTTACCACTTTATGGCACCCTTTTCCTTAACAACAACTTCTTCAGACTAGAGAAAAACGATGAAGGCAGATTTGCTGTTTGTTTATCTCTTGGATACTGAGTTTTTCTTTGGGAGCCAGGAAGTACGGAGGTCCTGTGGGAAGAGCCACAGGCAGTGGTCAGGGGCCTCGGTATCTAGTTCTGTAAGAGTCTAGGTGGGTCTCTCAACCTTGGTCTTCAGTTTCCTTGTCTGTGTCTGTGGGTCAATAATATTCCACCCCCTCCCCCAAAGGAGTATAGTGAATAGAGTGAATATTAACATAGATGTGAAACTGCAGAAACATTAAAATGCAAGGTGATTTTATGGTAATAAATGGTTACTGTTGTTGAGACTGAGAATATTACAACTACTTAAACTGCAGCAGAAGAGATGGTCAGTAATCAGAGGAATAGTTGCTCTTAATGTTGGATGCAATGGAGGAGACCATAGGACTCTGTTTCCTTGAGACCTGAGGAATAGGTGTGGGGTGACTCTGCAGGTGGGTGCCCTACAGCCAGGAGAACAGGCTGGAGAACAGCCTGGGGAGGTTCTGAAGGACCAGGCCATCTTGATGACTGTTTTTGATGGTTCCCTGCTTGTGCTTGAGTATCTTAACTCCTTTCCATCTTCATTGCATTGTATGAACCTTCTAACATTTAAGACAGGGACCCAGTTAATCTTCCTGGCAGGAATACAAAGCACTTACTTACTTAATACTTACTTACTTACTTACTTAATACTAATACTTACAAAGCACTACCACGTAAGTGTCATTTTTCTAATCACCTTACATGCTTGGTCTCCTTTATTCCTGCCAACAACCCCACGAAGCAGTTACTTTTATCCCCATTTCACAGATGCTGAACATAAGCTTCTCAGTGTGCATCAGAATCACCTGGAGGGCCTGTTAAAACAGATTTCTGGGCTTGCCTCTGAGTTTCTGATCCAGTAGGTTTGGGGTGGGGCCTGATAATTTGCATTTCTAACAAGTTCCCAGGTGGTCCTGTTCTGGGGACCACACTTGAGACCCACCAGCTGATTTATTGGGTAATTTACACAGGATCACAATGCTTGTAAGTGGAAAAGCTAGGACTCAGGCTGGGTCTGTAGGGTTCCCAAGTCCATGCTTTTAATTTCCTGCCTTTGTGGCCTTTACCAAGAGCTGGGCCTGGTCCAACCTGATACAGAGTAATTTAATTTTGTTAATCACTGACAGCATGGCTCTTGGTTCTGCCTGTTGTTCTTTTTCTTTCCAGTAAGGCAACTGGTTCTCCGAAAAGGAAGTAAGCCTGGCTTCTTGTCCTCACTCTGATGGTGGGAAGAGATAGGTTCAAATTCTTGTCTCCAGGCCAGGGAGGCCGAGGGTTTCCGCCGGGCCAAGCCTGTTCTGTGCTTTGACAGGTGACTGCGGGCACCACAGCTCTGGGCTTAGCAGATAGCTCAGCCACCTGCCTCCTCCACTGTGTGTGAGTCCTGGGGCTAATGATTGTGCTGAAATACTTGAGAGGTTGTAGAAATGGCAGAGAACAAGGACTCTAAACACAGACTCCATTTGCACTTTTGTTAAATAATAATTTCTTTGTGTGCTTTGTTGCAGATCAGAGGGCTCCCTGAAGGTTTTGCCCATCCCAAAATAGGGTCCAATTATTCAGTTAAGACGGTAGAGAAGACATGGAAAGCTCTGCAGGACTTTAAGGAGGGCAATGCCATCTTTACCTTCCCTAATACTCCAGTGAAGTGCGCTGGAGCCCCGCAGAAGATCATGTATTTATCAGAGGCCTATTTCAGGAAGGTATGCTTCTTTTCCAGGGATGGAGACAAGGAGGACAGAAGGGATTTCATTTTTATCCATGTCAAAATACCTTTTTTGTTTTTAAATTTTTATTACATATGTACAAAATTATGTAATTGGAAGTTTGCAAAATAGAAAAAAAGGAAGAAGTCACTCATAATCCAATTGCTTTGTTATAGCTGCTGTCATCAACTTGACATGTACTTCCATTTTTTTCCCTATACATGTTTTTTTTAACATGGTTATAATCATACTGTACATACAGATTTATATGTATTATATGTTATTAAATAGTCTTTGTAATATGCTTTTAAATGTGTGTATAAAAGTCTACTGGTGAGATATGTTAGAGATTGTTTAAATATATCCGTGCATTTGCACAATTAGTTGCACATTGTTCATGTTTGTACATAATATCCTCAGCTGCTCCCGCTCAACTTCAGTGTTACGAATATTTTTGGCTCTTATTGTATATTCTTGGGTGTATAATAGGCAAACTGCCAACTCTAAAGACAATAAATTGTTCACTTAGAACTTTGGACCTTAGTGGAAAGAGATGTTTGGGTGGGGATGCTTTCTCAGCATTCCTCAAACACCTTCAGGTGTCCACAGCTCAGGTACACCTGGTGAGAAGCTGTGGAGAAGCTGCTGTGGCCCTCCTGCCCATGTGTGGGATGTCACAGTTGGTTTACCAAAGCACGGTTTGACTTGAGACAGTGACAGGATTCAAAGCAGCCTCTGGTTCTGTAAAGGGACAGGTGGGCAGAAGGGGAGGGGAAGGTGGGACTGAAGAGGTGTTGAATGTGTGCTTGGAGCCCAGCACTGGGAAGGCCTTCCCCTGGGTTATGTAAACCTGCCCCAACCCTGTGGGGTGGGCAGTTAAGGAACAGGTCCACCATCACTGCTGTTTCTAAGAAAAGGTCACTCTGGGTCATGACAATTCCGGGTTGGCACAGCCTTTTGAGGTTCTTACCCACCCATCTTCTTTCAAATAGTGTGATCCAGGTGAGCAAATCCTAAATGGAGCTGAACAAAAGAAAAGAGTCAGAGGTTAGCTTTCTTCCCTCCTGGAATTCTCTTTGCATAACATCTCCCAAGTCTTAGATGGCCTGAGAGGAAGGTTCTCTTTCAGGTGCCTTAAGATCTTAGGCACTTGGGAGGATACCAGCCTCTCTGAAACATATGAACAATACTAGAGAGTATGAGCCAAGGGGACGGGAACTTTGTTTTGTTCACTTCTGTCCTCTCAGCACCTAGAATAGTACCGGGCCAACTCTAGGACCTCATTAAATGTTTACTGAGTGAATCAACAAATGAATATATGAATAAACAATTCAGCTCTATCTTCCCTTGGACCTGACTTTCATCTCTGGCCCTCTTTGAACAGGGTCCACCTCAACACCTGAATCAAGTTGCTCTTAGTTGCTGTGTCACTGACAGAAAATGAGGAGGCAGTGGATTGGTCCACAGCTCACCCACCAGCGCATAGTGATGGAGAAAGCTGGCGAGGTCTCTTCTGAGGGTTTTAAGTCTTGTCTAGGTTAAAAAAAAAAAAAGGGTGGCTGGAGTAATACTTTGATGTTGGTTGTTTCTATTCTTTTCTTTTTCTCAGACGGGGAAGCGATCCAAGGCCAATATCATTTTCAACACTTCTCTTGGAGCAATTTTTGGGGTCAAGAAGTATGCAGAAGCCCTGCAGGAGATTATCCGGGAGAGGAACCTCACCGTTAACTACAAGCAAAACCTCATTGAAGTCCGAGCTGATAAACAAGAGGCTGTTTTTGAAAATCTGGACAAACCTGGAGAGACCCAAGTGATTTCAGTGAGTGTGGAGGTGAAGCTGTCAGCTGAGCAGTGCCATAGATGCAGGCGACGCTGAGTTCCCCACTTCCTTGTCCATCAGCATCATGTGCTTGGGAGGCTGGTTACAGTGAGCATCTTAGGGTTGCAACAGGGGAGACGGTGGACCAAAATGGGTGGGGAAGAGAAAGAGATAAGAGGCTGTGTCTATGGGAGGTGAGCAGGGTTCATCTACCGGTACCAAGTGAATTTTTATGCTATTTTTTGTGTGCTTCCTTGGCATTGAGTCACTTGAAGCTGCCAAAAATATTTTACAACTTCAGTTATTGCCTAGAGTTTAAGAAAGGCTCCTTAAATGCAGGATTTGGTGATTGTCTCAATTTATGGTTTGTGAGAGTCAGCCCTGCTTGTGGGTAGTTCAAGAATGATGGGTATCTTTCATCTGTGGAAGGGGCTGTCTTTAAACATCTTTCACCTGTGCCTGAAAGGAAATGCTTAAAAATCCTTGAAAGATCTGGTGGAGCCACATCCTCCTTGGTAAGATCTAGCCTTTGTATATGGGGTTGGCTTCTATGTGTCTGTTTCTTCTTCTGTGAAGTGTGGGACTAGTACATTAAGAACAAGATGTAAAGGCATCTGGAGAAGATGCATGGAAGCATCATTTGTTTATGTCATTCTGACAAGAGCTGTTACTAATGAGGAAACAGTACATAGAGTCACAGTTTATTCATTCAGCATTTTTAGAGGAATGAAGGAGTCCATAAAAGGAAATTTTGAAGTGAACCAAAGATTAATTTTGTAAACATCAAAACTTCACATTTTAAGCTTCCTAGTACAAGCTCTTTTTAAAATGTATTTCACACATCTTTCCTTTCTTAAATGGCATGTAATGACTATCATTTAAAATGTTGCTAATGACTCAAGGTCATATATTAAAAAACTTTTAGTTAGAAATAATCTCAAACTTAGAGAAGTTGCAAAAGTAAAAATTGTGCAAAGAAGACTGTATATAGACTTTACCTAGATTCACTTATTATAGAGTTTTACTCATTGATTTCACTTTCTGTTTCTCTCTCTTTCTCTCTATATGTAAATATAACGTAATGTAATGTAATATAATATATTTTCCCAAAGCATTTAAAGGTGAGTTATGTACATCGTACAACATGGTCCTTTACCCCTAAATATTTCACTGTAAATTTCCTAAGAGATAGGAGTATTCTCTGACATAACCACAGTACAGTTATCAATTCAGTAAATTTAGCATGGATACAATATTTTAATCTATGAGTTACAGTCTGGTTTTGTTGATTGACAAGTAGCATTTGTAGTGCCATCCCCTCCAGGACAGAAGCCGGTATAATTGTCATGTCTCTTTAGCCTCCTTTAATCTGGAATGTTTCCACAGGCTTTCTTTCTTTGTCTTCCATGACACTGACATTTTGGAATAATACAGCTCCCTCCCACCCCACTTTTATTTTTTAATAGAATGTTCCTCATTTTGGGTTTGTTTATGTTTTCTTCTGATGAGTTTCAGGCTCTGCTTTTCAGACTGAAATACCGCATAAGTGGTGTGTCTTTCTAGGGCATCACATTGGAAAGCACACAGTACTCATCTGCCCCTCGCTGAAGATGTTCATTTTGATCGCCAGTCAAGATATGGTCCAATTCCTCCACTGTATAATTCTTCTTCTTCTTCTTCCTTGCTAATAATAAGGAGTTTGGCGGGGGTGGGGGGGTGCAACTTCAGACCATGCAAAC
The DNA here is from genome assembly GCF_028564815.1 of Eubalaena glacialis. Classification (NCBI taxonomy): domain Eukaryota; kingdom Metazoa; phylum Chordata; class Mammalia; order Artiodactyla; family Balaenidae; genus Eubalaena; species Eubalaena glacialis. Next base: position 106,055,729 of record NC_083717.1, on the reverse strand, counting down.
ACCCTACTCAGTAAAGTTTCCCACTAGATTTAACATCCATTGATGATTTTTGCCTAATCCAGTCTTTACTATGATGGTTGCAAAATGATGTTCCAGTCCAGCATTCCCTCCACCTTTACTGGTAGACTCTTGGCATCCTGTCAGCAAAAGCCCTTTCTTCTCAATTAATTAATTAATTATTACTATGAACTCATGAATTTCTGTTTTTTCCCCCAGTGGTTTATAATTCATCCCTGTCCTTAATTATTTTGGTGCTCAAGTTGTCCCAGATTTGGTCAGTAGGAGCCCTTTCAGGATGGCTCCTATGTCCTTGTGACATGTCCCCATCATATTTTTAAGCACTTCCTTGCTTTCTGGTGTCACAGCATGTCTCAGGCTCATCTACTTGCCCCAGCTCAGGGTCATAATTTTTTTTTTTTTTAATAAATTTATTTATTTATTTATTTATTTTTGGCTGTGTTGGGTCTTTGTTTCTGTACGAGGGCTTTCTCTAGTTGTGGCAAGCGGGGGCCACTCCTCATCGCGGTGTGCGGGCCTCTCACTATCGCGGTCTCTCTTGTTGTGGAGCACAGGCTCCAGACGCGCAGGCTCAGTAGTTGTGACGCACGGGCCCAGTTGCTCCGCGGCATGTGGGATCCTCCCGGACCAGGGCTCGAACCCGTGTCCCCTGCATTGGCAGGCAGACTCTCAACCACTGCGCCACCAGGGAAGCCCTCAGGGTCATAATTTTGCATAGCTCTTGCATAGTTATGCTCTTAGGGCCTACTGGGTTGTTTAGGGCTAGGTATCACCTTACAAAAGAGTCTCAGACTACTCTGTTATTTGATTTTGTGTGTGTCCCCTTTGTGGTTTTCCAGTTTTCTTTTTTCCTGGCTGTCAGGCAGTTGTGACTTTGGAAGGTCCCTCCAGCTTCAGCTCTTTTAAATCGCTATTTCTAATTTTTTATTGGCTGGAAAATGAGATAGCCAAACTCATTAAATTTTATGTAAAGTAAAAGCAAATGGGCTATGTGTGAGGGCCCACAGCATACTTTTATGAGCAAAGTGTATGAGCTTGAGTGCATGGACTTAATTTTGTTATTTGGTCCTTTTTACTTTGGTTCTCAGCTGTGCTGTGGATAGTTGAGGCTACAGATAGGGACTTGCATAAATAAATGGTTATTGTTCTTCTAAAGGGTTTATAAGGAAAGAAGATTATTTGTACCCTTTTGAAGTATATGATTTTAGGTAAGATTTTCCCTCCAGACCCAATTCCACTGTTTAAAATATGAATTTCAAAAAATCGACCAAAAGGCTTTAGAGCAGTGGCTCTCAGCCCTGGCTGCACATTGCAATAACCTGGAGAGCTTTTAAAATGTGCTGATGCCTGGGTCTAACCCCCAGGGATTCTGGTTAATTGGTCTAGGGTGTGGACTGAGGATTGGGAATTTCAAAAGTTCCCCTAATGATTCTCTTGTGTCACCAGGATTGGGCACCACTGCTGTAAAGAATTAAATGTACCCAAAAGCCTATAGTCTCTGATCCTTCATAGAGAGCTTGTGAACTGGTCCAAGTCTCCTATGTTTTTAAAAATCTAAACTTTTTTTATATCATGGAGTCCTAGAACTAGATGAGATTTTGGAGATTGTCTAATGTGCATTTCCTTATAGATGAGGAAAGGAAAGGTGAAATCACTTGCCTAAGTTTTCATTGTAAATGAACCTGTTCCTTCAAGCCAGAGCTTCTAAGACTATCATCTACAGGTTTCATATGTCAGAATCACTAGGGGATTTTGTTAAAGTGCAGATTCCTGTTCTTCTCCCACACCTACTGGATTGGGATCTGGGGGGTGGTGGGGCCCAGGAACCTGCATTTTCCACAAGTCTCCCAAATGCTGCTTATAAACATTAAAGTTTATATTCTGAATAGATGATTTATGTTAATGAAGGAGAACCAAGTTATTTATCAGATTCAATTTATGGAAATAATGGATAAAGAACAAGCTACAATTGAATGCTAATGTTAATTTTCAGCAAATCTATAAAGCAGACCCCAGTAGTTCTTTTCTCAAATAAAACTTTCATACCTTTATGATGATTATGTGGAAATATTTAACCTTCCTTCTAGAAAAGATGTATGAAATTCACGTGTATTTGTGAAATTCAAGCACATTAACTTTAGTAAGGTTTAGCCCTCAGCTAAAAAAAGTGGTCTGGTTAACTGCAGAAATACAGACATGGCCGTAATAATTTGGTGAATGACGGTTCTTGACCGTTCCATCTGCTGTCCTGCAGACATGTGCTCAGTCTCCATGTAAATGAACAGACCCAGCCTCAGGGACCCAGGCCCCTAAAGAGCCACCCAGAGTACTTCGCAGAACACTGCCTGTTTGTCCCACTCCTTCTACCTTAAGGTTGATTAAGCTTATAATTGTCTGAGAGTGGGAATAAATACAAGTCACCTTCCTAACTCCCTCTGCCACCAATGACTGCCAGGCTCTGGTGAGGGGACAGAGCTCCTTATAGAAACCAGGGGTTGTTGACTATCACAAGGTTAGGATTGTCCTAAGATGCTAAAGTTTTCACTGTAATGAAATGTTTTGTGTACATTTAAATCAATTGGATATTGCTAGATGGAGTTTATTAAATAAAAGGAATAAAAAGGATAAACTGCAAAATATCGTGTAAACAAAAAAGAACATTACATAAACAAAAGAGTTAAATGAGCCATCAGAATTGACCAGGTTTGGTTAGTGCCTATTGCCAAGGGTAACCCTGATACAGGTTTTTGGAAAAAAAATCCACCCTGCCTCCCACATGGTTCAGTAAACCCAACGCTGAATCAGACCCCTCCTTCTTCAAAGTGCTAGCCAATATTCTTGCCACCTTTATTTCACCTTAAATTGGTGTTTTGATGGTTTCCTTTATGTATTTTGAGTGTTGACCCACATTTGGGAATGGTGCCTTCTTATGAGCTCCTAACATGGCCTTTACAAGTTTCAGGTGCTCTGAGAACCTCTTTGCAGAATAAAACTGAAGTACCAGACTTTACAAGTCGACAGCTGAGGGTCAGGGAGAGAGCAACTGAGATACACCCCCCACTTTGTTTTAGTAATAAATAGAAACATCAATGAGTTCTTTCAAAATGTTAGTGAGGTTCACTCCAGTATTTCGGATTCGCCCATGCCTACTGCCCAAGGGATCACGTGCCCTCTGTATAGGGAGACCATGCCAGTTATTTTATCACCACATTGCACAGGAGCATGTAAAATCTTGGAGTGGGTGTGGATCAGCTTGAGCACTAATTTATACTGTTCCGTGCAGCCGTAGTACAGTGTGTGGGTTAGGGAATTAGGACGGGAGCTTGTGGGGCTATAGAAATAACAGAAGAAACACACATTTGGATATGCCCTCTTTTTTTGCAGTATGAAATGCTTCATGTTACACCACCAATGAGCCCACCAGATGTCCTCAAGACAAGTCCTGTGGCTGATGCTGCCGGCTGGGTGGACGTGGATAAAGACACTCTGCAGCACAAGCGGTACCCAAACGTGTTTGGGATTGGGGACTGCACCAACCTGCCAACGTCAAAGACCGCTGCTGCCGTAGGTAAGACCACGAGCTGTGTTTCTTCCCCACTCAACATGATGTCATCCTAAGGCACCGTCATAACAAAAACAAAAGTTGGGCACAAGTGGCATTTCATTATGTGCTAATTATATTAATGAAGATATATTTCATTATCTTCATTAATAATGAAGAAACTTTTGTGGCCTAAAAATGACTTTGGCCTCCCCAATGCAGAAGCAAGTTGTCAAGTGAACCTAGTGTTGTGTAGAGAAGAAAGTATCTGTTGAGTGCTTTGCACCAGAGTAGCACGACCTCGTCTGCCTTTTCTCTGTCAGAGGGGTGGTTTACAGGGGAGGGCGCATTAGAGAGAGAGAGAGGTACCGCTTTTCCAGCTCTCTAGAATTCTGTTACTTCTCATACTGCCGTGCTCGCATCCCTGGCCTTCTTTGCTCCCGATGCCAGGCAGGTTGGCTATTTTTCTTCTGCCTGAAACACCGTAAAACTAGGGAAGCATTTGTTTCCCCAGAAAACACATGCAAGTCAATGAAAGCTTGCAGAGCAGAAAATTGCATTGTTAAGACAGATACAGGAGAGAGTGCCCTGATTGGTACATGATTAAGGCCTCAGCCTGGGAAACTAAATTCTTCACGTCGATGTTCTGCTCTAGCAGTGATGGAGGGAATTGCCTTTTAGATTCTGTATTCTGTAGACAGGAACTGTCTTCTTTAGATGCTATGAAACACGGACCTCCTTGCTGACGGGTATGGGAGCGTTTTGTGTGAATTACACACCTGCCAAACATGTGTTACTTTTGCTTGACTATGTCAACCTAAGAAAAACTTTCTAGGAAATCCAATGAATGTCTTTTTCATTATTATTATTACTATTTTAAAATTTATTTTTGGCTGCGTTGGGTCTTTGTTGCTGCGCGTCGGCTTTCTCTAGTTGCGGTAAGCAGTGGCTACTCTTTGTTGTGGTGCGTTGTGGTGTGCGGGCTTCTCATTGCGGTGGCTTCTCTTGTTGCAGAGCATGGGCTCGAGGTGCGCGGGCTTCAGTAGTTGTGGCACGTGGGCTCAGTAGTTGTGGCTTGTGGGCTCTAGAGTGCAGGCTCAGTAGTTGTGGCGCACGGGCTTAGTTGCTTTGCGGCATGTGGGGTTTTCCCTGATCAGGGCTTGAACCCGTGTCCCCTGCATTGGCAGGCAGATTCTTAACCACTGCGCCACCAGGGAAACCTGTCTTTTTCATTATTAACAGTAATTTTCCCCCAACTTTTCATTTCAAAAATCTCAAATCTATTAAAAATTTGAAAGTACAATGAATACCCATATACCCTTCAGGTATTAACCAGTTATTAATATTTTGTGACTAACATAATAATTAACCAATAAATTAATATTTTGCTTGATCACCATGTACATTTTTTGGTTGAGTCATTAGAAAGTAAGTTTTGACATCATGATACTTCACCCTCAAACACTTCTACCTCTATCTCCTAAGAAAAAGCACTTTCTCCTCTATACCCACAAGACCATTATCATGTCCAAGAAATTAAGCATTGTATTATAAAATCATCAATACAATCCAGTTTTTATTTCTCCATTTTCCCTAAAAATGTCCTTTATAGCTTTCCCTGCCCCCGGCCCCAATTCCCCTTAAATTCATGAGCCAGTCAAGGGCCACACTCTGTATTCGTTGTCATGTCTCTTTGGTTTTCTTTAATCTAGAAGCCTCTGACATTTTTTTTTTTTTTTTTACTTTCATGACATTGGCATTTTTGAAGAGTCCAGGCCGGTTATCTTGTAGAATATCCCACAATTTAGAACCGTCTAGTAGTTTTTGATGATCAGATTCAGATCATACGTTTTGGCAAGACCTCCACAGTGAGGCTGTGTTACCTGCTACTGTGTCACCTCAGGAGCCCCTCATGTTAGTTTGTCTTGTCCCTGGTGAAGCTAGATTTCATCACTGGGTTAAGAGTTATGCTCTAGTTACAATCTAGAGGGATGGGGTCTTCTTAACTTGTTCACATTAAAGTTATTTTCAAATTGGTTTTCATGGAAAATCTAGATGCTTATGTTTTTCTGACTTCTCCATTTCTCATGTAGCTGCCCAGTCAGGAATACTTGACAGAACAATTTCTCTGATTATGAAGAATCAAACACCAGTGAAGAAGGTTTGTATGCCTTGTAAGAATCACTGTCTCAATTTACCATCTTCCATTCTGCGTGAAAACAGTGTTTTCCCACAATTTTGCCACTTTCTTAATTAGTTTCTCTAATATGGGCACTTCAGTTTTTGCCTTTAGTATATTCATGTTATATAATTTCTATTTTTTCACTGTACAAAAAATTAGAATATACAAAAAAAGAAAAAATTACAACTGTTCAGAGTAAATAATAAATTCTAAACTATCTAGATAGCACCATGAAAGAAGCCACTTTCCAACTCTGTCTCATGGCCAATTTTAGTATGATGGCTACACCTCGTGTCCGCTGGTGACTGGCTACAACCGTGTTATTCTTGCGGAATTTGACTACAACGCTCAGCCCCTGGAAACCTTCCCCTTTGACCAGAGCAAAGAGAGACTTTCCATGTACCTCATGAAGGCTGACATGATGCCGTTCCTGTATTGGAATGTGATGCTAAGGTCAGTGCATTGCCTGGGGGAGAGGCACAGCTGTCAGCAGATTGCACTGACTTGTGCAGGGCGGTTGTTTCCAAAAGGCCTTCCAGCTTCAGGAGATACGACCCTGAGCAGGACTGGCGAAAGGGAACCACCTTGCTGTGCCATGTCTCATAGATTAGTGATGGCAGCCTGAGAAGGGTTCTGAAGCCTCAGCCAGATGTGGTGGGAAAGAGGCTGCCCTGGGTGAGGGAAGGGAGCCCTAGCACAGCTACCACCCACAGGGGATGCAGCCTGTTGTTTTCATTATTGGCAGTGACCGAGTCTTCTGTCTTCCAGGTTCTGGTTCTCTCTTGCTGCTGGATAAATAATAGTAATCATCATAGTAAATCACTTTTGACATGTCTAGTACTTTATCATCTGCTACCTTGCTTTTGTTTTTATTATGTTATAGGACAAAGAAAACATAGCGATTAAGAGCATAAGCTTTGGAGTCTGACCTTTGTTTGAATCACGTGTCTGCCATTTACTAGCTGTGTGTCCTAGGGCCAGTTGCTTAAACTCTCTGTGTTTAAGTTTCTTATCTGCAAAATGAAAGTAACATTGTCTTCCTCACAGGATGGGGAAGAATGAGACAATACATAAAGAGACAGCTACATAGTAGGCATTCAAGTAGTAAACAGAGTACCAAACTTAATAATTCCTCTTTTTTTGTTGCAAAAAAAAATGATCTCATTTGACTTTCCTAAACCCTTTAAGAAAAGTAAGTCAGAATATCGATACCAGTGTTTTTCAGCCAGGGGTGGTTTTGTTCCCCAGGGGACGTTTGACAACATCTGGTGATACGTTCCGTTGTCACAACTGGAGGGGATGCTCCTGGCATCTAGTGAGCAGAGGCCAAGGATGCTGCTAAACCGGACAGCCTCCACCACAAAGAAGTACCTGGTCCAAAATGGCAATAGGGCCGAGGTTGAGAAACCCTGACCTATACTTAATTCATGAGCAAGTGAAAGTAGAAAGGATTGCAGTCTGCATGTAGTAGGGGCTTTGGCTGAACTGAGTCAGCATGTTCAGGCTGCCATAGCAAGTCAGTGTCAAAGCCAGGACTTGTCCCCTCCTAGTCCTGGGATCTTCCTGCTTCGCTGTCAGTCTTGCTGTATGGCCTGGTAAGTATTTTGTGCGAGGAGCCACCAGGCTGGCCGAAGTCACCCCCATCTTTTCCGACGCAAAGAACTTTTCTGTGTCATTTCTTACAGGGGTTACTGGGGAGGACCAGCCTTTCTGCGGAAGTTGTTCCATCTGGGTAGGAGCTAAGGATGGCTCAGCTTCTGGATGGCTTGGAGGGATGGCCATCCATCCTTGGATGGCTCCTGGACCAAAATCACAGCCACTGATTGACCGCGAGCAGCATGAAGAACTCAAAATCTAACCCCGTAAAGAATTTACTACTGGATGATGGTGACCAGATGCCTCCCTTTTCAGTCCCTCTGGACAGCCACCGTGCAGGCTGCCCGGGATGAGCTTGATTCTTTGGAAATACGCAAATGAAAGAATAGACTTCTATTTTTTAAATAAAAGCTTGCCATTGATTGACATTCTGTGAGAAAATTCTATCTTGACTAGTGGAATGAAAAGTTACGGCCCTGGGGAGGAAAAGATGGTGGTGGCGAGATAGCTTACCTGTTATCTACTTCGAGTATTCAACTGATAGCGGGCATAATTTCACCAGAGCCTGTTTGAATTTACAGGAAACAAGAGTCATTCCGGGGAGAATAGTATTTCAAACAGTGTCTGTGAAAGCCCCAAAGACGTGCGGCCTAGAACTGGTGCTGCGGGGGCAGTGGACCGAGAGCCCAGCTGTTGCCCCTCTGCTCCGCCACCATGTTCATGCTGAGACCATGTTCTCCTAGCCGGTGACTGATGCGGGGCGGGGGCTGGGTACTCATGCTGGCCTATTCCTACAGGATGTAGAACTCTTCTTCCTGGCAACTGTGGCTCCAGGATTTCCCATTAGCCTGGCTGAAACTTTCTCAGGACTGCATCAAGCCTGAGGTGGTTCTTTCCCATCCCTCCTTCTTTCCCCTCCTCCTTTCCCAGGTGTCCCTGCCGAATCATGGTCTGAAAGCCCTCCCTTGCCTTCTCCTGTTCCTCCTTCTTTAGCCTTGACGGACATTTCCCCCCATAAATCTCTTGCAAATCTAATTCACTCGTGGCCCCTGCTTTGCAGAGAACATACACACAGCGAGGATGGCGTTGATTCAGTCCCAATTTTGGCCAATAAAATTTTGAATGAGATCACATTGGATATATTGCAGGAAGTAGATCCAGTTTATCTGAAGCTCAGCAGCAAAATCATTTGTTCCCATCCCGTTTATTTGGAAGCTTGCAGTTTCAGTTCAGTCTGGTATTTGAAAGCTTTGCATGTTTCATATTTATGTATACACTCCGCCAAAGGGCATTGCTTAGCAGTCTATGCAATGCCTTAGATTTTTATAACAGTTTAGAGTTCAAACCTAAACTGTTACCTAGTTTAGGTAACAGTGTTACCTAGGGTTGCTAAGTCTCTCTGGTTTCCTGAAGTTCCCTGATGACTTTAGAAACTCTGCTTAGGCATTCATTCATTAATTCAGCAAGGATTTACTGAGCTCCTACAAGCTGCCAAGCACTGTCTTGGCCCTGGAGATGCAGTGGTGAACCGACAGATAAGGGCCCTGCCACAGTTTTGTGGTTCCTAAAGGATAGTTTCCTCTCCTTTCCCTGGGATGCTGGGGAGCTTGCCGAAAGAGGCCTTGCTCTGATTTGGAAAGTAGACTTTCCTCAGTGGCACATGTTCTGAGGAGAAACGGGGTACCATCCTAGCAGCAGACCCCTAATCTGGCAATAGAAGTGGGAGATGTTTTCTGCATGACCACACATATTCCTGTTTAACATCCGTTATTCTGGCAGAGCTATCAATGGCGCCCCCTTTCACTCTCCGAAATGTCCTATTTGGACCATAGATTATATTGACCACTGTAGTGATCATACTCAGCCCTCCCACTCCCACCTCAGTTCTAGAATGGGAGAGCAGTGCTATACAGGCAGAGGTGGGGTGTTTCTGCCCTGTTCTCTGAGTCCCTGGGCCTCTACAGAGTTCCTGTCCGAGATGGCTGCAGCCTGCCTCCTGGTGGGCTGCTGAGTCAGGGGGAGCTGGGGGCCGTTCACCCCAAGTGATCTTTCTCTGCGAGGTCCAAGAAGTCCTGGGAATAACCAGCCATGACTCTCTCCCTAAACGTGGACAAAAATGTATTTTCAGAGAGTGAGGCTGTGTCTCTGGGAATGGCTGAGGCTCTGGGGTGAGTCACTTTGAAATCCCTCCGGGGGTGAGCTGGAGCTTCTTGGGTCTGTTTATGATCATGCATTCTGAATAAACCCCCAAGCATCAGGAAATTGCCTCAGTTCACATTATGCTGGGCAGAGTTTACTGCCGGGCCCGGAGGGAGCAGTAACCATTATTGGTCAGTACATTGGTCTCCAATGAAACCATATCTCCTTAACCTCGAATGTGGGATAGGCTGAGGGCGAGGCTTTTCTCTGGGACTGCCTCCAGTTAGCCGGGTCAGCAGCAGTAAGTGGGGAGGGGTAAGACCAGGATAGGTGGTGGTTTCTCCAAAGGTGGTGCCTGGGGCGGGGTGAGGTTGCTGGTCCCACCCTGTGGAGGGCTCCAGCTCAGAGGCTGATGCCTCCAGAGTCCAGAAGTGACACAGGGCTAGGACTGCTGACTTGGGAAATCCCTTCTTGTCCCCCCACCCCCACCCTTGGTGTCAGCCTCGGGTGAGCTGTGGATATAGTGAAAACAGAGCTGGGTGGCAGCTTAGGGACCACTGAGATACAGGGAGGGAATTGAGACTTAAGTCAGCAGGGGGGGCACAGGGTTTCAGATTTAGTTGGTTCTTATTTATTTATTTCTTTTGTATTAAAAACATTTTTGGTGGTTTTTTTTCCCCCCTTATTTCTAAATTTTGTAGAAAATTTAGAGAACAGAGATCAACAAAAGGAATAGAAATCACTCCAAATCCATCACCCAGTTGTAACAGCTAATAGCATCTTGGTGTCTTTTTCTCTAGTGTCCTAATATTGCTGTTACATATAAAGTTCCTGAAAACAAATAGGATCATACTGTAAGTACTGTTTTGTGACCTGTGTTTTACACTTAATGTGCATTGAAGACCCAGGGGTTGGTTGTAGAGAGCAGAAGGAGATCGGTGAGTAATTACTCCAGGCCCAGGGATCATTTGTCCTGGCTGAGAAAACTGCTAATTAACTAATGTAACAAATATATGTCATGTGCCTTGGAGAGTATTGGTATATAGTCAGCACTAGATACTTTTCTCACATAATCCTCCAATAACAGGTAATTATCAAAGACATGGAAGGTCTTTATGTGGAAGGTGGCTTTGTAATGCAACAGTTAAGAGTGGCTCCTCTGATTGTTTGTATGTACTGGATAAGTCCAGTCTGATTTTAGAGCAAAGTCCCTGCTTTATGCCCTAAGACCACAGATGAAACTTTCGTTTGGGATAGGCTCATTGTGATCATTTCAGGGAGGGAAGGAACAAGAGCAATGCTTTGGATAAGATGAGGCTTTCTGAAAGGATGAATGAAAACCAGGTCTCTCTGCGTAGGTTAACTGCCAAGTAGCTAAGGAGATTGCTTGTCTAATGCTAGAGAAAGTCAAGGCTAATACTTTGCAACAGATCGGTAGAAAGGTCACAAGACACAGTTGAGAAAGATGGATGGTGAAATGTGGAACAGTTTTCTCCCCCAGTATTGATTTTTAAAAAGTAACTTCCCGGGAGGAGTGCATGCTGTGAACAACTCTAAATGAAGTTATAACTTTCCATGTTTGCATGCAGTAAAACTCCTGTAATTGCATCCCTCAGCTGCAATTTGGGGCCACACCCAGGCCCGCAGTGGTGCCAAAAGGCAGGAACTCTGGTGCTGTACTGGCACAAGCTGGGTTCAGATTTCTCGAGGGACAGCTGGATAGAACACAGGATTTGAAGCCACAGACGGGGGTTCAGGTCCTGGCTCTCCCACTGACTCGTGCCTCGTAGCGTCCCACTAGTGCGTTTTAATCACCACTTTACAACCTGTAGAGTGGGTAACAATACCTACTTCACAGGGTTAACACAAGCATTAAATGAATTGAGGTATAGCTTTTAGCAGTTTGGCGCATAGACTGTAACTGTGATTGTTGTTGTTAACTCCAGTAGTTGAATGAAGTGCTCAGAAATACAGCTTCCCCTTAGACTAGAAATTCCTGCCTGTCTGTGAGAAATGGGGTCATGACGGCTCTCCAACATCCTCGTTCTATCTAGCAAGATGGATTCTGTCACTTGATAACCACCACAGCTCCCTGCCTCATTTCGACAGACTTTCAGAGTTGGGAAATTGCCAGCATTATAGATTAGCCCATGTGGGGTAGTGGCTAAGAGTACATGTCTGGATCCAGCTTGCCTGGTTTGAATCCCAGATCTGTTTCTCACTGGCTGTGTCGCCTAGGGGAAGTCCCTGAAACTCTCTGGGCCACTGGTTAATTTAGATCACAGAAGGCCCTTTGTATTCAATCTCTCTTGATCTCAATCAGTCCTTCTCTCCAGGCTATATAACTACATATGATAGATATATACTATTGGTTATAGGGGTTCACTGACTGCAAGAATTCACTATCAGCTACTCCCACAAATATTTTTTGGGCATCTAATAAACACAAGGCCCTGGGGATTCAGAGATGAAAGCCCTTGTCCTCAGTGAGCTCTGCTGGATTCTTTCCATAAAGCGCCAAGATAGATGTCCCATCTGTGTGTGGTCATAGCATTCAGAATATGCCACTGTCTTACACCAGACATTCAGGGAGAGTATCCAGAAGAAGGTAAAGTTTGAGATGAATCCGTGTATTAGCCAGGTCTCATTTGGTTCGGACAGAAATCCAACCCAAATAAGCCTAAGAGAAAAAGGAGAACTTATTGACTCATGTAACTGGGAAATTCAGGTGTTCACTTCAGATTTGGCTAGATCTACGAGTCATAATATAATCAACGTGCTCTCTTTTCCTTTCAATTCTCTCAATTCTTTTTCCCTCTCACTCACGCTCTGTGACAGACAGGCTTTCTCACTGTGCCCAGGGAAGAGGGCTACATGCATGCCCTCCTGGCTTGGCCTCCTTAGTGGAAAAAAGAACTTGGCTTTCTAAATGTCCACAGACCAGTTCTGGGGGACGATTCTGATTATCAGCAGATAAACAAATAAATGTGTTTCCCCTATCCAAAAGAGTGCTCTTTTTGTTGAGTGCTGTATTAGCAGTGCCTAGAACAGTATGACCTAGAACAGCACACAGTAAGTTCTCAGTAAATATTTATTAGCTGAACGAACCAGCTACATTTTGGCCATGTGCCCACTTCATAGCTAGGGGAGTGGGGTTTGCTACCTAAAGAAGTAGATTGATGGACAAATGTTCTCAGCACCCCAAACCATTATTACCGCTACAGTCCTGAACCGTGAGGAAGACTTGGCCGGGAGCAGAGGAGCAGAAACTTCCCGGGCGTGGGGAACAGTATGTGTAAAGGGCTGCAGGCGGGAGGCTCTGGGAACTGTGGGTGACTTGGTACGCGTGCGAGGGATACTGAACGACAGGAAGACAGGGTGGAAAATGGGCTTCTGGAGGATCTTGGGTTGGGATCTCTGATGTTGCCTTTTGCTCCTCCAGCCCCACCCTGGACCTTCTGCATCCTGCTGTCTGCCCTGGGAGGCGGCCCAGCACAGGCCGTGTGAATGGTCTCCCCTGCTGTCTAGTTTCTGGTTGGGTTTGGCCAGTGTGGGTTGGTAAGAGGTGGGAGGGAGGGAGGAGAGTAAGGTTGGGGCGTTTATTTTTCTGGCTCCCTCCTGGCGGGGCTATCTTGGCCCTATGATGAGGTAAGAACAGAAATTGAGAGTAGGAGTTAATTTGACAGATATTTTATATCTGTTACCTGTTGAATCTAATAATAAAAAAATTGGGGCTTGTGTTTTATGTGTTTTCAAATTTCATTTTCTCCCAATAATTTTTAATTGTATTTTACAGAAGTACTAGTCTGAGAAGAATTAGATTTAAAAAAAATCAAACAAAATGAAAACAAACCCCACAAATCTGGTCCTTCAGCACAGATGGCTGGAGAAGCCCCACTCTCTTTTTTTGGGTTCTGATGCCCTCTCCCTGCACCCATCCTGACAGGCACAAGGGTGGAAACAGCTCCCTGGCTACGAATCCCGAGGGACCTCACTGTGCCTGCGGTTCCCCCAACCTGGCCCACCTTTGTACATAAGCCCTTCGTGAATTATCCTCACTTGACCATGTCATCTGCTTTCCCTTGGGCCGCTGACTGACACAATGTAAACTCAAAGGGGTGCAGAGCCACTGAAGGAATTTATGCGTGAATGAGAGGAGACTGTAGCAGCTTGGGTGAGCTATGGATTGAAAAGAAGACTCCAGACAGGCTGACCAAGGCCAGGGCCAACTAACTTCAGCAAGGGAGGGTGAGGGCTTGAATTAAGGCACTAAGGAAGGAGAGGAGGGGAAAAATTCATGAATATTTAGGATACTGTATGTCAGGCAAACAGAAACCACTATATAAATAGTGCAGGCAGAAAGGAATTGAAAATTGCAGAGGTTGGCAAACTGTGACCTGTGAGCCAAATTCAGCCCACTGCCTGTTTTTTTTTTTTTTTAATTAATTAATTAATTTTTGGCTGTGTTGGGTCTTTGTTTCTGTGTGTGGGCTTTCTCTAGTTGTGGCAAGCGGGGGCCACTCTTCATCGCGGTGAGCGGGCCTCTCACTATCGCGCCCTCACTTGTTGCGGAGCACAGGCTCCAGACGCGCAGGCTCAGTAGTTGTGGCTCATGGGCCTAGTTGCTCCGCGGCATGTGGGATCTTCCCAGACCAGGGCTCGAACCCGTGTCCCCTGCATTAGCAGGCAGATTCTCAACCACTGCGCCACCAGGGAAGCCCCCACTGCCTGTTTTTATAAATAAAGTTTTATTGGAACACAGCCATCCTCCTCCATTTCTGTATTGTCTAGGGCTGCTTTTGCGCTACAACGGCAGAGCTGAGTAGTTGTGACAGAGACCGAACGTGGCCCTCAAAGGCTAAAATATTGACTAGCTGGCCCTTTACAGAAAAAACTTAACCAACTCCTGGAACACTGGGAAGTTGGTACGTACAGAACTCTAGGAATGGCTGGGGAAACAAACATCATGGACAAGTACTGCTGGTTTTCAGGGGGTCAAGAGGCTACAGAAATTGCAGGACTACTGGCCCCATTGATCTCAGCATTTGCCCCATCAAATCAGGTGATTGCCTGCAAGCCTATGCAAGCCTCATGTCTACAGACTGATATGCCAGCCATTGCCAAAGGGAAAGGGCTTCTCTTCCGTCTTCAATCTGGTGCAAATGCCCCTCCCTCACTGGAAGACTTTGGATGAAACCAGCTGTCTTTTCCCAGCTTTCTTCCTTGATACAGAGGTGAGTATAGGAGGGACAGGGATACAGAAGCCCAGGGCTTTGGGATGACTACAGTGGGTGGGGGATAGGGAGGCTGGGATGACTGCCAGGCTTGGGTGACTGTGATGGATGACAGTGCCGCCACAGAGAGGGAGGGGGGTGGAGGAGAAGATTCCGGACAGGGAGAGAGGCACTGCCAGCAGGTTTGTTTCCCAAATCCCTGCCAGCTGTGGGGTCTCAGCCGAGTTCTGCGATGGGGTTTTACTCAGACTCCTTCACTCAGTGATATTCATGGAGTGAAACCATAAAGTAGTTTTGACATAAGAAAATTGGATTTACAAGCCTGGGATTAACATATCTTTCCAAGTTTATAGGCTAAAGCAAGTTATAAGTATTACTTTTAAAGGAGACCTTCCAGGAAATGGAAAACATTGGCAATCTCTTTCTCCCAAGGGCCCTGTTGGCATGTGTAGTTCTGTGAATGGCAGAGAGAGGCCTGAAGCAAAGCAATGAGGTGAAAATAGCAGAGTGGAGGGAGAGGTGGTGAGAGGCAGAGGGTGGAGAGGGGAGACAGTGTTGCACCTGGGAGGACCTCATTAAAAAGGGCAGTGGTCACTTAATCCCTGTATGGGGGCAATGGGAGGACGTGGGGAAAGGGACAAGTGCTGACCAGCCCTTGGCCTCTGGCCGCCCCTGTTTACTATCTCAGTGGTCAGTCAGGGCCCTTCCTCCCAGAGTAGATGCCCTAGGTTGACTGGGGACCATCCCCTGAAGTTTAACAAGATTGTGGCAGAAAACTCTCCCCACTCTATTTCTTCCTTATCTCAGCAAATGGAGGCCTTTTCACTCCAGCAAAGCTGATTTTATTGCTTACTTCCTCCAAATTGGTAATAGTGCAGCTTGTAAATCCATCCATACATCCTACGAACCCACTGTATATCTGACTAATTAGTGGTTGTCTTCTAAATGAGGAATGCCTTCTTATGGATTTTCTGTGCAAATACAATACTGTAGGTGCTTCAACATCAATAACTGTACAAACAATATAGTAATTTGAATGGTTGTGGTTAAAATGAAACTTTTCTAGAATCCAATTTATAAATCTAGGAAAAGGCTGTAATTTGTGACTAGGAACTATGTGTTCATTGTCAAAAGTTCCAAAAGATTTTCAAGATTGCATAGCAAATGAGACACGGAACTGGGATTTGAATTGCAGTCTGTTCTCACTGTGTCTTAGAAAAATTGTTGATATCAGGATTACTTTGGAAGGCTTCTGTTACTTCAGTGCAGTCATATTTCTTCTCAGGAGTAAAAGAAAAAGGAGCCATGCATTAGTCCAAGTTCTCTCATTTTCCAAGTAGCAAAAAAGCAATTTATTGGCTTATGTACTTAGAAGTTTGGGAAGGAGATCAGGCATGGCTGGATACAGAGGCTCAATTTCTTCCTCTCTTGTTCTTGCTCTGCGTTTCTTTGTGTTGGTTTCTTCCTCAGGTACACCACTTCACATGCTGACAAAGTGGGGCAGGGTCAGGCTTACCTCTGGTCTTTAGAGCCCACAGTCCCTCTTTTCTAACTGTTAAAATGGTAAAAATCTGGGGAAAGATGTGATGATCCAAGCTGAGTCTGTGACTTTTGTTGAACCAATCTTGGGGGAGAGGATTGGGTCAGCCCTGTGGGAGCCACTTGGACTGAGAATGGGGGTGGTGGTGGTGATTCTCCAATGAGATGCTGGGGTTTAAAACCTCTTTTTACTACAAGAATAAGAAGGTGGACACATCCTATCTTCTTCTCCATTGTCAACATTAGTCTACTTACTCACTCACTCAGTCTCTGGCCGGCTGCTGGGGTCCTCAGGTGGGTAAGTTGGGTTCCCCCGTTGGAGGAGCTTAGACCCTAAGGGAGCCTGCGTTCTCAGGAATGGTCCTTTTGCACCCTCTCAAAGCATCCTCCTGACTAGGAAGGGGGACTGCAGCTCCCCCAGGATGCCTGCTGACACCAGGGATTCCTGCCAGGACCTGCCAACAAGAGCCCTTTCAGCTTCCCAGGGTCTCAGTAGGCTCTGTGACAGAGCCAGTGAAGTCCTGGCCCGCGGAGAGGGAGCGGGGAAGGGGAGAGCGCGCCTGGCTGGGTCCCGGAGCCGGGCTGTGGGCGCCGCCTGCTGGAGAACTGGAGCGCCTGCGGATCTTCTTTTACAAATGGGGCCCAGTAAACGCTAGGTTTGAAGTAACGCCAAGCTGTGCGTGTTTACCACCTGCACCTGATTAACTGGCAGCCAGGTGAGCGCTGAGTAAAGGAGCCAGAACTCCGCGTCTCTGGGAGCCTCTGCCCGTCTGTCCAGCCACCTTCCCCACCACCTCACACGGCACAGGGACAACAGGGACGGCGCCGCGTTCCCTTTCCTTACCAGGTCCTGCGAGGTGAGTCGGCTCAGCCATAATCACAATCATAATCAAAATAATATTAATTGGTATAATTTTGAGTACTTTGAGGCAGACACTTGGCTAGGGGCTTTGCATCCAGTTTCATACTTCATCTTCGTGATCACCATACGGGAGGGCATTTTGCTTGTGTTTTATAAAGGACTGAGACTTAAATTAGGGAAGTAACTTGCCCGGCGCACGTGGCTAGGAAGCGACAAGGTCCGGCCAGAGCCACAAGAGGGCGCACCTCCTTTTTCAATACTGTCCTATGAATCTTGCTTTTCCTTGGGGAAAACCCACAATGTATTTTGACAAATGTTAAGAACCCACATAAACACAGTATGTATGTATGTATGTATTTATGTATGTGTTTATTTATTGGAGGAAATGGACAGCATTGGGAATATGGGCTGAAGGTAGGATGAACACGTTTCTGGAACTGGAAATTAGACTACATCTGGTGTGACAGGAGACAGAATTTTTGAATTTAGGAGTCTTGTACAATCTGGGATGTTGGTCATCGATACCATATGGAGGAAACTGTAAAGCCACGAGAGGCCTTGGTGAGTTATGGCTGGCAATCCACACCGTGTGCATATGCATGCAAGCTGCACACTTACCTAGAGTGTCCTCTCAGGCTAGTGCTGGGTTCTCCCTTGCCCTGATAACACTTAGGATTAAAGTCTGGAGTAGCTGCTTTCCTCTGTCTGAGACAACCTAAAGGCACCAGTCTTCCTCTTTTTCTATTTCCCTCTCCCAATTTTCCCTTGCTCCTAACTCTTGGTCTGATTGAGGGGTCTGCATGTCTAAATTACGTATTCGTTACAGAGGAGAATATTGCTATTGGCCACTTCTGATTGCCTCATTTCAACAGGCCATTTCTGATTGTAAGTAACCACTCTAGTTTCTAATTATCAATCGATTTAAAGTGATAGTTTTTAAACCTTCATTAAGGAAGTTTGTATCCACTGATTCCCCCCCACCAGACTTTAGGCTTCTTGAGGGCAAAGATCTATCTATTTTATGCAATGAAGCCTTACTATGTACTGTGTTGAGTCTTGATGCTGGGCAACTGCATATCTGTGGTTCCCAAACCTGGCGGTACAGTACAATCAACTTTTTTTTTTTTTCTTTTTTTGTTTTTAAAGCCTTTGCCTGGGGATTCAGTCTAGATCACTTTGGGCTGAAGCCTGGCAATCTGTGTTACATGAACAGGTGGTGCCCATCCCTGTGGCATCTACCTCTGCTGCACCAATATCTCCCCCAGCTCTTATTATGGCTTCATGGGGTGGGGTGGGGTGGAGGTTCCCTATGACGCTGGGAGAAGAGCTTGGGTCTGTTGGCAGGGGTTGAAATGGACTGCTGTCACAGTACTCAAGAGTGGCCTTAAGGACAGTGATGAGGGAGATAATCCCAATAGGCAGAGCTGTGAGTGGTACCCTTGTTTGTCCATATCGTATGGAAGGAGAGGTGGCCTGAGGTAGTTTCCATGGACTCCTGGGCAGTGGTAAATAATTTGGTTAGGTGTCTGGAAGGAGCAGGAGCGGAAGATCCAAGACCGGGAGTCTGGGGAAGAAGCATGTGATTGAACTGTGGGAGTGGGCAGATCTTTATGTTGACCATCAATACCCAGCAGAGGGGTCACTCAGCAACCAGGTAGTCAAGATGACTCGTCTGATGGATGTCTGTCAGCCTGTGCTCTCGGCAGTCCCTGTGCTCGCACAATGGGCCCATGGATGGAGGAGCTACAGCAGCAGGGATAGGCTCTGCATGGGCTTCCTCTGCCCAAAGCTGGTCCAGTTATTGTCGCTTCTGCATACCTGATGTGTTAACGGCAGAGATAAAAGATGAACCCTTGATATGGTACCATTTCTCAAGAAGTCCAGCCGTACATTTGTCGCCAAGTTGATGCCCTCAGGCCTTTATCACCCTATATGGGACAGTGATTCATCCTTTTTGGAATTGATCCCACCAGATATTCGTTGGCCTTTCCTGCGCCTCCGCTAATATCATCCCAGTGTTCACAGAGTGCTTGTTTACTGTCATGGGAGCCTACCTAACAGCTTTTCAGACCGGAAACCTCATTTTACAGTGAAGGAGGTGTGGTAAGGGGCATATGAGCATAGAATCCTCTAGGCTTACCATATCCCACATCACCTGGGAGTGAAATAGAAGGTTGGACTGGCCTATGGGGCCTTTTACCCCTCAGCTGGAATCAGCTGGCCATAGACATCCTTGAGCTAGGGCCTTCCAGGGCACTCAGGGACTCTGGGTGCTGGTGTTTCCATAGAGGAGGCCAGAGGCCAGAAGAGTAGGAGTGCAGGTCTGGGAGGGTGTGATCAAGGGGACGCTGGATGTCTAGGAGCAGGGGTAATGGGGGAGCATAATGGGGACAGAAGAGGGTGGCAAACCACCAAACAAAATCCAGAAACTGGTCTCTGGATCCCCTTTCTGGTGATTCTGACCAGTGAATCTGAGGGAGGACTTAGGAATCTATACTTTTAAAAGGCTCTTGAGTAAGTTGGGTGCTCTTCCAGGTTTGGGAACCATATGGGGGTGGAAAAAGGACGGAACGTGGAACAGAAAGAGGCAGGTGTGGGTCCTGGCTTCACCACTTGCCCAAGGTGACTGCCCTTTACGGACAGTTACTGGCTTACTGGTTTATACTCTTCTCATTTATAAAATTGGGCTTATGATATCAAATGGGATAATAGTGTGTGAACCATTATTACATGAGTTAATATACTTAAGGCATTAAGTGGTGTCTTAAGGTAAAGTGGTGTCTGATAAGCACAAGAGCGCTATTAAAGCATTAGCCATTTTAATGTGAATTAATGTTATTGTTAAAAAGTTTGGGGCACAGAAAAGGGTCTGTCGGATGAGGGCCAAAGACATACCTGAATTCTTCCTGCTTGTTAGCTCTTCCAGAACCCAGCCCTGAGGGCCAGAACTACCATGTCTTTCCTCCAATTTTTCAGGGAAATAAGTTCAAACTTACAAAAAGTTTGCAAACATAAAATAGTGCAAGTAACACCCATATACCCTTTACTGAGATTCACCCTTTGGAACATTTTACTCCAGTTTACTGTATCATTCATGGTCTTTATCTTTCTTCCTCGCTCTCTAAATATATGGAATCTTTGTACGTACATATTTATATACATATACATACATTTATATACATGCATACATATACATATATTTATACATACTATATATATGTGTGTATATACATTTCTTTTCTGAATAATTTAAGGGTAAGTTACATGCATCATGGCCTTTAACCCTAAATACTATATTACACTAAATACTGAACTACAATATTAGGTGTACTACAATAGGGATAGTCTCTTATGTAACCACAGTACAGTTATCAACCTCACAAATTTACAGTGATACAGTATTTTATCTAATCTACTGTCCATATTCCAGTTTTATCAGCTGTCTTTTCTAGCACTTTTCCCCTTCTAGTATAGAATCTAGTCTAGTGTCAGGTATTACATTTAGTTGTCATGTCTCTTTAGCTTTCATTAATCTGGAACATTTCCACAGCTTTTCTTTGTCTTTTGTAACACATCTTTTTCCCAGCTTTACTGAGACATAATTGACATATAATGTGATGTAAGTTTAAGAGGTACAAAGTGTTGATTTGATACACTCATATATTGCAAAATGATTACCACCATAGTTAGCTAACTCTTGCATCACGTCACATAATTACCATTTCTTTTTTGTGGTGAGAACATTTAAGATCTACTCTGTTAGCAACTTTCAATTATATAATAAAGTGTTATTGACTATAATCACTATGCTGTACATTAGATCTCCAGAACTTATTCATCTTCTAACTGGGAGTTTGTACCCTTTGATCAACATCTCTTCTTTCCCCCCACCGCCCATCCCCTGGTAACCACCATTCTACTCTCCGTTTCTGTGAGTTTGGCTTTTTAAGTTTCCTCATGTAAGTGATATCATACAGTCCGTGACTTAATTTTCTTGATTTCTCTGTTTGTGTTCCTTCTGGTCTCTTGATGCATTCTTCCAACCTCAGCTCAACAACTAAAGGCCGAGAGCAAGTGTGCTGTGTTGGAGAAGGGTGTGTGGGAGGGAGAACATGGGCGAAGGTGCAGAGGTGGAAACCAGGGAGCCATGTAGCTGTGTTTGGAGGGTCTTCGAGCCTGTTCTCAGGAATGTAAGGTCCATAGTGAGTGCACAATTATAACCTTTTCCTCTGGGTCCTGAGAAGTGCCTCTGCGGTCCAGGGAATGTTAAGCTTGTGGTTGTGTATGTGTGTGCGTGCAAGTTATGAGTACAATCTTGCTTCTCTCCTTGAAAAAGTAAACCATCATTGAAAATATTATTTATTTAGCCCCAATTTGAGGCCTCTGAACTGCCATTTCTTCATAATAGAAAATGTAATAATAATATAAAAAAATGGCAACAATAATGATAATTGCCCCCCCAGTACTATGAGGATAAAATGAGATAATGTTCTCCAAAGTGCTTTGTAATCCAAAAAGAGCTATCATTATACTGCATGTTGCTAAATACCAGTTATTATCACTGCCGTTTTCATGGGGGCATTCCCCTTGTATGTTAAAGAGAGTTTATGTGATGTCAGTCTTCATTTCAGACAGTGTATAGACACACACTTAACATTTCCTCCTAATTTCTTGGGGGAGACAACTAACTTGAAGTGAGGATCTACCATGTTCCAGGTGCTTTACATATATCGCCTTATTGTAACTAAAAACAAAACCTTCTTATATAGAATCATGATTTTTCCTCTTTTTTTCCCCTGAACTACTTAACAAGAGCAAGCTGTGGATATGATGCCTCAACACCTCTAAATACTACAGTGGATCTTCCCCCTCCAAACAGCACTTTCCTAAATAACCACCGTACAATCCTCCAAATAAAAAAAAAAAAAGTCAACATTGATACATTTACACCCAAGTTTTTCCAACTATCCCAACAATGTCATTTTTGCTGTTCTGGTCTGGGATCCAGTCGAGAATCAGATTGCATTTACTTATCATGTCTCTTAGTCTCCTTCAGTCTGGAATAAGTCCTCAGTATTTCACTGTCTTGCATGACCTAGAAAGATTTACAGAGCGCTGACCTTTCATTTTGGAGGCTGGCCTTCAACCTGGGTCTGTCTGATGTGTTCTCATGGCCACTGAGGCCATGCATTCTTGGCAGTAATTCCACAGACATGATGCTCTGCTCCTCTTGGTGCATCACGTTAGCAGGTACCTGATGGGAACTCTTTCCACCACTGGTGATATTCACCTTGACCACCTTTCAAATGTCTTCTGTCAGATTTCTCCACCATAAAGCCACCATTTCCCCCCATTGTGATTAGTAAGTGTTTTTGTGGGGAGGTATTTTGAAATTACACCAATATCCTATTTCTCGTCAAACCTTTACTCACAGCCTTTGCGATTACTGATGACACCCTCCATAATGGTTGCCAAGTGGTGATTGTCTATTTTCATCATTCCTGCTGCATTTATTAGTTGGCATTTTACTGTAAGGAAGAGCTTTCCCTTTCCCACCTTTCCTTCCTTCCTTCCTTCCATCCATCCATCCAGCTTTGAGGTCTCATGGGTTCTCATTTTATTTAATGGGCTGTAAACCCCATTATTATCATTTGCTCTAAAGTTCACATTTCCCAAGTTTGGCTGGTGGGAACCCCTTCAAGCTGACTCCTGAGCTCTTTTGACATGTCTTCATTAACCTTTGAGCACTTCCTTACTTTTTTTGAAGGTCAAATCTGTTTCTCCCCCCTACCCACCCCAGTTTTATTGAGAAATAATTGACATACATCATTATATAAGTTTAAGGTGTACAGCATGATGGTTTGATATTTATATTGTGAAATGGTCTCCACGACAGGTTCATCTAACATCCATCTTCTCATGTAGATACAATAGAAAGAAAAAAAAAAGAAAAAGGGAAAAAGTTTTCTCCTTGTGATGAGAATTGTTAGGATTTACTCTCAACAGCTTTCCTATACAGCAGCAGTGTTAGCCATAGTCATCATGCTGCACTTCCCCGGTACCTATTTATCTTATACGGGCAAACCTCAGAGATATTGCAGGTTGGGTTACAGACTACCATAATAAAGTGAATATCGCAGTAAAGCAAGTCATATGAATTTTTTGGTTCCCCAGTGCATATAAAAGCTTTATTTATACTATACTGTAGTCTGTTCAGTGTGCAATAGCATTGTGTCTAAAAAAATTATGTACATACCTTAGTTAAAAAATATTGTATCGCTGAAAAATGCTAACCACCATCCGAGCCTTCAGTGAGTTGTAATCTTTTTGCTGGTGACGGTCCTGCCTCGGTGTTGATGGCTGCTGACTGATCAGGCTGGTGGTTGCTGAAGGCTGGGGGGCTATGGCGGTTTCTTAGAATAAGACAACGATGAAGTTCGTTGCATCAATTGACTCTTCCTTTCAGAAACAATTTCTCTTTAGCATGCAACGCTCTTTGATATTTGATAGCATTTTACCCACAGTAGAGCATCTTTCAAAACTTCAGTCAATTTTCTCAAACCCTGCCGCTGCTTTATCACCTAAGTTTATGTAATATTCTAAATCCCTTGTCATTTCAACAGTTTTCACAGGATCTTCACCAGGAGTAGAATCCATCTCCAGAAACCATTTTCTTTTCTCATCCATAAGAAATAACTCCTCATCCATTCAAATTTTATCATGAGATTGCAGCAACTCGGTCACATCTTCAGGCTCCACTTCCAAATCTAGTTCTCTTGCTGTTTCCACCACATCTGCAGTTACTTCCTCCACTGAAGTCTTGAACCCCTCAAAGTCATCCATGAGGATTAGAGTCAAATTCCTCCAAACTCCTGTTAATGTTGATATTTTGACCTCTTCCCATGAAACACGAATGTTTGTAATGGCATCTAGAATGGTGAATCCTTTCCAGAAAGTTTTTGGTTTAGTTTACCCAGATCCATCAAAGGAATCACTATCTATGGTAGCTATAGCTTTACAAAATGTATTTCTTAAATAATAAGATTTGAAAGTCAACATTACTCCTTGATCCATGGGCTGCAGAATGGATGTTGTGTTAGCAGGCATGAAAACAACATTAAATCACATTGTACATCTCTGTCAGAGCTCTTAGGTGACCAGGTGCATTGTCAATAAGCAGTAATATTTTGAAGGGAATCTCTTTTTCTGAGCAGTAGGTCTCAGCAGTGGGCCTAAAATATTCATTAAGTCATGTTGTAAACAGATGTGCTTTCACCCAGGCTTTGTTCCATTTATAGAGCACAGGCAGAGTAGATATAGCATAATTCTTCAGGGCCCTAGGATTTTCAGAATGGTAAATGAGCATTGGATTCAGCTTAAAGTCACCAGCTGCATTAGCCCTTAGGAAGAGAGTCAGCCCGGTCTTTGAATCTTTGAAACCAGGCATTGACTTCTCCTCTCTAGCTATGAAAGTCCCAGATGGCATTTTCTTCCGGTATAAGGCTGTTTTGTCTACATTGAAAATCTGTTGTTTAGTGTAGCCACCTTCATTAATTATCTTAGCTGGATCTTCTGGATAACTTGCTGCAGCTTCTATGTCAGCCCTTGCTGCCTCACCTTGCACTTGGATGTTACAGAGACGGCTTCTTACCTTAAACCTCATGAACCAACCTCTACTGGCTTCAAACCTTTTTTCTGCAGCTTCTTCACCTTTCTCAGTCTTTGTAGAATTGAAGTGAGTTAGGCCCTTGCTCTGAATTAGGCTTTGGCTTAAGTGAACGTTGTGGCTGGTTTGATCTTCTATCCAGACCACTAAAACTTTCTCCATATCAGCAGTGAGGCAGTTTTACTTTCTTATCGTTCATGTGTTCACTGGAGTAGTGCTTTTAATTTTCTTCAAGAAAATTTTGCCGTCACAACTTGACTAACTGTTTGGTGCAAGAGGCCTAGCTTCTGGCACATCTTGGCTTTTGACATGCCCTCCTCACCAAGCTTAATTATTTGTTTGATTTAAAGTGAGAGATTTAAAGTGAGAGATGTACAACTCTCCCTTTCACTTTAACACTTAGAGGCCATTGTAGGGTTATTAATTAGCCTAATCACAATATTGCTGTGTCTCAGGCAGTAGGGAGGCTGGAGGAGATGGAGAGAGAAGAGGGAACGGCTGGTTGATGGAGCAGCCAGAACACGGACAACATTTATCAGTTAAGTTTGCTGTCTTATATGGGTGTGGTTCATGGTGCCTGAAACCAATTAGGATAGTCACATTCCAAGGTCACTGATCACAGATCACTATAACAAATATAATAATAATGAAAAAGCTTGAAATATTGTGATAATTACCAAAATGTGACACTGAGACACGACATGAGCAAATGCTGTTGGAAAAATGGCGACAATAGATTTGTTTGACTGCAGCGTTGCCACAAATCTTCAATTTGTAAAATATGTAGTATCTGTGAAGTGCAATAAAGTGAAGGGCAATAAAAAGAGGTATGCCTGTAGCTGGAAGTTTTCACCTTTTGACTGTCTTCCTCCAATTCCCTCTCCCCCCACCCTCTGCCTCTAGCAAAACCGCAAGTCTGATCTCTTTTTCTATGAGGTTTTTTTTTTTTTTTTTAAGATTCTACATATAGGTGAGATCATATAATATTTGTCTTTCTCTCTCTGACTCAGCATAGTACCTTCAAGGTCCATCCATATTGTTGCAAATGGTAGGATTTCCTTGTTGTTGTTTTTTTAATGGCTGAATAATATTTCATTGAAATATACAAGTGTCGATGGACACTTAGGTTGTTTCCATGTCTTGGCTATTGTAAATGATGCTGCTATGAACATGGGGGGGGGCAGATATCTTTTTGAAGTAACTGTTTTCATTTCCTTTGGATATATTCCCATAAGTGGACTTGCTGGGTCATACGGTAGTTCTATTTTTACTTTTTTGAGGAACCTCTGTACTGTTTTCCATAGTGGCCACACCAGTTTACATTCCCACCAACAGTGTGCTAGGATTCCCTTTTCTCCACATCCAGGTCAGCATTTGTTATGTCCTGCCTTTTTGATGATGCCATTCCAGCAGGCATGAGGTGTTATCCCATTGTGGTTTTAATTTGCATTTCTCTAATGACTAGTGATGTTGAGCATCTTTTCATGTACCTGTTGGCCTTTTGCATATATTCTTTGGAGAAATGTCTATTTGGGTCCTTTGCCCATTTTTTAATTGGGTTATTTGTTCTTTTTTGCTATTGAGTTGTATGAGTTTTTAATATATTTTGGATATTAACCCCTTATTAGATATATGGTTTGCAAATATTTTTTTCCCATTGCATAGGTTGTCTTTTCACTTCATTGATGGTTTTTAAAAGCTGTACCGAAGCCTTAGTTTGGTGGAGTCCCACTTTATTTTTAATTTTCTTGCTTGTGCTTTAGGTGTCATATCCAAATAATCATTACCAAGGCCCATAGCAAGGAGCTTTATTCCTATGTTTTCTTCTAGGAGTTTCGTGGTTTCAGGTCTTACACTGAAGTCTTTAATACATTTGAGTTAATGTTTGTGAGTGCTGTAAGAGATGGGTCCAGTTTTATTCTTTTACATGTGAAATCCAATTATCCCAGCACCATTTATTGAAGAGACTGTTTTTTTTTTTTTTCCATTGAGTATTCTTGGCTTCCTTGTCAAACATTAGCTAACCATACATGCTTGGGTTTATTTCTGGGCTTTTGATTCTATTCTACTTGTCAATTTGTCTGTTTTTATGCCAGTACCATACTGTTTTGATGACTATAGCTTTATAGTATAACTTGAAATCAGAAAGTGTGATGCCTCCTGGTTTGTTCTTCATTCTCTGGATTTCTTTGGCTATTCAGGGTCTTTTGTGGTTCTATATAAATTCAGGAGTGCTTTTTCTACTGTAAAAAATGCAATTGCAATCTTGATAGGGATTGCATTGATTCCTTACTTTCTTACACAACAAGATGTTCCAGACTCATACTTGTACTCATTTATTTATTTATGTCTTTAAGGCTTTATAGATTCCCATTTTATTCAATGGTTGTAACCCATCACTATCATTATTTATTTTAAAGTAACTGCTCCTTTCAGCTCCAGTTTGTTTCCCCTCAAATTCATCCTATACTTTCACCAGATTAATCTAAAATTTTGGTTTGGCTACTCTCATTATCTTTTGATCAAGCTGGCAGTTTTGAAGAAGCAGGAAAAAATCCAAGCTTCTTACCTGTCATTCAAGACACCCCACACTCTGTCCTCATCATTTCAGGAATTAGTGGGAAGATGATTGTAGCAACCCTTTTTAGAACTCTCAGCTATGATCACATTCAAATCCATAAGGACTTGTAAGATGAGGACTTCTGCTGGGGTTTTATTTTCTAAATTTCAGAGATGGCAGATATGATTGACTGACTGTTTCACATCAGATTTCAATGTCAACTGCTCTTGACAGTTATTTTTGATTGATTTTCCTCCTTGGTGAACTCTTGCAACAGATATCAGAAAAAAAATCATCATGTCAGAATTCAGTGCTGTTAGCCTAAAGCCAGCAAGAAAGCAAATAGACAAGCCTATAACCAATCAGCCCAACCTCCTCCCTATTATCGAACTTCTCTATTTTTTCCACCCCCAAATAAACATAATATATGCCAAGTTTGATGTTTGGGTTAGAGTCTTTCTGCCCTGTACAGGTTCCTGAAGGGTTCTCCCAGACTGTTTCTGCTATTCACTCCAACGCCGCCTTTGAAGAGTGCTGTGATGAATTGCACCAATAGTGCTGTAGGTGGCGCTGTGTACCAGTGCATGGTAGTCAGCGTATTCCAAGATTTCCGTTTGGAGAAGGCAAGGCGTCTGGCATCCTTTTAGTTAAACTTGATCTATCTGTTCAGCTTCTGTGGAGCAAGTCTGAGAAACAGATTAGCCAATTTCTGACCCTAAACGGAAGGTCAACCATTCTGTAGCATTCTGTAGCATGCTCAAATGTAGCATTCACCGTAGGCTGGATCATATCCTGGGCTGAGTTTTGGAATTATGCCCACAGACTGTGAAAATGACCCTGAGGTGTTTCTTCCGAGCCTTTGCCTGGGCAGTCTTTTCTGGGTTTTGTACTTGGAAGCAGAGACTACATTAAAGTCACATTCTAAGCCCGTGAGGGTGGGGGAATTGTGTTGACCGTAACTCATTGGCTTTCTTTTAAGCAGCAAGGCTGCTTGGTGTTTTAGCTGACATAGCTCAATTTCTAAATCCAATATTGCCCTTTAAAGTGGGAAGGACTTGAGTGAGGCCTTTGTTGCTCCCACCCCCGATCCAGGTCTTCGGAGCTCTTTTTTTGTTAAGAAACCTTCCTGACCGTTCAGGAGCGTCAGTCTCACGTCACAGCGTCGTGGAGGCTGTGATCGTGTACTGCACAGCACCTAATAGCAGGGTGCTAAGTGTATCATTTGTCAGCCGAGCTGCAGGATCACAAATTCCTTAATTAAACGTGGAGGCTTTGGGTTTCATAAAATGAACCCATGTCCTATTTCTACAGAATTTGAATCTGTAGAATTGAGAGAATTGAAAAGCACCTTAGAACCATGTGCTGGATGACCTGCTGCAATTCTAATTTCCTAAACACATTTACTCAAGGCATGTCTAACTCCTTGTCTCTTATAGTTTCCTGTGTTGAAGGGAATGAGATGACACTTGCCATCACATTTCTATAATGAAGTTATTATAGTCGAATTTGATTATTTTTATTTTCCCCTGTTTATTGTTTTCAGATGACTTCCCTTTTCACTTGTGACCAGTAGATGGCTCTATGGCTTTCCTTGATCTGACACATTAGTTTGGTGCCACTTAATGTCTGCAGTTCATTCACTTTTGCCCTGGCTGGTGGGGAAATCTTGAGCTGTTTCATTCAGTCCCACAGGTGAGGAGAATGGTGGATGGAGGTTCTCCCCACCTCCCACCACCCCCATTACCATCTCTACTTTCGGTGTCTGTATCTTTGAGAGCTGCAGGTGTGTGTGTGTGTGTGTGTGTGTGTGTGTGTGTGTGTGTGTGTGTAGGGGGTAGTCCCCTGGAGTAGTCAGGTGACAGAGCAGTCAGATACTGACCAAGTCTGGGGCACACGGGCAGCAGTCCTTCTGGATGGTTGGTGGGCAGTGTGCCGGCTACTGCTGATAAAAGAACTTCTCCAGATGTCAGAGGGCACGATGACTAGCATGGCTTCTCAGCTCTGGGGGTATAGAGTGCTTACTCTCATGGAATGGAGTCTGGGCCATCTGTGAGCACGAACTCAGCTTCCATTTGTCTTCCTGGCGCTGGGGGTTGTTGCTTGAATGCAGGGGGAGTGAGGGGCGTACCTCTGGATGCTGCCTGTGCTTCTGTCCATACAGTTTCTCCAAGTGAGGGCCCTTTGTTGAATCCCTCATTGCTTCCCTTTCATCACCCTTCCCTCCTCCTTCCCCATCACTCACCCTAGGGGTGGGGAAGACTCTTTGTGCCCAATCATATATTTTCTAAATCTTTTTGTGTTACCTTTGTGAGGTAGAGATTGCTAGTGCTCACCCACATCTGGTTCTCCTTTTCTTCTTGGGCACATGTGAAGATGAAGCTTTCCAGTCTCTCTTGCAGTTAGGTGGGCCATGTGACTTGTTCTGGCCAATAAAATGTGAATGGAAGTGGCATTTTCTGATTCCAGGTGGCTATGGATGGAATTGTGTCCCCTCCCTCCCCTCCAACCTTCCCAAATTCATGCGTTGAAACCCAACCCCCAATGTGACTATATTTGGAGAGAGGGCCTTTAAAGAGATAATTAAGGTTAGATGAGGTCAAAAGTGTGGGGCCCTAATCCAACATGTGTCCTTATAAGAGGAGGAAGCAACACCAGGGATGTGTGCACAGAGGAAAGGCCGTGTGAGGACATAGAAGGCAACTATTGGCAAGCCTAGGAGAGAGACCTCAGGGGAAACCAAACCTGCTGACACCTTGGTTTTGGACTTCTATTCTCCAGAACTGTGAGAAATCAATTTCTGTTGTTTGAGCCACCCAGTCTGTGGTATTTTGTTATGGTGGCCTGAGCAGAATAAATATACAGGGTGAGGAATTTAAAATTGAGTGTGAGCTCTCCTTTCTCTTTCTTCCTCTGCTCTACTTACCTTCAAGGCCATGTGTTCCAAATGATGTTGCTAAAAGATGGAGGAGGAAGGCTCAACCCAGATAAGTTTTCTTGTGTCAAGCCGCTGATATTTCTGGTTCAATTTTTGCTGTAGGATAGCCTGATGTTAATCAGGCAGACTAATTCAACCTGGACCTTGCCTTTTGAAAACAAAAGCTACGCATCTGACCTTTTGGTTCTTCAGTTCCATGGGATGAACCCTCCTTGAGGCAGTGGATGCCTCACGTCTGGATGTATGAGTGAGGCTGGCTCACAGGGTAACTGGGAATATGGAGGTTAACAGAATTGGTTAATACATCAAAATATTATACTGCTGCAATTACATAGGGCCCAAGGGACCTAAAAGGTTTCCTCTTGGTGTTCAAGCTGTACCTTCTTGGTCTCAGAGATTTGCTAAGATGTTTGAGGTGGGGGTCAAGGGCAAGGGGGCCTTTGGCTTTTCTCTCTTTAATCAGAGCAACTCATTCTTATATCTGTTTGGGTTCTGTGTGAGATTTAATTTAAATGAAGAGTTCTGTTGCTAAAGAAATTTTAAAAATCACTGTGATAGTTCCATGGTCAAAGAAATGCAGGTTTTATGAGTATATGAAGTCCTTGCAGTTTGAAGGTTTGATCTAGCCAGAGCTCTTTATCGATGGGTTCAAGGCCATAGGCCTCAGCTCAGCTCAGTTCCTTGATCCTCTAGGTGACTAGGAAAAAAAATCTCTGACTCATGGAAATAGACTTGTACAAAGTACAGGATTTACTTATTGTGGGTTTTCATATATTAATTTATGTTTATAAAAGATATTTATGGCAGACACCAATGGCATACAGTGATGCAGCAGTGATACTAAAATCATGGCCTGAAATGGCATATATGTGTTTCACATGCTGCCATTTCCCATCCTGTGCTCACAGCAGACATTGCTAATTGATCACAGAACTCACTTCCACAGAGCCCAGATGTAGCTCTACAATTCTCAATACAGTGCTCTAGGCAGCCTCTTCCAACTAATTGGTGTTAGCACATGAAATGAGACCTCTTTTTTTTTATCATCTTTATGCATAATCATTAATGATTGGGATTCAATGTTGGGTTTTAGAGCTGTGGTAAAGTTGGTAACTGAGTGGTCAGTACTTCTGGAGGCCCACAATGACCATGCTGACCACACTTTTCAGACTTAAATTAGAAATGTGTTCCACATAAAAGTCCTAGTGAGGCTGAGTGTTTGAAATGAGAATGTATCAGTCAAGATCCTGACACATTCAGGATCTGGTGACACATGGCATACCCAAAGTGATGAAACTGCAGAGAACTTACTGAAGGTGCTGTTGACAGAGGTCAGGGGAACCAAAGAGGGATGGTGAAGCATCCAAATACTAGCAGAAGTGAGAAGCCATTCTCATCCCTTGGCCTGAGTGGCCAGGAGAAGGGACAGCGTTACAGGATCCTGGGGAGAACTGGGGACCTGGAAGGGGGATCTGCCTAGGATCCATATCCTCTATAGGATCTGTAGCCTTAGGCTGAGGGACATAACTGAGGGAGATGAGGCAGGGAGAGGGCTGCGGGGATAAACAGCCTGACCCTTCTTTACTGCTACCACTTGATCTTTTGGTGCCTTCTAATGTCTGAACCCTATATACTGAACAGCCCCTTCAGAAAATTCTCTGCAGTTTAATGAGGAAGCCAGAGGGTGAGGAGCTCAGGTGATACAGACCACAGAGGTTAACTGCTGGGATACAGAGAAGGGGGGAGAATGGGTCTGGTGGGTGGGACAAAGAGTAAGCAGCACAGAGAGGTATCTGCACCAGGCCAGGGACTTCATCTGACATGTTCATCGCTGTGTCTCCAATACCTGGAGCAGAGTTGGACACATAGTAAGTATTCAGTACATGTCTGTTGAATGAGTGAGTAAATGTCCTGAGTAACGGGACATACAGCCTTTATAACAAAATGCTCAGAATTTAGGAATTGTCCAGGGAGCCTGAAGAAGTGTCAGATGTGGTCTTTGTCCACAGGGAGGTTTACTTTTAGCATATGGCCAAAACAATATGTTTAGTTTGATTCTACTCACTTGTTAAGATTTGGTTTGAGGATCCAATGAGGTTATATATTTTGCAAAGAACTTTCATTTCCATTTCAGTTATCTATTGTCATATAACAAATCACCCCAAAACTTAGTGGCTTAAAACAACCATTTTATTTTGCTCACAATTCTGTGGGTCAGGAATCTGGGGAGGACTCAGCTGAGTGTCAGCTGGGTGGCTGGCCCTGGATAGATCTGTTTCCCAGATGGCTTCTTCACTCAGATGTCTGGTGCACTGGGGGCTCTGTGGCCCTCTTTCTCCACATGGCTTCCTCCTCCAGGGCCTCTCCACATGTCTTGGAATTCTCACAGTATGTTGGACTCAGGCACTTTTTAATGGTGGTTGACCCCGTAAGGGCGAGAGGCAGAAGCTGCCAGGAAAGTTAAGGGCTATGCCTAGAAGGGCACAGCCACTTCTGCTGAATTTTATTGGTCAAAGCAATTGCATGGCCAGATCAGATTCAGCGTGTTGGGGACACAGTCTCCACCTCATGATGGGGGAGTAGTAAGTCCACACTGCAGAAGAGCAGGTGGGATGGAAAATATCATTGGTGCCAACTTTGGAAAGTACAGTCTCTTGCAACTTATTCACATAGCCCTTTTTGTTAGATGGCTCCAGTTCTTTCTCAGGGCCCCTCTCTTGATTTTAGCTACAATTTGTTAAGCACCTGGTCATCGAATCCTCACAATCACCCAGGAGGTAGATTCTATCACCTCCGTTTCACTGATGAGGAAGATGAAGTACAGAGAGAACAGTGAATTATCTTGCCTGAGGTCAGTCAAGTAGTAACTCAAACTGGCCTTGTTTCTGAAAGGATTTATGATGCACAGAACACCACAAAATAGAATAAAATAAATAGGCTAGGAAATTGCAGCTGAGAGAAAGGCAGGGTGAGGTGATGGGGAGGTTAGTGCACACAGGGCCTGCCCTCAGGTCTGGGAACTTGCCTGGGGCTGGTCACATATTTGGCATTAAGATGATGAGGGAAATGGGAGTACTTCATAGGAGAGAGAGAGAAAAAAACCCGTGTCACTGTTCTTATTCCTAACGCTGAGCTCAGGAAAAGGTTCCTCTCATGGGCCCTCAAAAATATAACAAGCCTCACCTTCAGAGGTCCTCATGGGTTTGATTCCATAGGTCTGTTTCTTTTAAAATGCTTCATGTAGGCTGAGGCTTGGGGCAGCCCCAAATCCAAACATAGATTTAAAAAAATATATATGTGGGATAATACGAGATGTTAGGAAGCAATGCCCTTTAGTAAACTCATTGTGCCCACTGCCCCACCCTGACCCCTCAGAGAATGTTAGCCTGGGAGAGAGTTAATCAAGGGTCTCTCAAGTCCCTTTAAAGGGGCTGGGGATCCACGGAGGGGGGCTTCACGGGGGCAGCTGCAGGGAGAACTCCCTGGGGGAGAAGTTTTCCAATCTCTGCCTGAGGGAGGTGGGATTTTTCTCTCACATACTCCTGCTGGTGATTTTACACCAGGTCATAAAATAGATAAAAATGTAGAAGAAAGAAAGGAGAGAAAACTTAACATAAAATAATAAAAGCAGGGTAGAAGGCTAAGAGAACATTAAAATGAAAGCATTGAGACTTGGTAAGAGGAAGTTGAAAGGAAAAGAGTAGACTAGACATTACGATAGGAGACTAAAAGCCCAATACAGATAAAAGGTTAAGACTTAAAGTAATCATGAGAGATAAATTAAATAAGGTTTAAGATAAAGGAAATAGAATGGAATCATTGAAAGAAAGTGAGAGGAATTAAAAGAATAAAGCGAAAATCAGATTAGAGTTAAAAAAACTAGCAAGCTATGAATAAAATTTAAAAAATTAAAATCGAAAAGTAGTAGTAAGATAATAAATCAGATTTAAGGTAAAAGATACAGTAACACAAATCAACCTTGTAAAAGGTCAAACACATCAAAGTTAAAGAGATAAAAGATTAAGAGGATAACAGGCTAAAACCTATGGAAAAAAATGTTAAAAATATAGAAGTAGATGGGTTTGAAGCTTAAGTACAAGATTAAGGAATTAAGAATGCTCCTTTGAGTGCTATAACAAAGAGGATTGAGAGAAAAATATTCTGAAAAGAAAATAAAAGAAAGAAGCTTGAACTGAGAAGGAGAGAGAATAAAATAAAGTAAGAGTAAAGGAAAGGACAATTTAAATGAGCACAAATCAGAAAACAAAATTCTCAGCAAGAGTAAAAAAGAAAAAAACTAAAAAGCTATGTAATAAACCAGAATGTTTCCCTGGTAAACAAAACTCCAAGAACCATAAAAACAACATCTATCTATTACCAATTCCCAAGGTGGGTCTGGGTCTCTGCTCTGGAGGATCCCCTGTTGTAGTAGCAGTGGCGTATACAGCGAGATGAAAAAGGCAGGATGGGTATGAGAGGCTCTTTACTTTTTGCCTGGAAGCTTGCACTCTCTGCCTTCAACACCTTCTTTTGCAGTAATGACCTTGGCACTTGCTCCGTAACTCAACCAGCTGGGGTTGGGGTGGGGCACAAACAGGGGCCAGGCCAAACTATGCAATCGTCTTGGGCAAAAACCACGTGGGGAAGTAATTCCACAGGTGGTGGAGTGGAGGAAGATGGGGGTGGATGGGAGGAGGAATTAAAAGTAGATTTACTTAGACATACAGATAGCCACCTGGTGCATGAAAAGGTGCTCAGCATCACTAATCACCAAGGAAATGCATATCAAAACCACAAGGAGATATTACCTCACACCTAGAATGGCTATTGTCAAAAAGATAAGTAATAACAAGTGTTGGCAAGGATGTGGAAAAAAGGGGGTCCTTGTGCAGTGTTGGGAATGTAAATCAGTACAGCCACTATAGAAAACAATATAGAGGTTCCTCAAAAAATTAAAAATAAAACTACCATACGATCCAGCAATCCCATCTCTTGCTATATGTATGAAGGAAATGAAATCACTATTTTGAAAAGGTATCTGTACTTCCATGTTCATTGCAGCATTATATATATATATATATATATATATATATATATATATACACACACACACACACAACAGAATATTATTCAGCCATAAAAGAAGGAAATCATGCCATTTCTGACTCTTAACATGGATGGACATTGAGAGCACTGTGCTAAGTGAAGTAAGTCACAGAGAAAGACAAATACTGCATGATTTCACTTATGTGTGGAATCTAAAAAACCCAAACTCATAGAAACAGAGAACAGATTGGTAGCTGCCAGAGGTGGGGATTTGGGGTTGGGGGAAATGAGTGAAGGCGATCAAAGAGTACAAACTTCCA